>NW_023597034.1:38847789-38982383 GCF_011947565.3 Pollicipes pollicipes | reverse complement strand
CGCACTCTCGCACTCTCGCACGCCCGCACGCTCGCACGGCACGGAAAGCACGCACGCAAGCACGCACGCAAGCAAGCACGCACGCACGCACGCAAGCACACGTACGTACGCACGTACGTACGCACGTACGCACGCACGCACGCACCGCTTCCATAACCGGGAAGTCCCCCCAGGTCATGCGGGGTGCCATCAGAGCCGCCGCGGGCCGCGCCCGAGCGCCGACACTCACCCGAACACCTCGGCGCCGCCGGCCACGCCCAGGTTGGCCGAGCTCGGGTTCCAGGCCGAACAGGCCGCCGTACGGCCGCAGCCGGTAGTAGGTGGGGGCGGCGGCAGAGCGCCGGCGGCAGCTCGGCGTCCAGCGGTGGGTAGCGCCCCAGGTCGGCGAACTCGGCCAGGCTCGCCCACGAGCTGGCGCTCTCGGGGCGCGCGCGCGGCGGCTGCGACTCGGGCGGCGCACGACGGTGGGCGTGGCGGCCGGCGGCGGGCCCGTCACCTCGATGCGCGGCGCGCCGCGCGCCGGCACCGCGCCGGCGCCGGCTCGCCGTCGGACCAGCGCAGCGCGGCCGAGAGAAACGGATCGGCGTCAGAGCGGAGCGGGCGCCACCGCGGCGGCTCGGCTCGGTGGCCAGCTGGCCGGCCAGCCGCTGCAGGCGCGGGTGGTGGGCACGCCGGCGCCGTGCCCGTCCGCCGTGCCGCCGTGCTGGGGTGTGCGCCGTTGTCCGAAGTCCGCCGCTGCAATCCACCACGCCGCCCGCGTCCAGCAGTACATGCCGAGGCCGGGTTGCCGGCGGCCGACGGCTCCGCCTCTGCGACGGCCGGACGCGTTCGCCTGGCGCCGCGTGCGCCGCCGCCACTCGAGGAAGTGCGGCCAGCAGCATGCGGTTGCGGCTGCGCCGGAAGCAGGGCCGCTGCCGGTCTCCGACTCGTGCGAGCCGGGCCGGCGACGGACCGCAGCCAGTCGGCGGCCAAACTGCGGCCCGGCGCGGCCTCCTCGCCGTCCGCCGGCTCCCGCTCCGAATCCGGCTCCGGCTCCGGCTCCCGCTCCTGGTCCGGCTCCGGGTCGGCTCCGGGTCCGGGTCCGCGTCTGGGTCCGCCGCCTCGGCCGGGCGGCCCGGCCACGAGATGGTGCCGAAGTCGGGCAGGTACGGCAGCCGCCTCCCGCCCGTACCTGGCCGGCGCAGCGGCGGTTGCGTCACGCGGGACCGGCGACGGGACGGTCACCACCGAGCGACACGGCCAGTTTGTCAGAGGCAAAACTTTGCGGAAAACAGTGCGTACCCAGCTAGTAACAAACAGCAAAAGCGAATGTGGTTTACGTTTTACTAGTGTGCACCCATAAACATTGATCGAACGCTCTCCACCGGCCTTTGTTGGCGAAAAATGTACAACAGCCTAATTACCAACACCCTTTAGCAGCCTGCTTCCGCCACAGGCGTCCCGCTCGGAAGAAGCGCAAGGCGTTCATCGCGGACAGTGCCCACGGCCGACAAACAAACGCAACGGTCCGCCGACCACTCACGGATTCCAGAAGTCGCGGCCAGGCAGGCGACCGCGCACACGCATGAAGCCGGAAGACGACGGCGATGGCGACGGCGACGAGTAGAGGGACGACGGCAGGAAGGCGGGTGGCGCGGCGGCCGCGGCGGCCGAAGGACGGCGCCGAAGACGGTGTCGGCGCCGGAGCCGGCGCGGGAACCGGGGCCGGGACGGGCGCCGGAACCGGCGGCGGCCGAGTCGGTGAGCGGCCGGCTCGCTCCGCGACGGGCCCGGCTGTGGCCAGTCCGGCGGCCGAGGCGCGCGCGACGTCCCGGCGCCGGCCGGCGGCGCGCGCGCCCGCCACACTGCCGGCAGCCGGGCGCGGCGGGCGGAGGCGCCGGCGCCGGCGCCGGCTGCCGCTGGCGAAGCTGCTCCACCGTCAGCGGCTCAGAGCCGGACAGCTGGCGCAGCATCAGCCGCACCTGGCGCTCGGCCGTCACCACCTGCTGCTGCGTCTGGCGCGTCAGCTGGTTGCAGCGCGCCAGCGAGTGCTGCAGCCGGTACACGGCGCAGCGCAAGCTCGAGTGGTTCTGGCGGCCAGAGGCGGCCGCGTCAGGACCGGGCGGAGGTCACCGCGCACCGCACGGGGCACGACCCAGCACCGCACGCCTCCTGGCAGGACCGAAGCGGCTGTGCAACACGTGTACAACGCCAGCAACCGCCTCTCACAGCCACCTCACACAGCCACCGTTCAACATAGACACTGCCAGGCGGCAAGCAGCCACCACGCGACAGCAGACCACTACACAGACGGTCGGCCCCGACACTCCACACACAGCATGGGCAGGCGGCTCGGCACCACAGCCCGGCCCCACAGCGGCGCCGTGCGCCGAGCACTCACCCGGGACAGCCTGCTGGCGGAGCGGGCGTGGGGACGACGCAGCGAGAAGTGCGGTGGCAGCGGCCGCGTGCGACTGGAGCCGGCACCGACACCTGGCGGCCGACGCCCAAACTTGTCATTCCGGACGGGGCCGTCAAAAGGACCGCACGGGAGTGGGCAGCGTCGTAGGGGCCATGGCTCGCGAGTACTGCTCCCAAAAGCTACATCCAAACAAAATCGTTGGCTTGTCCAATCCAAACACCGTTGGCTTGCGGCAAATCTTTCACTGAAAATAAGCTAAGCCACTGGGAAAGACGCTGTTTCACAGCAGCCAAGCTACTCCACCTCCGGAGGGGTGAGCTTCGCCCCAAGAAAGCGTGCACCAGCCGCCGGACAACAACAATCAGGCAGCAGCTTCCGCACAGACAGCGGTCTGAGTTCAGCGAGGCCCGCTGAACTCCGACCCCAAGCTCGCTCCGCACACGCCGCGTCCGTCCGCGGCGCCGAGCGCGCGACCCGGCGGAGCGCCCGCGGCGTCACCTACCGTCCAGGCCGCCGTCATCCGAGGTGTCGTGAGGGCCGGCCGTGTCGGGCGGCGAGTCCGAGTCGGCGCCGTCCTCCGACGAGCGGTGCACCCTGCCGGACGGCGCGAGCGGTGACGCTCCGGGGACGCACCGCGCGGGGATCCGGCCAGCGCCGCCCAACCGTTGGCGGGTGACCGTGACCGCAGTGCCGCGAACATTAGAGAGAGCATGTCCTTCTAGGCGTGATACCCCGTCGAAAATTCATGCCGTGCTCACGCCATATAGCCTTAAAGGGCATCTTGAGAGCGACGCCGACAGTGACATCTCACATATATCCTCGCCAGTCACCATGCACCGTAAATCGTTACAAAGCGTGCCAAACGCACGCCTAAAACCAGCAGCACTGACGGCCCACCGCACGTGCGCCGGCCCCTGGCCCGCATCGGTAATGATCCCGCCACCTCGTCAGCGGGGCATTTGGCGAGCAGCGACAGGGGAGTGGGGCTGACGAGCGGGGGCGACGGCAGGGCAGGGGCGGGGGAGGGCCGGGGCCGGGTGGCCGGGTGGCCGGGTACCGGCGGCGGTGAGCGCCGTCCGTTACCTGGGCGCGGCTCGGGAGCGGAGCCGCGCGCCGCGCCTCAGCACCGACCGCCGGGAGAGGGCCGGCGCCGGCTCGACGGCCGGCACCTCCGGCAGCCGCTGCAGCGAGGCGTACAGCGCGCGGATCTGCTCCTGCAGCGAGCCCAGCATGCCGCGGATGCTCTGCAGCTGCGACACGTAGCTGGCCTGCTGGCGACCCAGCTCCACGCGGAACCTGCAGCACACGCGCCGTCGCCGTCAGCGCCGACCGCGGACACGCCCGGACAGACGGGATCCAGCCGCTTCACACTCACACTCTCCCCGCTCTGTGCCCTCCTCTCTCCCTCTCTCTTCACATCCATATGCTCCTGCTTTTTCTCACTCATCTCTCTATCTCCAGCCGCTTCACACTCACACTCTCCCCGCTCTGTGCCCTCCTCTCTCCCTCTCTCTTCACATCCATCCCCTCCTGCCTTCTCTCACTCATCTCTCTATCTCTTTAACCACCTGCCTTTTCTTTCGCCCCCTCCACCTCCCCAACGGCGATATCCATCTCCCGCCCTTCCTCCCAACGCCTCGTCGGTCCCAACACCTGCTCTGTCGCCATTTCACCTGCACCACCCCTACATATTGGCCGCCCTTCCCTCCCGCTGCCGCCTCTCGCCGGCCCCGGCGCCGCACTCACCGGGTAGCGCGCTGCATGTTGGCCACGTGGGCGGTGATGGCGTCCAGCCGGGAGCGGAACTCTTCGCTGAGTCGGGCCGGCGGCGGCGGAGGAGGCGGCGGCCTGCGCGGCCGGCTGGTCGGCGCCGGCGCCCCCCGGGCCCACGTCCCAGCCGGAAGTGTACGGTCGCCGGCGCACGGGCACCTCCCGCGGGTGGCCAGAGCCCGGCGGCGGCACCGGGTCGGCGCCCTGTCGCCGGCGGCAGGCGCGGGCCCGGTCAGAGGCGGCGCGCGTACACAGAAGGGAGCGAGCACCGACCACACACAGCACGACACGCGGACTCGTAATCATAAACCAACCACCTGCTAACACTTTGAGCGTCACAATTAGCAAACAGTAAGAAACAGACAAGCAAACTCGCAATACACAGGCGGCCGTCACCCAGCGGCCTCCAGGGCATCGCCAGAGCCCGTCATGTCAGTGCCCTGCATCCACCCCCGAGCCCTGTCACCACGCGGCCGGCCGAGCGCCCGGCCGCGTCCCTGGCCACTCACGTGCTCGGGCCGGCCGGCGCCCGGCTCGCCGTCCGGACCCATGTCCGCGATGATGTCGCTCAGCGAGTCCATGACGCCGTGCGCCCAGCTGAGCATCTCGCGCGAGTCGGCCTCCAGGTCGGCCATCAGGTCACTGGGCGCGGCGCCGGCGGCGGCCGCGGCCGTCACGCGGCCCGCGTACTGGCGCGCCAGCTCCAGCCCGGGCGTGCGCCGCCGGCTCCAGGGGCGGCGGCGGCGGCGGTGGCGGGGGCGGCGGTGGCGGCGGAGGAGGCGGTGGCGGAGGTGGCGGGCGTGTAGCGGGCCAGGCCCGGCTGCAGAAAGGCACGGGAGCGGCGTCAGGCGCCACTTAAATGAACACACACGCGCGCACAGGTGCCCGACTACACACCCGGCGTTCGCCTGACGTCACAGACGAGCGGCAGCCCGGTTCCGAGCCGTCCCTCTAGTGCCAGAGCCCAGGTAAGAAACGGCAGACAGGACCGGCCGTGGAAGTCCAGCAGACAGGCTTTCACGGAGGCGTACGGACTAGGGAGAGGGGGGCGATGGATGGGTGTAAATACCACGCACACTCAGCCAGCATAAGTGCACGTGATGTAATTGTTGCACGCATGTTCCTTGTACCCTCCACATCCATAACCGTGCGTAGCGTCCACAATTTGCATACGACGTCCGAAACGACAATCATAAAACCCGTCCCCACCAGGCGGTATGGCGCGCGACACCAGCTTATCTCCCCTGCTGGCGGACCGCCGGCCGCTGGCAGCGGCTGGGCCGAGCGGCCCTCGGCCGCTCACCTGTTGAGGCCGGCCGGCCGGCCGCTGCGAGCGCAGCGACAGGTACTGCGCGTGCAGCTGGTCGTAGCGCCGCGTCAGTGAGCGGTGCACCGACTCGAGCGAACGGCGCGCCGTTGAGGCGGCCAGCGTCGTCTCGGCGGCGCCCGCCGCCGCCGGCGCCCCCTCCGCCGACGCCGCCACGTTGCTGATGGCCGTGATCAGCTTGTGGCCGAGCGGGTCGAACTTGACGTACCTGCGGCCGTGTTCGGGGGGGGGGGGGGGGGAGTCAGCGTCGCCGCTGGCGCCACGCCACAACACGAGCTGTGCGGCGGACGCGACCGGCACCGGCCGCTCACACAGACGGCCTGGTGCGGCCTCGCTGCGCTGCCAGGCAGTGGGCAAGGCTTCTGGTTTCCAAACACCTAAAATAGTTGCTTTGGATGGCTTCTTCCTATGAGCGTATTGGATATTCGTTGCAAGCCTTCTCGACGTCAAATGACCATGAGATCAAATGATAGCATCAATTCGTTACCAACCGGTGCGTATTCCAGCGCCATTTCTTCGCAACTGATTCTGTTTTTGGCCACAACGGTGACGCATTTTCAGTCTTCTTCGCCGCGCAACTAATTTAAGCCGCCGGCGTGGCGATCGATTTAGACGTCATCGCTGCGAAGGCCACCTTCCGGCCACCGACGCGCCAGCTTCCGAACTGGTAACCGTGTGCATTACACGACAAACCCGAGAGTTCAAACCAAACATACCAGAATGCATCCAGCTGGAAATAATCGTTCCCTACGAAAACGGTCATGCGCTACCCCCAGCGCAATTCGTGTGCAATTCTTCCCGATCTGCGCAGTCATGCTGCACTGAGACGATCGATGGTAACCACAACGAGCGCACATGGGTGGGCAGGCGAGAACATCGCCGACCACACGCGTGGGCGTGTGGCTCGCCTCTCAGCTCTGGTTCGAGCCTTTGAACGCCGCACCGCACACTCCTGGCTGCCGCTCCAAGCGCTACCGCTGTGCAGCAGCGCGCCTCTCCCCTGACCAGCCTGAGGCCGCCCCTCCCCCGGTCCCGCCACACGCCCCCGTCAGGACTGACCTGAGTCGCTCCTTGGCGCGCAGCGTGCTGCACTGCACGAACGGCTCGGTGCTCTGCCAGTTCCAGAAGTACAGGTGATTGCCGGTGGCGATGACCAGCACGTGGTCCACCGGGTGGAAGGCGAGCGAGGCGATCACGTGCGTGGCGTCCGCCTGCCAGCGCTCGCTGCCGCCCTGCGGACCCGGCGCAGAGGGGCCGACGCGTCACGCACGGCGCGCGGAGACGACAGCCCCGTGTGGGGGCCCGCTGCTGGCGCCGCCACACACCCGGCCGCCACGCCGAGCTCAGCCCGTAGTCAGGGGCAGGAGCGTGCAAATGAACACATGGTATAGGCGCAGTTGGCTGGCAAACGATTCCTGTATCTGTTGCTGCCCAGCCTGGACAATTCACCAACATTTACATTCCTCTAGTTTATTGAATCGCTAGGTTACTTTCACGCTTATTTTAACGATAACAATGTCTACCTGACTATAATCCTACTGGGATCTGGAAAGCTCCCTCAGGTTTTCCAGCTGTAGGTTCTGAGCCGTTTGCAGTGCAGCGCCAGAGACTGGTGACCTCCATTAGCCCCTTAGGACGTACATGACGAAACTTAGGACCACCACTCAGCCCTCGCTCGACCCACGTCTCTCCCCCGCCGGCGTCGACTCACGTGCAGGTCCCAGACGCGAACCTGTCCGCCCAGGCAGCCGGACGCGATCAGCTGGCTGTTGGTGGGGTGGAACGCCACACACCAGGGGCTGCGCGGATGGCCGCGCAGCGTGTTGAGCAGCGCGCCGCTCTCCATGTCCGTCACGTATATGTTGTGGTCACCGTGCGTGGAGGCGATCCGGCTGCTGGCGGACGGGAGGCAGCGGTGAGACGGCGGTGAGAGGGCGGTGAGAGGGCGGCGAGACGGTGGTGAGAAGGCGGCGAGACGGTGGTGAGCAGGTGGCGAGACGACGGTGAGAAGGTGACGAGAAGGCCGTGAGAGGTGGTGAGACGGCCGCACGCCGCCCTTCCAAAGAGGAGCTAAAGCGGCAACGAGCGGTGAGAGGACCAGCGGACGGGAGCGACGGCGCGTGGAGCAGGTTCTTGTCTGAGTGTGCTCTGATGAAGTTGGCTGAGGGCTCAGATGTGACAAAGCAGCGCACGCTGCCTGGGCGGAGGCGGCCGGGTCGAGGCTGGGAGCACTGGCGGTGTACACCGAAAAGCACGAGCGTTACACCGGCAGGGCAGCAACGCACCCCTGTCTTGCGTGCTCCTGTCGTGGCGCATCAGTGCAAGCACAGTCACTGCGCCTTTTCCGCGTCGGAGGTTCTCGGACAAACAGTGGGATCACCGAGAACACAGTACGGACCGAGATCGCGTCCTTGGCGCTGCAGAGCCATTCAGGAAAGGTCAATCTACACGAAACGAAAATAACTATAAAAGAAACAGAAAAAACTCATACAAAAACGTAACAAAAGAATGGGGCACAGACGGATTCGTGTCACCGCGCTTATAAGTCACGTACCGGTGACACTGTGCAGTGACAAGCGATCAAGCGAGCTCACACTCTGGCATGTGTTTACCCTCAACGGCGTACGACAAATTGGTCGCCATCGCTGTCTAAGCGTCACACATTCCCCGTTCTCCTTCGTCGCACTCACCACTTCCTCGGTATCCAAACACCGAGGCGCATCGACACTCATGCACATACTAGCACCACTATGCGTAACACGAACAGTCCGTGCTTAATCTTGAGGATCCCGACTGCTCGGCTTAGTAGTGGTCCCAGAAATAAACCTGTATAACCACAGAGACAAACGCAGTACCTCGGCTAAGCTGTTGTTACGTCCCCCAGTCTTGCAGCCTTCAAGCTGCGCTCACGAGACCCGCGCCTCATCCCGCCCGAGCAGAGTCGCTTCCAACCCACCTCAACCATCCACTTAAAGTACGCACATGCGCCACTCTGTACACAGGCTACTCCTACTGGCTCCAAACCCAGAGCACGACCTGGGGCAGACTCCGATCCCGCCCCACGGACAGGTGGCTTAAACCCCGAATCAATTCCGACCACGCCCATCGCGGTGGCGACGGCTTAAGGAAGCATAATAATTCCTAGGTTTCTTAAAACCTGCTAGAGCGTCAATTTTAATCATATAACCACTTTGTTCACCGCAGCGCACATTCGCTGCACTCAACTATTAAGGTGTGAATACAATATATATATATATATATATATATATATATATATATATATATTGTTGCTTAAATCTGTCAACTTACCAATGATTCCCACCCTTTGACAACTTGACTGCATCCCTAAATCATAAGTTTTCAGAAGAATCAACTTTACCCTCCTTGGACCAAAGTTCCGCTGACTCCAGGGGCGACTCCAACACCATCCGGCGTCATGCACATGTCGTTCGCCACGTGGTCCTGAGCCTGTCCTTGTCCCCTGCCCCTGCTGGCCGCTGGATGTGCCCAGCTCTCGTCCCCAGCACTCACCCGTCACCACTAAACGCCATCAGGAAGGTGGACTTGGCGCTGGCCGGGATCTGGCAGGGCTGAAACGGGGCGGCGCCGGCCGGTCAGCGGCGCTGCTGTCTCCAGCACCAGAGCTCAGGACAGCTCATCTACCCAACAGGCACACAGCCTAACGATCGAGTAGGTCCGCGACATGGCAATGCCCTTAACATTAAGCAACCAACAGCCGCCTACGGACACGACAATGTGGCGTTCTGCAAGGCGATCTTGGCATTAAATACGAGAGATCAATGTGGTGGCAATAATTGCAAACCACTCAATGGTGTGAGCAGTTCAAGAACAACTGCTGATTAAAGTTCCCTTGATGCTTCACATATGGTGTGGGGTTCAGCCAATGGCCACAACTGATAAACCTATATGTCTCTGCATTGGACTAGAACCACTCATTGGCTGTTTCAGACAAAGGCACTTGTCTGTATCAAAAAAGAATTGGGTTCTTACCTAATTTTCAAAAAAAATACAGTTGCCTAATGCATCACAAACCACTCGTTTTGATCAAACAATTCTGAGACACGAACACAAATTATTTTGTTGAAAAGAATACTACGTCTGTAAAGCAGCATGAGACGGACCACAGCGCGCCGCCATCACCCCCAGCAGTGCATCACAAGAGCGCACGCGCGCGCCGGCTTCACGTGCGCACCTTCTCCTGCAGCGGCTGGGTGACCAGCTTGTCCTCGTGCGCGTCGAGCAGGCGCCGCTCGGGCGGCGGGCGGCGCCGCGGCTGGCCACCGCCCAGTGCCCGGTCACTGATGGCCTGCGGGAGGGGGGCGGCCGGCGCGGCCGGCGCGGCCGGCTCGGCCCGCTTCTCGTCGGCCAGGTGGCCCTGCAGCAGCGACATGGCTCGGCTCGCCGGCCGCCGCCGGGACTCGGGCCGGGGGTCACGGGCGGCGCTCCACCCGCACCTGGCCTTGTGACGTTCGCTCGCTGTGATCACGTGCTGTTGTGATCAGGTGCATCAGCTGTGGAGAAGGACAAGTGCGTCATGTGTGTGTCAAGTGTGTCATGTGGATCGCCAGAGCCCGACTTTCAATTCGAATTTGAGCATTGCCTGAACCTGCATGCCTATTGCAGGTACAGGATAACAATAACAGTGGAGAAGGAACTCAGAAGTTGTAAACACACTGAAAGAGTGTGCACCACACATACTACAAGTGTGCCAAATCATACCACCTGTCAAGTAAGCATTGTAAAATAGGTCGCAATTTGAACTTTTGAAATGTGAACTATATTTTTGCATATCCCTTATTTAACGAAGGAGGCCTGTTCCCATGAACACAGAATGGAACTTCATGAGAGCAGACCACAGGCAAAAGACTGTCCCTTGATGGGAAAACATGTGACATGAGTAGCTAATTCAATTTTGTATGTTCTGTTTTAATGCTAAACAGCTCCCATTTGTCATCTAGATATTTTGGTCCCCTTCGATCATAAACCACAAAGCAAGTCATTTTTACTTGTAGACATGTGCTGGATCCCAAGGGTTGATCCAGAATATCATATGGATATATGCTGATGGAATCCTAGGATCTTCTTTGAGCTTCAGTCACAAGTATGCCTGCTTGCTAGTAAACAACTTACTTTCACATTTTTTAAATTTTCTTCAGCTCTAAAAGCATCACACCAAATGACTTAAATTGCCTAGCTCAATTAATTACTAAAAATTCATCACAAATTTGATCATCCTTGCGACCTCACAATGCGCCCACAGCTGAAGCTGTATGACATCACCTGCAACCACATGTCATCCAGGTAGGAAGGGCAGGCACCACAAGAATCAAAACTTGTACCACCAGTTTCTAAGATGTCCAGCTAAACCACTGCAACACCAAAGCCCTATGTACAAATTTGTGTTATGATTTGACAGTCACCAAATCACATGCACTATAGTGTCACCTTATAATGCATGCCATCTACACATCATGTGGCCCAACCTGAATAAACTTGTTTCCTCCCAGTGTAGACCAGATGATACTAGAATGTTCAGGGTCAAAGGCACCCAGACAAGCCCCATTTTTAATACTGCATGGTCAGGAACCAATATGCTCTAATGAGGCACTGCTTAGTTATTATATACCCACTCTTTCTACAATGCATACTTGATCAAAAAAGCACTTTAAAAAGATTATCTAAACTCAGCAAAGTTACAGAATTAGGTCAATCACATCATGCCCAGCACTCATGCACTATTTTTGAAGTCAGATTCATCTCCTTTGTTTTCTACCACATACTTGCACTTGTTATACTAGGGTTAAAGTTTGAATAAAATACTTTGGTGACAACTTATATTGTACATAACTTTACACTATAGCTAAATTATAATGCTCTCTGTTTAGTTTTAAAAAATTTGTCAATTGTTATCTCTTTCTGCAAGTCCTACATGTTGGGCATAAACAAAAATGTCAGTATTGCATATCATAGCTGAAACAACTGATCTTAACTATAACTAAACAGCAAAACAGACTCAACAAAACTCATGGTACAGTACCTACATCTCACCAGATTTGCAATAAAGCAGCTCAAAAATGCCTAGCTGATATAGCACTGCACTTATATGCATAGATGAATTAGGACACAAGAAGCTGGTGGCAATCAGATTGCAAAAATTGCATGTTACACTGGAAGCACCCAATCTCTGAACATTTCTAGTGTAGTAACAGGGTCCCAGTAGCAAATTCAGCTTATGCATGCTGTTAACTCAATAACTGAGGGCTTTCAAAGCTTGGTGAGGTCATTACCCATTTCAGTGCATAAAGCTTATGTTACAAGGAGTTACTTGTGCTTTAAATGCAATTTTGGGCACTTTATTTACCAAATAAACTACATTCTTGGATGTGCAGCACCTTAAATTTTAATGTTTATACTGCTATCCTCATATCTCAGACGCATGTGGTACCTGCATGAACTTCACCAAAACATCAGCTTATTATTGAGCCAATTTACATGAGGTACGCCACCTGCAACAGCTAAAGTATAGAGATGACTTCCAGAAACTGGAAATGCAAAACAAACAGTTCCCCTTGTACTTTAAGAAAATAAGTGAGCACCAAAATCTGATTTGTCACTAGACAAACTGATATGTCTGAGTGTTTCAGGTTAGGTATGTAGATGTGGCCACAACTTGACTGCATTGAGGGACTGTTAAACAAAACTGCATCATCACATTCACACAAGGTGCACAGAAGTCACATACTTGTCTAGGCAACAGCCACTAGAACTCTTGATTGTTCAATGGCGACTGTAATTATAACAAAGCAAAAGCCACGCAAATGTCCTCTATTTGCATTTTCTTCAACAACACTCCAAGCCCCTGCCAACCTCAACTGCCTGGCTTCAAGATGAAAGACCCACAAATAAGCCTTTCAAACAAATCTTAGAGCATATGAATGCGTTTACGTAATAATCGAAACGTATTTACCCTACCAAACACGCTCACCTACGACGCCATCCACCCAAAACGATAATAATCTTGGGGGAACCGAAAGATGACAGAAGTAGCGCAGAGACGCGAGTGACGCATAGTGGTAGGTGATTGTGTTCGCTTTAGGGAAAATCCCAGTTCGTTTCTCCAGCGTCCTGTACTGTCATTGGTGCATATTTCTATTCTTAACAGGTTATTGGTCAAAAGCTCCGAACTACCGAGCCAGCTGATCACATCAAACGCGCCAGGATGTGAACGTTCGTGCTGACGACAGCGATTAGTGGTTTGTCCATTGACGTCATTGGGCATTGCGGGTGAGGTATCTCGATGTCGCGATATGGAGTAAAACATAGACACAAAGGTTATGTTTATGTAGGACTTGCTAGGCAAACAAAGTAGTTAAACTTCCTCTCCGATTTTCCTGGACTAGGATTTTGTGCTCTACTGCATCCTAAATATGCACGTTTTGACATTTTCCCACTCAAAATGGCATTTTCAGGTGGGGCTGTTTCCGCCATATTTCCCCGGTATATCAAACCTAGATTATCGTCAGCACGAGGACTCTAAACTCTTAATGCTGGAAAAACAGGAGATGAAGGTTTTCTTGCTACACTAGCTATGGCAGTGGAAACACAAGATGGGTACGCTGTAGTTGGCGGCAGGAGGAAGGGTGACGGGTGGTCGTATAATCCGAAAGCTTTGTTCGTAGCTCACATTTCACGGACGCATGCTCTCGGAAACAGGTTTTTACGCAACTTCAGAACAAGGGGCAGTGGGATTGTGCCAGCATCACACCATTTCGTTTCCTAATAAACGTATTTGTCTCCTCAGTTTGCCCCCCCCCCCCCCCCCATCCCTGGTGCAGTAACGCAGTGACCATCTATCACCTCCTGACCGCCCATGTTAAATAGTCCTGCTAAACAAAAGCCGCTGAGCTGAAACTACGCCACAACTCCGTCAATCAAAATCTTAAGTGGTGCCACCTCGAGCACTTAGGACACCCCGTGTTCTCTGTCAACCTTCGATGCATAGATGATGCTCTGGAGTCCTGAAGGGCGTCAAGCAGATCGCAGTGCACACCCTGGCACCCACCCCTCGTCATGCTGGGCAGGGTGTCACCCGTTGTCCCGGACCGTATCTGGCCGGCGCCGCGCCGGAGTCCCCGGCGGTTCTCTCGCGCGGTCGGTCGCCCTGCGTCTCGGACAGCCCGCGGCGCCCGAACGTTGCCCCACGTGTGTTGACCGCACATGATGGCGGCCGCGCACGAGAAGCGCCAGTGGAAGGCAAAGACGAATGCGCTGTTGGAAGTGGTCAGTTCAGACGAACTGAGCGTCGGAGTCGAACACTACACATGACACAGGTAGTCGCGTACATTTCCAGCAAAAGTACAGCACAAAATACGAACATAACGAGTCCCTTTCAACACGTGGCGGATAAAGCCCTGACGGCAGTTAAATGTCAAAATCTACATCTGCATATAATCATCTGGTCGTTCTCCGTGGAACAGCAGCCATCACAACAAGCGCATAACCACTTATATCACGAGCCGAGACCCCAGCTGGTAGGGTCCAAACCCACGTACTTCATACCATCAGGCCCGGCTCGAACCCGCGGCCAGTGGTGCGACCCAGCTGTACCCCTCCGCCCGCCAGGCCAGCGGGCCGGGCGGACGCGTGACGTCACAGCTCCGCAGCCCACTACCGGCCCGGTCCCAGCCATCCGGCGGCCACCCGTATGGACGGCGCGCTCCCTCCACGCTCACGCGCGCCGACCGCATCTGACACGAGTCTGGCCACAGGAACGGGACCATCCCGAGAAGCACCGCCGGAGGCTTGGGACGGGTCCCGGCGCCGGCGGCGCCCGCAGCGCGTCACAACAGCGCCGCGACGGCCCACGCCAGCACGCCGACGGCCCGGACGGCAGCACCGTCCGAGCATCATCACTTGGCCACCACGATCTGCAGGTACTGGAGCGCGTTGTGGGCGGCGTCGGTCTTGGCCTGCGTCGGCTGCTGGCCCGTGCCGTAGCAGACGGCCACCGGCAGCGTGGAGAGCTGCACCAGGCAGTGGTAATGATCTGGCGGCGACATGACACCGTCACAGTCCGCGGCCTCTCCCACCGCCGCCGTCAGACAGTGAGCGAACGCTCCATGCCCACACATTCGACTGGTCTGACTGGCTTTCGTCGTCACCGAGCTAACGTACGCGATCGCACACACGGAATGACTGATGCGTCTGCATAGTGAACCGGGGCGCTGTCCGCGTGGCGGCTTTGTGTCCCAGAGGATGCCACTGGCCGAGGTCACCACGTGCCCCATACTCACCGGTTGTCGTCTTCTCTTCAACGTCCACCCAGGTCACGTCGAAGTTCTGCTCCTGGGCTATCTCCTGAAGCAATCTCACGGAGTCTACCGACCCGGCGTCCAGGTCCAGCTTCTGCGGCACAGTTCAGAGCCAAGTCAAACCTCTCCACTAGGAGCACTTCATCAGTCCTGTAACGCTCAGCCTGCGCATTCGCCACACTCACAGTACACGACGACTGGAACCCAATGCCCGACCTGTACCTGGGACGGTCAGGCGGCTCTGCGATGACTCAAGTGACTCCAGGATAGCTTGGAAATGACTGTGACGATTCCGATGACCTACGTAACGACTTCAGAGCACTATATGACGACTGTGATGACCCTGTGACGACTCCGTGATAACTGACGGCCCTGTGATAACTCTGTGATAATTCCCGATCGGTAACTCATCCACCACCCGCTGACAGGTAGTCCAGGCGACTCGGTGGCGACCGTGAAAAAGGCGGACATGACCTGTAGCTCTGTGATGCGCTGGCCGGACTGATCTGCAGCTCTGTGACGAGCTGGACGGACTGACCTGCAGCTCTGTGATGAGCTGGCCGGACTGACCTGCAGCTCTGTGACGAGCTGGACGGACTGACCTGCAGCTTTGTGATGAGCTGGCCGGACTGACCTGCAGCTCTGTGACGAGCTGGACGGACTGACCTGCAGCTCTGTGATGAGCTGGCCGGACTGACCTGCAGCTCTGTGACGAGCTGGACGGACTGACCTGCAGCTTTGTGATGAGCTGGTCGGACTGACCTGCAGCTCTGTGACGAGATAGCCGGGCTGACCTGCAGCTCTGTGACGCGGACTGACCTGCAGCTCTGTGACGAGCTGGCCGGACTGACCTGCAGCTCTGTGATGAGCTGGCCGCAGGAGGCCTTGAGGCTGCAGTGGAACTGGCTGACCCGCAGACCGCTCTGTGACGCCGCCTTCGGTGCCCAGCTGTCCCGCAGGCCCGAGTAATGCGCCGTCATCTTCTGCGCGATCTGGCAGGACGCGACAGCTAAGGTCAGCTCAGGAGAAGGTACGTACATAACAAACGTCACATGATGACCTGGTCTCCCGCCGACTATGTAGCCGGCCGCATCCGCATGGTACCCGACCCGAAATGGACAGCTCTGGTGTGACTCTGGTGTGACAACTCAATGTAGCTCTGACAGCTCTGGTGTGACACTGGTGACAGCTCAATGTAGCTCTGGCAGCTCTGGTGTGACTCTGGTGTGACAGCTCAATGTAGCTCTGACAGCTCTGGTGTGACACTGGTGTGACAGCTCAACATAGCTCTGACAGGTCTGGTGTGACCACCTCTCCGCCTCCCCCTCCCCCCCCCCCCCCCCCCAGATGGATACCCACCACACGGCCGCCCCGGCCGTTTGCACGACGGGACAGCTCCACACGACCAGACCGCCCCTGAGGAGCACCAGCGGCGGCGGCTGCACCCCGCCCACAAACCTGGTCGTCGTCGTTGTCCATGATGCTGACGCCGTCCTCCGGCGAGTTGTCCCGCAGCTTGGTCAGCATGAGGCTGGAGGCCTGCCGCTTGGCGATCTTCTTGGACTTGCCCACACCTGCAGTGTGTCGTCCGGTCAGCTATTTCTGTATTTCTGGAGTGCAGCAACGCATGCCATCCATCCCGCTCGCGCACCAACTTCCCTCAAACCTGGCGCAATATCCAATCGGTGTCTTTCAGCGCACGTCCAACGAGCAATCAAACGTTAACGCGAGGCATCGCCGTGGCCCGGCAGAGTAGGCCCCGCCGCCCGCTGGTGCTCACCGATCTCCTTGTTGTTGGTGCCGATGCAGCAGGCGATGGTGAAGGTGCGCTCATGCGGCAGGCCCTCCTCGCGCACCAGCTCGTAGGTGGGCGGCGGCCAGCGGCGCGACATACACAGCTCCTGCAGCTGGCCCACCGGGTTGCCTGGAATACCGTCGTCATAGGGCAGCACCAGCTGGGGGGCAGGCGGCGGCGGCAGTGCCGGTGGCGCCGGCGAAGCTGTCGCTGCTGCTGTTGCCGGCGCCGGCGCAGGCAGCGCCAACGGCGGCACCACCGGCGCCGACGCCCGCTGACCCAGCAGCTGGTCCAGCACGGCGCGCGCCGCCATGTGCTTGGCCTTCTTCTTGCTCTGGCCGAGACCGCTGGCCACCACCTCGCCGACGGTGGCTCGGTACAGGAAGGTCGGCTCGTGCACGGCGCCCTCCACCTGCGGGCCAGGTCCGGGCAGACGCTCAGCAGCCGCACCACACATAGACAGCTCAGCAGACCGTCATGGCAGGTTCCGAATGAGTGGGGGAGAGGCACCAACAAACAGCAGTCAACTGGGTACGGACTGTTAACATTTCGTACGGAATAGGCCCTTGGATTTTTACCTGTTGTTATGTCAGAATAAATTTTCTGAAAGGCAGACAACCAGCAACCACAAGTATTCCACAAAGTTCACCACCGAAACCGCTATCTAAATCGACACAACGTGCTACGGGGCACCGTCAAACTTATCACTACGCTCCTCAGGATCGTCACCAAATCAATCCGCGCACAACAGCTGGGTTTGGAAATGGCAGAGACGTCAATACGAGCAGGCGTTGCCCCGCTCCGCCTCAGTGCACGACGTGCGCCGAGACTGCCGACGGACGGAGCCCGGATCCTGGACTGCTGCCAACATTCGGCTCCAGGGACATTCCACAGGCTTGTGTTGCACAGGTTGATCCAGAGATATTATGGGCGGCCCGGGTGACGCCAGAGGTTCATGGAGACCTCAGAACCGCGCGGACGACGGAGGACACGGACAGGCCCGAGGACACCGGAAAGTACGGAACAAGTGAATGGAGGCCAGCGGCTCCAAGTCGCTGACAACCATGCGATAAGCTAGAGGACATGCAAGGACACTGACCATGCAAGAGGACAAAGAAAGACATGGGAGACGTTGGGTGCCGTGGAAAGGACCCCTGCACGGCAGAGGACAACGACAGACTATGGGAATATTGCAGAACACGGACAGATACCGATTACGTTAAAGAATGCGACAGCCCAGGGAATCAAAAGGACACGGATAAATTCACCATAGATATGACACGGCATGGTCTCTGCTGGGGTAGGACTATCCAGCTGAATTTATGGCCGCGTTTCATTTCAACTACCGTGTTATTGGTAGATAAACACAAGCCCCGCCCACTCGAATGCTAGGCCGTTTCATACCACCTATTGACTACTGGAAAGCGTTACATTAGCCGCGCATTTGTGCCTATCAAATTTGGGAAGAAAAATAAGTCTGTGAGCTTAGCAGCAGTCACCTATCATCAAGTCGCAAGCTTAAAAATATTAATGCCCCGCTAAATCCCTAGTAGCTCGCACATCAACTAAAAAAGACAAAGTACTAACATGATGTCGCCTGCGCCGCGCGCCGCCATGTTCATGGACGCCCCGCCGACTACCGAGATGTTAAAACGTTCTGCCAGCCCAGTAGTCGACAAGTGTGACGTCACACCCTCCGCGTCACGAACCATCATGGCCGCCCGACCAACCATAGAACAGGGTTTCGACTATTGGTAGCACGCTAGTTACGACGAAACGGGGCCTATGCTACCAGTCCAACTTCTTGGCTGGGACCTGTCAAACTAACTTCATCCAGGAATAAAACGCCAGCCACAATCATTACACCCAAACGCTTAGGCACACCGGATAGGAGAAAATATCGCCGGTGGGAGCAGTCCGATTTCACTTCGCCGCCGAGTCATACCACATAACGCTAGCCCCGGCGCCGACCCGGTGCGTGTTCGCCCCGCGCCGGACGCGGCCACCCCCATCTGAGCTGAGAACGTGTGACCTCTCCGCTCCCGGGGCACGGCTGCCGACCGTTGGTTCAGAGTGGGCCGCGGCTGTCCACAGTAGCCACCCTCACATCGCGAACGGGTGGTGCTGGGGACGTGGGGCGGTGACTTGGAGCTACTCATGCCAGAGCCCCTTTTCTTGACAGTGTCATCTACCGCCTCTCGCATATCATGTTGCCTGTTAGGCGAGCCAGTGCATTTCCACCTAGGGTTTCAATTTCACGAAGCACGCACTTGACTAAAACGACAGAGGAAACCTACACGATGCAATTTTAAGTATGAGCGCCCACAGTTCGCCACGTTTTCCAATACACACTCGTCGCGCGTTGCAATGCACTCGGTGGAAACGCGTCCCATGTCACATTTCTCCGTTTGTGTCAGTTTGTTTTAATGCAACGCGCCCGCGTTCATCGCCAAACTACTTCTACCGCCCGTGTCATAAGCGCCCATTCACGTCGAAGCCCCAAACTCTCGGCATAGTTCGGAGTTTACTCTCAAACAACTGCATACAATATCCTATGTTTTGGAGAAACCCTGGCTGACAATTTAGAGTGATCATGAATCATCAACAGATGGGCGGATGCGTATGGTGTCGTTATGCGATAAGGACGCTACTATGAGTATGACAGGGAATAAAGTGCACAGGGTAAGAAATAGGGATGGCAGTTGGACGATCATGTTACTTGGTTTTTGGTGATGTGGCGTCATCAAAAAGAACTGAAAGGCTGAAGCCGGTCGCCATGAAGAATGAAGAAAAGGCCAAGGGAGGAGCACTCGTTGCTGAAATCTGGAAAGTGGTACTTGACCAGAAATCTCATGTTCCTCAGAAGTTTTGTAGTTCCCTAAACAGCTTAGGGATCCTGAATAGATAAAATCTTACCAATACCACCTAACACTAAAAATGAAAGTGGACAACTGACCCAGAAGCCTCGAGCCCCTAACATTGTCTAAATGCATAAAACACCGCAATGCCCCACAGTGTGCCCTAGCGGCGTGCCCCGCCGACGCGGTTCGCCCTCGGCCGCGACGCGGCACCATCCAGGTGTCACCCACCTGGAGCAGGTCATATTTGGGCGTGGAGCCTTGCTTTGCAGCCATCTCCTGCAGCAGCGAGACGGGCGTCTTGGGCGCCACGCCCGGCGTCACCAGGTCCAGGGTCTGCAACATCAAGACACAGGCACGTCAGCGTCTAGTGCGACGGCTAGGTGACAAATCATGACATGAGCATGAATGGATGCGATGGATGCACGCATGCGTAAATTACACGTTATGACATTCGATAATGCGGGCACTCACTGTCGTACGTTCTTCTAGGGCCTGGCATCAGTTTGCAATGTGGCCAGCTTCCATGTCAGCTTTGCATCACATAAACAAAGCATGGCGTTTAACTATGCTGTTTTGGTTTTACGGAGGTGTTAAAGGTTTTTGTCTTCACGCACTAAAGGTTGCTCAAAAAAGAACAGTTGATGTTTCCTTCCCTTCCATAGTTCGTCCAAGTAGCACAGATGGTAAGAGCGCTTGAATTCCGATTCGCCTAATGTTGGAGGAGAGGGTTCGAGTCGCATTACGCGCTCATCATTTGGCCTCGGCTGGCACGGACTGCCGCCGGTAACGGCGGATGCGAGAAAGGCCAGGTGACGTGGGGTAGAACGAGCAGTACAAAGCGTCGTGGCAAGTTAAACTTTTGCTGACAAACTATACTATCGATTCGGATTTACGTGACCGAATGACGATGTCGGAGCGCACGCAACAAGCGTCACTAGCGTGGGCGCCGACCCCAGAACTACATCCGATCAAAAGGTCAACACTGGGCTTAAAAAATAGAGCGACAGATCGCTCTGCTTTTACTTTGCACTTTTTGCAAACTTATGTCCGAATGGCGATGTATGCCCACCACCCATTCGCCTGATGTGCGAACAGAACCGAGCGCGCAGCGGCCTCTTCAGCTCACTTCGATTTCGGTAAATCTTCATTAATACACCGTCGAGCGAATGGGCTGGCCATCAATCACTCCGCCCCTCTGACCTGTCTACTGCCGCAGGCATGCACCAGGATCAGGACTGTTCCGCACCGCAGCTTTGTGCTGTGTTACAGCCTAAGATTTCAGAATTGACGTGCGAGAAACAAGATGCACTGGAGTGAGAAGGGACTTTGTTTTTACTGTAATTGTACCTAGGCGGGCGCCATTGAGGACCGTAGCAACATGGCTCAGCCGCTGCAAACAAGGGCTGTTCAGGGGCCCAGGATATATGCATGAGCTTGTGTGCATGCATTGGAGGCGACCACAGCAGAACAAGACAGTGAAGGTTATACCACTGCTCTCCCTCTCCCATCTGCCGATGTTGGGGAGAAAAACAACTTGTGGCCTGTGGCATTCTGAGCAAACCACACCATTGCAATTCATGGGACACTTGCTCTGGGAAAGGCCTACACAGTGTCTCCTAAGGCTGCAGAACAGCTGGCTTGCTGATGAGAGCATGCAATTTGCCCACTATCACACATCTGAGAGGACTTCACTGCAGCTATCGCACCCTGTCCATTAACCTTGAGCTCACTGACCATGATGATCATTGTTATGGGATGTTGATGTGGTCAGTACTCCATTCCGCTTGTGTTCAACCTATGTGTTGGCATCATGTTCCACTGTACTAGGCACTGTTGTGAACTCAGCAGCTTTCAAGGAAAGAAGAAACTACACCTGAATTGTCCTGCTCTGTCACACTTAATGCTTCCACCAGTTTGAAATGCCTTAGTCAAGACTGCAGGGAGAACTTCCTGGTTTTGAAATGAACTATACACAATAAGTTAAAAAGCAGCATTTCATCCCATTGATCATCCATTGTGCTGCCAAAAACAAAACTAATCTAAAACTGCATACATCAATGGAAAATTGTCATGTTGTTCCTGATGATTCACATTTGAACAGGTCACAAAAGCATTTCAAAGAAACAGCACAACACAACATTTCAAACCCTAGGTGCCATACAACACACTCCAAAAACCCCAAAACATAGTGATTGTGAAAACAAAAGTCACATGAAGTTTAAGCAGCCTTGTTTGAATTTGACCAACTGATTTTGTCTAGAGCTGAAAATTATTACATAGGTAATCCTGATTCATGTTCCCAAAATTGATTTAAAATGAAACACAGGAACAAAGATGCCAGATATAAAGAAATGCTGAGATTTCACATAAGACAGCATAGATATTCGAGACACAAGGAAGGAAAAACATTATTTCATCATGATTTACACATAGTTTTCAACCCGGCACACCAAATAAGACAATATAAAATTATTGATTTTTTCCACACTTCATCACACATCCATCAGCAATGCTTACCACGCATTGTGTGGCCCCGGCCTCATCATTCTCTGACACACCATTACCAATCATATTCACCGCTGGCTGAAGCCAACAAGTGCAACCAATGATTCTACCCAAGGCCTCCTATTTCGTCACATGATACAAATCCTCATCCCTGCTGTCAACACACCATCCCATTGGACAACAGCAGACGAATTTCGTATCACACCAAGGTTGCATAAAAGCGGAAAAATGGGTTGATGATTCTGGTGCTGTCCTCGCTTTACGTTACGTTTGCATGATGTCAGTGGTGCAAAGACTTTAATGGGCCGAGGATTGTCATGCGCGGTACGTATTTTGTGCTGCGTAATCCGAAAATAGCGAGCAAATTGCTCGCGGAAGGTGCGCTTAAATGGCGAGCTACGGGTGTGATGTGCTTTCAATAACGAGAGAAGTTCTGCAGGATTAGGGGGGTAGGGGGGGGGCTCAAAGACGCTTCGAGTACTCAAAGTACTCTAAGGAATAGACAACTTTGTCTCTTTTCACGAACTGTCATAAGCTTAGAGCTAATTATCGCAAATGTTTGGGGCTCGACCCCCCCCCCCCCTCCCCTCTTAACGCAATAGTTCCGCACCTCAGGGAAACCGCTCTTCAGAAGTGAAAACGCACATACGGGGATTACTCGAGACGGGCGGCTCGAACAACTGTCTGCTTTCGCACCGATAGTGATCGCACTGTTAGTGACAGATATGCAGGGCCACCGAGTCGATCGCGTATGAGCTGAAAACGAGGCATGGTGCTGACCTTTGCAACCCTTGCGGCGAACCACTACGACGTGTTTCGATTTTATGCGGCAACATGTCGCATCGCCGTGCCTCTGCCGACTGCGCGAGTGAGTGGCGAGTCTGCTGTCTGCTCCAGCTAACTTGCTGGCGCCAGATACATTGTCAGTATTGTCAAGATGCGAGACCAGAGGCTTAACGGTTGACTTCACCCATGCAGTCACCGCAATCGTTCATGCCTGGATTTTGGAATAACCGTGCTCGTTATATACCTGTCCACATGGCCGCCGTGCTTGGTCTGTGCCTGTCTGCATATTGCCGTGCTCCGCCTATCTGTACCTATCCGCACAGCCGTCGTACTCGGCCCGTAGCTGATCATATTCCGCCGTACCCAGTCCGTATACCTGTGTGTGGAGCCGGCCGCGGTCCTTGGTTACCGTGTTACCTTGTTACGCAAAGTTACTTGGTTACCGTGTTACGCACAGTTACTTGGTTACCGTGTTACGCACAGTTACCGTGAATGTATGTTGCCACGTATGTTGCGTTTTTGAGGTGTTTATGTGCACCTTATAAGCGTCATGTTGGCGTTTATTTTGTACTAGCACCAACACGGCGTAAGCCTAGATAGCCAAACAGCAGTGAACGGTATTTCATATGATTGTCAAAACGCTCCAATGATTACTTCACCTTTTTCCCTGAGGCCTGAGAGTTGTTTGCATGGTTCGCCCCTTTTAAAGTCACGACGATGTGGACCCGCTGACCGGCCATGTTAATCAAAGCACGCTTCAGATTAACACGAGTTCGGGGGGGTCAAATTGACCCCCCCCCCGTAGTTGTTTCCAGAATGGCTTACGAATGGCACGGCGTAGCCGCGCCCAATTTTGCGTAGCTGTAGGCAATTCAATAGCTGATCGTTTGGCATCAAAAATTTAGATGTATCTTGTAAGGTTGCTGACCTATGGCAGGTCAAAGTCAGGCCATGGTTTCAGCGGAGGGAGGAATCCTTCAATCTCATTCAACAACGGAGTGTTAGACGAAGCCATACATCTCTGAGATGCTTTCTTATGCAACACAGCAGTTGAATGAGCATGTTACCTTGACCTAAAGTCAGGTATGAAGGTCACGCCAAGGTCCAAACCAACCTGCTTTGTTACTCTAGGGCTTGCTGTATGGGATAGTTTCTGGTGCTCATTTCGAATTTATTGATAGCAGGAACCGCATTATACATCATCCATGGACTTCTTTTATGTCAGAATAGGCCATTGACCTAAAATGACCCGGGTCAGCATTTGGTTTTAGGAACGTACTGCCTAGTGTAATCTTTGTCGCTTAGTCAAATGCAAAACTCAAAGCAATCTTGCATTATTTTGGTCACCTCGACCTCCAAAAGGTCAAAAAAGGTCACTGACCTTGGATGAGCATGTGACCTTTTGCTTAGAAACGGTTATCTAGGTTCTGGGGCACTTTGGAGCCCAACCTGGAACTTGACATTGTTTAACCGTTTTTGACCCAAAAGTCATGACCTAGGAACCTGAAACTTTGATCAAGTGAGCTCACGTACAGGTCAATACAATCTTGAATTTGATGTCTCTAGCTTCCTTAGTTCCCGAGATCTCAGGGGGGTCAAATTGACCCCCCTACCCCACCCGAGCGAAGAGTATCTAGCTTATGTCTGTCTCAACTTATGCGAGAAGGGAAACTGGATATACAAAAGGTGTTTATAAAAAAGGATGTACATAAAAGGATGTACATATAAAAGGATACACAAAAGGTTTGGGCCACGTATATCAACGGACAGGGTATGTTAGAAAGCTTGCCAAGTTATTGCTTTAGTCGGCAAATTGGCATAAGCGCGTAAGTGAAAATGGGTGGCCTCCAGCCAGCCCAACAGCCGTGTTTTTACGCATCACCTCTTGCTGACGTTTCGCGAAAACGGCAGTGTTAGGAAAAACAATCAGTCGCGATATGCGAATGCATTTTAATTTAAATAGCCGCACAAACGTAGATTAAACATCGGCTCAAAACCATGCGCTTGAGGCAAGAAACGCTGGTAACATCAACGACAAACGATAGCAGTTGTGTGTGTCTCCAAACACCGTCACCACTATCGAAAACATCATTCCGCTTTGACACTAACGCGGTCATGTTCTGGCGGTGTCGCATTCTTGTGAACATGTACCCTTGGGGTACGTGCCGTTCCACCGCTGCAGACGTCACCTGTGTCGCGAGCTGTACGTCTCTCCTCGCCACACAGCCTGTGCATGCACAGGGTACGGGACATCGCATTACCAGCACACTACAGGCGTTGGACTCAAGAACGCAGCGAGTGGCGGCTCAGTTCAATACACTTACGATAGATCGGTAACATCGGTGTAGTTGATGACGTCATAAATGATGTCGGAAACTGGTAACACCGTACCTCTTCCCTTTCCTGAGCTCGGCGGCGAGCAATCTCAGCCGTGGGTTCTTGACGGATTTCCTCGGTGGGATTGACGAGCACGGAAAGAAGCATGAATTCTGGGTGAGGTTAGTAGCCATTCCGCTGGATGATCGGCCGGACCATGCGTCGGAACGCCTCGGCCGCGCTGGAGCACAGTCTCTGAGGAGCTACACGCCGTGGAAGATTTTTGGGAGCCTTTTACAATGTGGGCGACTATTAACCTAGCACCAGGCACTTGCGAAATGCAATATCCAACCACACGGCTATTTTTCGAGATTTAGTATCAAACGCATTGAAAAACGGCTGCAAAACTGTAGCTGGCAGCGTCCATCAACTCAGGCATTCAGCCCCGTTGCTCTGACGTATGGTCCGACCAACTATCCAGCAAAATGGCTTCTAAACTCACGCTGAGTTCATGCTTCTGGCAATACCCGCTGACTCTGCTCAGGAAATCCGTCCAGACGCCGTGACTGGGCTTGTCTGCTACCGGAATCAGGGGTGTAGCCAGGTGTAGCCATGCCAGTTGTCCGGCGTCAAATTTCGCGCGGCAACTCCGCCCATCTTATCAAGTGGTCGAAAGAGTTTATGACGAATCGTAACTCTCCGCACCACTGAGTGTCGCAGATCTGCAGAGTGCGGGTCATACGATACCGCCCATCCGGTGACAGCACACAGGTCGCAGTACGAGGAGTGCAGCCAGCACGCAGACGGGGTCTGCAGCGGTGAGGCGGGAAGGACGCTATGGGCACATATAAGTGGAAGTGCGACACCAGCGTAACATGCCCTTGTTTGAGTCAAGGCAGCGAAACAAGCAAGGCTGCATAATGTAGAACAAAAGCTCATTTTCGAGCGCTACATCGCAGCTCTGAGGCACACATGGCAGACAACTATCATCGCTCTTCGTTGTTTGTGCTTTGTTTATAATGCTTCCGATGTCATAATGTGGGAATCACCTTGTTATCACCTTCAACGCTTGAGTGATAGGCGTTTCAGGTTGTCCATGCATTAATAACAGACGACTGTTATGCTTCCAACGATAACAGTTTTTAAGGGTTTAGAGTCCTCTCGGTCAAGACTGACCATCTCAGGATTATGGGAGAGTGGAGAGGGCGAATGGTGAGACAGTCCCGTCATTCTAGGAAACCTCCGCTCACGAGGCAAGTCTCGACAGAGGAGCGCTCGCAGGTGCACGTAATCTGGCCCCACCACTCAACTCTGTCCCTGGTTCCATAGCCTGACATCGTCATTGCTTTGTGAAAGAGGTTTAATTTTGACCAAACAAAAGACGGCAGCCATCACCCGCTCTGGCCTCAATCAACCCTTCATGCTGACATCTCTCCGGTGCGAACTGCGGTTGTCAGCGTTCAGCTGGTGTTTGTGTCATGCCTGGCAGCGCGTTCGTGCGCCCCCACAAACCTCGAAGAGGGAGTCCCTCTGTGAGGTAGCCGTTCAGGGACCGTACTGTCTTCTTGAATATGAGCATAACTGTTGGAGATCAGCCAGCTCAAACTGGCCTAAAACCATCTACTTCTTTAAATGTATGCATTAAACCACCCACCGCTTTGCCCCTAATAGTTTTCAAACATTCTGTACCGAAATATGAGACTGATGATATACTCCAATAAAAATACTGTACCGCTCAGCGTGGCGGCCAGGCGCCACGCACGCTATCATAACGCCAGGCGGGTGGTGACTGGTGACTGGTGAGTCGGTGACTGGTGATGAGCCCAAGCCGCTGCGTGCGCCCGGCATACCAGTGAAACGATGGCGCCGGAACGGTATCCGACCACTGCGGCCGGAGCGAGCGCCGTAATTGTCTTGGACGATCATACTTTCTGCGCGAGCGTTGAAGCACCTTCAGCCCGCGATTTCAAATCTGAAAATGGGCTCGCTTGACGCCTCCCGTGAGGGGCCATGGGGCATTTATGACTATAAAACTCGGCGGCATTGCTCAGAGCAAGCCCATCGGCTGGCGCCCCCGGGGAAGGCCGGTCTGGAAGTTGAGGACAAATGGTCGTCGTCGTCCGCAGAGAGCACAGCGCTGCTGCGGTCATAAATAGCAATGTCAGATTCAGAAAGGGCTTCGGTCGCACTGCCGACCAGCCAGTCCGTCCCCGGGGGCCGAGTCGAAATGGCGCTCAGCAGGCGAGAAAGATAAATATCACTGCCCGCTGACGATCACGGCCTTGCTATGAAGCGTCTGGAAGATTCGAAATTCTCCCGGAGATTCGAGATTCCCCGGTCGTCTGGAAGACTGGAAATTCTCCCCTTTTGTTGGCGGATAACTTGCGCAAGGCAAAGCACAACCCAGAATCTTGCGCGCTCTGGAGTGCGATCTTCATGCTTTAACAAAAAGTCACGCCATTTTCTATATCATGTGCAGAATAACAGTTTGCACCTGTAAAGATGCTAAGGCATGTTACCTGGTCCTGAAAGGCTGCAACAGCTTTAACGGACTGGTTTAACTGTGCTTTCTTTTTGTCGACGTCGATGGTGATATCCACTGCCCATAAAAGCGACTACTGAGGCCAAACGGTCTGAGTTCGAAGAGGGTAGCTCGATTAATATGACTTATGTAGCGATAAAGCACCCCAAGCTGTGACGCGTCTGAGGCGCTCGTGATGAGCCACCCAAAAGAGATTATATTGCATTCCTGCACTTGTATTCTGCCTCGTGGGACGCATTTAGATATAGACGACGGTCATATTGTGACTGATTGACGCTTGACGAACTTGGCGCGGCAAGCAATCTGCACGCATGCTAAAACACTTCTGGATTGCAGGACAGAGGAGCCCTTTCCAATATCGCCAGGCTTCGCAGTTTTCCAGCCACAACGGATGATGGCTCGTGCTGCGGCGCGCCGGCTGCCGCCGCCCCCTCGAGGCGTGACGAGCCACCCCACCACCAGGCGCGGCGCGCTGAATACAGATGCGGCGCGGAAGGTACAAACAGGCGCCCCCTCGCCGTTAAATCGGCCGCGCTGACCGGCGGCGGGCCCCAGAGCCGCTCCTTCAGCTCCCCACCGCCATCAGCGAGCGGATCACCGGCGGCAGACTGGACGCCTCGGCCGACACCAGGCGCGGCCCGGACCCGGCAGCACTCCACAACACTGGTGATGTGTCCAGGCGCGCGCAGACGCCGTTACGTGAGGAGAAATGGTGTCTGCTGGTTCTTGCGAGGATGCTTTGATGAGGTGACTTTTTGAACACGCATGGAAAAACAGGGGGCGTTCTATGAATGATTTGTGTGCGCATTTTGCTCCATACATTCACCATCATTCATAAGATTTCCTGACAGATCCGACCTGTGGCTGACGGGATAGCTGACGGGAACTTGGCATGCTGCTCTGACTCCCGGGGGCGTATGGGCGTCATGGAAATACTCGCCTTCCCCGCTCTCTGTACATGCGTGCACGTGATGGGAGGTGGTTGTTGCATGTGCCTGAAGACTTCCACGTTATCTGCGTCAAGAAGCGGCCGCAAACCTACGGTGGTAGCGTTAAGAACCTGATATAAAGGCTGCGATGGTGCTTACTGATTTCGTGTCACATCGCCATGCGTCGAGGCCGATGAGGCACACTAAAATAGTAGCATGAATGACTCGGGAGCATATTTGAAGCATTTTTCAGTGATGGGCCCTCAATCTCCTTACTACCAATGGTCCAGCTTTAAAATCTAGATCCTCAGATTTAGATCCTTTGTGGTTGGAGCGTTATAACGCACTTCAAAGGCTTCAAGAAAACCGTATTCGCTGCCACTACAAATGCCAGATCTCCCTAATTTCGCCGCTGCCACTTGCTAATGCTGCTGCAGTGTTTCCGTGTTTTTGCACTCTGTAGTGACTCCAATTCACATTCCACAAAGTATTGGATGTGCCGTAACTTTGCATTATAATAGCTGTATTAAGTGAGTCATTCGTTTCATCCTTTGCAAATTATTATTCGCTCGATACGTGTGATTTCCCTGACATTTTTCAACGCGAGGGGGTCAAGTTATGTATTTAATCGTCACTGTGGCTCACCTTTTCACCGCGAGGAATAAATTAACTATTGGCATACGACACCTGCCGGCCGCCGGCCATCTATGGCGAGTGCGCGTTCGCCGTTTTAACTTCTGATGTTCGGCGGCGGCGGCTGGGCAATCGATTGGTTCATTTGGACGTCGCGAAAAAAAAACACAATTGCAGCCTTGTGGCGCAAATTGTGGCGCAGGCCAGGGGAGCGCGTGCTTCGCTTCCCCTCCTTAGATCATGAAGGGTCCGAAGGGTCCCTCGGGACTGACGATTAAAGCCTGATTGGAGGGCCGAAGGGCAAGCTGGAGTTCGCGTTAGGGGTCTCAGCCATGCGGGTCGGTCCCTCAAATGTCAGTAAGAGCGCCCTCCGCGCCAATTGGGGCCCCTCAGTCGATGAAGGCCTCTATGTTGGTCAGGCACCGCCAGTACCAAACAGGCGGCTACATGTCGGTTTGGGCTTGAAGGGCCATTTCCCAAGGGCTGGGGCCCATGATTTACATTGATCGAAGCCCCTGAGCCAACGAGGGACCCCCTGTGCCGGCCAGGACCCGCAGCACCTAACAGGGGGTCCTGTGCTGGCAAAGGCCTGGGACAATGTTAGGAGGGGGTTGAAGAGGGATTCGATAGGCCTTTCGGGACCGGCGATCAAGGGCCCGATTTAGAAGTGGAAGGGCTCGAAGGACTGGGGCGAGATCACGTTAAGGATCTCGGCCCATGGGGCCGTGAAACTAAATATCAGTCAAAGGGCCTATTGCACCGATCGCGAGCCACCTGGGGCAATGTGTGCCTCTATTATGGCCAGAAATTACCGACACCAACAGTCAGCTCAGTGACGGTTTGAGTTATGGGGGCCAAAGCAGGAACAGAGCCGGGGCCCGCGATTTGGGTCACTCAGACAGTAAGTGGCTCTGTGTTGGCCAGAGGCCCATAGTGATCAACAGGGGACCCTGCAAGTGATCCTGAGTTGGCCAGGGGGCATGTTCGAGGGGCCCGAAGGGGATGGGTAAAAAGGGATCCGAAGGTCCAGGGGACCAGAGATGAAAGGTCCGAAGGGGTGGTTTTAGGTCACATTAAGCACTTCCAGCGGCACAGCTGTGAAATTAAAAGGCAGGTGAAGATCTCTTACACCGATACAAGACCCCTGGGACACTGCGGGCCCTATTTCTACCGAAGACCGCCAACACCGAACAGTCGGCTCCGTGTCAGTCTGAGCCCTGGGGGCCCACTTCCCAAGGAGGGACGAGGCCGGGACACGCGATTTGAGTTGATCGGGACCCCTGCAACAATGATTGGTCCAGGGTCAGTCTCACAGTGCCTAACAGAGGTCATTGTGTCGGCAAGGGCTCCAAGTCGGCCACGGGAACATTTTCTGCACACGGACAGGGACGAATGCCAGAGGATGCCAGAGGGTATCTTGCGTTGGTCGGAGCCCTCTGGCAATGAAAAAAGATATGAAAGTTTATGATTGAATCATCCATGAGACAATGGAACAGCCCGTGTTTATGAGGGCTTCCAGTACGGAACGGGGGGCCCTCCACCCTGTTGCAGCTAAGGACCCGTTACATCATACTAGAGTTTGTGCTTAATATGGCCCACCCGTGGCTATAAGGGATCGTGTTGCGTTAACACGCGCACGGGTGGGGAGGTCGAATCACCCCCCACCCCCAGATGTTTTTCCAAAATGGGTCCCGAACGGCGCGGCGTAGCCACGCCAAATTTTGCATAGCTGTAGACAATTGAATAGGAGATCGTTTGACGAAAAAGATTATGCGCATCTTGTAACGCCGCCAACCTATGGCAGGTCAAACTCCGGCCATATTTTCAGCGAAGGCAATTCTAGGGCATCGTTCAATCTAATACGACAATAGAGTGTTTGACTAAGCCATACATCTCTGAGATGCTTTCTTAGGCACCACAAATACTGAATGAGCGAACTACGTTGACCTGAGGCCAGGTATGAGGGTCAGACCAAGGTGAAAACCGGCCTGATTTATTACTCCATGATTTGTTGTACGGGATAGTTTCCGGTGCTCATTTTGAATTTATTGGCGGCAGGAACCGCATTATAATCTTTCATTGACTTCCCAGAGGTCCGAACAGGTCATTGACCTAAGATGACCCCGGTTGACATTTATTCAAATGAAAAACCCAGAGCAGTCTTGTATGATTTTTGTCATCATGCATTCAAAAGGTCAATCAAGGTCACGGAGTTCAAATGGGTTTGCTACCTTTTGCTTAAAAGCAGTTGCCTAGGTTCTACGGGCACTTTGGAGATCAGCCTTGTATTTGACCTTGTTTGACCTTATTTGACCTGAAAGTCATGACCCAGTAAGCTTAAACTTTAACCTAAGTGAGTTCACATACAGATCAAGACACCCTGTAAATTTTGTACTTCTAGCTTTCTTAGTTCCCGAGATCTCAGGGGGTCAAATTGACCCCCACCCGAGCGAACGGTATCTATGCGGCCACCCGGGCGCGTGCTAATGAGGACTCCTGCACCGATCTGGGGTCAGCTACTCGGATCAGAGGTCCTCCCGCGTCAGGAAGGGAACCAATGTATGATACATCCCTGTAAGGGCCTCCGGATGGGCCAGGGGACCCCGAACCCGTGTCGCCGGAATGACACCCGGTGAGCACACCACGCCGGGACGGAATGACCCTTGAGCTCCTCGCCGGAAAAAATAATGTGCCTCCTGGTGTTTTGCCCATGGGAACACTTGCTCGGAGGAACGTAAGGGGTCTAATTAGTCTTCAAAAGAGCGGATCCAAATGAAGTTAAAAAAGACGAAAAGGTCAGCGCATGCTTGACAGAAGACGTCCATCCTTTTGCAGAAAGGACTTGTAAAGCAAATAACATAAACGGTGTTGACCCTGCGCACAAGTGCTCATAACAGAAAGAACAGCAATAGCCAGGGTTGTAGTTGCCGTAAAACTGAATGGCGCAAGCCGCTGCAGATGATACAAGGCGGCTGGCACCGGGTGGGCGAGAACGACCACTGTGCACTGTTGCTTTTCCAAATCTTCCAAAATGAATTCACACTACTCACAGATTGTACTAAGGTCTATAATTCAACTTTTTAATTTTGAAGATATCTTGAAAGCAGATTAACAACCAGGGCAACTCGAAAAATAGACACTCTGCCAATACTCTGCTAGCACCACCAATTTTTCAGCACCAGTTACTGGTGCTATAAATGCTACCCCGTTCCTATTTTTGATCTAGAGATTGCGCTAGGGTGAAATATTTGCTAACACCGCTGATTAAGAATTTGTGTCATAGAGCATCCAGATATTTTTTTAGATATCCATTATTTTTGTCCCCCCGTTGGCCGCTGATGGTGTTGAAACAGAACCGACGATCAGGAGACTGCAACGCCGGGAGTCGGGATATTAAATTCCAAGACCTGAGAGCGCGCATGTTGGAGCTATACTACCTTATTCTTTCACTGGACGATTCTGACTGAGGGTCTAAGATTCCCAGACGAACTTGGGTTGGTCATATATACACAAATTTTGGGCTCCATCGCGAGTTGCAGTCAACGTCTGCGGAGCCCTGGATATCTCTGTAGCACCAAGCAACTTATGGCAAAGTCTCTTAGTTCTATCGGTTTAGATAGAGTTCATTTAAACAATGCTAAAGGAATAGTGCCGATGACTTATTCTAAGCAGTTATGTAACGCCTGCTGCTTTCAGCATGCTGGCTTTAAGATATAACATGCAATTGCATTTTCTGATAGCTTTTCTGGCTTACGTTCCTTTACAGACGTTAAAAGTGAAAATAAAGCGTTAAAAATCGTGCCCCTTCAGATCAATTGGGACTTCCCAATCAGCCAACCGGTTTGTTCCGTACGATTGGTGTGACGAAAAATAAAGGGATGCCATGGCAACCCAACTGGACCATGACAGTCGACAATTTCGTTTTCCTTTTCGAGTTTGACCTCTGCATTTCAAAAGTTAACTCATCTTTTTGCTTAGTTGTCAAGTCTTTAAGATGAACATGAACGGATGAGGAAGACCATGGTTAAAATCCGAATGCAACGCTCATACAGCTTAAAAAGAGGATTACCACTTAAGCCTTTGGTTAAGCCGGCAACCTGCCCAGCGCCGCCTGGCGCCATTAACGAAGCGCTTACGACTCTGACCAGAGTAGCACAGTGACGCTGTCCACCGTTCCGCCCGTTCATATCCGTGGGCTATGGGCAGGTTAGCACTCATGCTAAGGCGTCCACGCTAGTAATGCTCTGTCCAAAAAAGGATGAGGTTGACGCTAATTAAAATCTGAGTTAGCCGGTTGCGTAGCATACACAGGTGTCTCGTCGTATGGTCAGGCGGCCAAGCCGAGGAAACACCAAGACGCAGCGATGCAGGGCAGCATCGAATCTTCTATGGTTTACTATGGTAGTCATCTTACGCCTACTTTCCAAGCCAGATGTCAAGCTGTCAAATGCTGCTCTTCAATTTCACTTATCAACGTGCATCAATATATCAAATACATTGCTGCCCGTTGTATCGGGTTGAGGCAGATTCATGCTCCAGAGTACAACAAAATATCTATTGTACTCTGCAGCCATTCTTAAGCACAGCCCATGCAAGTAATATGCTTTTCCCGCAGCAGATTTCTACGCTTTAAAATGTCCCGCATTTTTACGAACCCTTCGCAACTTGTTATTCACTCGATGTTTATAGCTGCCACATAGCCTTTCGGCCAAGCAGATGAGACCGCAGGCGGCAGCAGCACATAAGCACCGCATGGAAGCATCAAAGGCTTGCGGCTGTAATAACCGCACAGCAACTTGCAAATGCTGCTAGCAAAACTCCATAATGCACATTGTGGTTGGGGAATTCCTGAGCATTCCAAACGCTTCAAGAAACCGTTCTGGCGCCGCTATATTCCAGATGCAGACTCGATTTCTTTCAGTCATCACTTATGAACGCTGCTGCGTTGGTTTTGTCACATTTTAGAGTGATTTTAAAAGGTATAACATGAAAAATTGCAAATGCTGTTTTGCCCTCGAAGTATTGCTTGATTACAAACAACTGCAATTTCATGAATCATTTTGCCCAGGCCTCTACAAATGTGCACTTAAGTTGATGATTTTTTATATTCATTTACGGTAAAATAATGCATTACAAATAAAGGACAAGTGATCCGATCAAAATTGCATGGTGAAAGGCGCATTAACACGCGCTCGGGTGGGGGTGGGGGTCAAATTGACCCTTCCGAAGGTCTTTCCAGAATGGTTTCCGAACGGCGCGGCGTAGCTGCGCCAAATTTTGCATAGCTGTGGAAAATTTTAAAGCGGATCATTTGACATGAAACAATTTAGATGCACCTTGTAAGGTCACTGACCTATGGTAGGTCAACGTCAGGCCATGGTTTCAGCGAAAGCAATTTCCGGGAATCGTTCAATCTGATACAACCACGGAGTGTTTGACGAAGCCATACATCTCTGAGGTGCATTCTTGGACACAACAGACATTGAATGAGCAAATTAAATTGACCTAAGGTCAGGTATGAAGGTCAGACCAAGGTCAAACCCAACCTGATTTACTACTCTAGGGCTTGCTGTATGGGATAGCTTTTGGTGCTTATTTCGAATTTATTGACAGCAGGAACCGCACTATACGTCTTCAATTGACTTCTTAGAGGTCAGAGCAGGCCATTGACCTAAGACGATCCGGGTCGAACGTTTTGTTTTAGGAACATACTGCCTAGCGTAATTTTTGTCGCTTATTCATATGCAAAACTCAGAGCAGTCTTATCTGATTTTGGTCACCATGACTGGAAAAGCTTAAACAAGGTCACTGACCTCAAATGGGCTTGTGGCCTTTTGTATACAAACAGTTGCCTAGGTTTTGAGGGCACTTTGGAGACCAACCTGAAATTTGACCTTGTATCACCTTATTTGACCTGAAGGTCATGACATAGGAAGTTCAAAATTTGACCGAAGTTAGTTTACGCACAGGTCAACACACCCTGTAAACTTGGTGTCTCTGGCTTTTTTAGTTCCCGAGATCTCCGGGGGGCGGGGGGTCAAATTGACCCCCCCCCCCCCCACCAGCGAAGGGTATCTAGCCGGCCACCCGGGCGCGTGTTAATGCCCGTTGAGTGCTTCTGCGGCTCACCTCTTCCTCTCTCAACGAATGAATAAACAGAAAACTAGTAAAGTTTTGCTGACAGTCGGCGGTCTAAACGCGTGTGCTTTCCGCCGTTTTAATCAAAATGTTCGGCGGCAGTGACTGGGTGATCGGTCGGTGGCATTTCGATGATGTGACGAAACGACATTGCGTCCCATAAGATAAAGTTGATATTTGAACGGGATAATGCGCGGAAGGACGATTACATGGGTGGGAGTATGGTGGATGAATAGTAGATGCCATGATGCTAATTCCACCGCGACAATGGTGGCACTTGTGGTGACAGCGTACTGCATTATATTTTTTTTTCTAGAAATATCGACATTCCCAGCTTGATTATTGATTGCTGGCACAACTGCACATCACACAGGGTCATGTTGGCTGTGCCAATTGCAGACGGGATGTTGTTCGGCGCTGAGAAGTTGGATTCACACATCCACCAACTTCGGCTGCCGTGATGTAAAAAAACTTGGTCAAAATGGTTAAAAAGGGTAAATGCATCTTGACCTCTGCTGTACTCGTGACACGCGACACTTGCATTCTCATACCCGACGTCACGCGATTTCCCGTTCAATTGTCTATCAAACTATGTCAATTTCGCGTCGCTCCTTCTCGTGGTCGCCGAGGTGCAGTCAGGGTTTCCTTCCTTCGGGTCCCGCCGGTTGTTTTCCGGGCCGCTCTTGCGCAGCCGAAGAGCTAAAAAAGCAATCTGCAACATGCGCCACACGTCACCTTTTGATGCATCGGCTCAAAACGTGCCATGACGCGTCGCTTCGTGCGTACGTGCACCGTGTTTTCTGTGTAAAATTTCACTGAGAAGTGAGTCACCGTTCGACCCGACGACAAACAGACAGACAGACATACGCTATTTTGTACGTCCTGCGGTCGTATTACAATACCAAAAAGTACTAGTGCCCCCTAGGGACCCCACTGCCTTCAGGGGAGCCATGATCCCTTCCCCCACCTTCTTTGGCTACGCCATTGTCCAAAGTGTAGCATGTATGTAGCCATCACGCAAAACCGCTTAGAAATCATTGTCAATACGTTGGAGAAAGGTTTGGGTTCAAATTATGCGGATTTACCGCCAGCAGTTAAATTTGATGCATGTCTACATATGTATGCTGCCTTCTAGTCAGCATAACTGCTGTGGCTTTTGTCCTTTGCAGCCTGGGTAAACATAAACACTACGTTACCCGCAGCCCACAGGCAGCCCACTCCCCACGGATCTCGCGAGATGAGCCCACGAGCCGCCGTCCGCGGCTGGCGCGCGTGAGCTGGCTGTTGACAGCCACTGGTTCAGACTGGCTATCGGCAGTCACTGATGCACAAGGCCGCATGCGCATTGCAGCCTTGGGGTCACGTGACCTCCCCCTCGCTGAATTGATGTCATGTATTACCTAATATGTACGTGCCTGAATGTTCACTGCTAAAATTCAAAGTATGCACGTACAATTAAGATGATCAAGAACATGTGATGCACTTTTATTAATTTCAAAGTCATTTTGCTATCAGTGTTCCACCAACCCCCCCCCCGCCCCCACTGTGAAATCCCGCGAAAGTCCCTGCTGGGGTATGCTGCCTGTCACCAACCTCCGACGCAGAATGGCTGTCAGCACCCGGCGACGCCCAATGACCATTTTCAGCCACAGCCTCCACCTACAGCCACTGGCATTGACCGGCTGTACGCAGCCAGTAACATCGACTGGCTGCTTCATTAGGTCGGCGCATCAGAAAGCAATTCACAGGAATGGCTGTCTTCTTCATCCACCAGGAAGTGGTCGACTCACATTGTACGCCAACAATGCCGACGGATTGAAACCTAAACGGATTCTAGCCTCAGGGATAAGGCTTGTTTTGAAAGTTGCTTGGAAACTATTGAGCCACCGTGTCGGGGGCCGAGTGTTTTCCCGAACAGTTTCTTCAGAAGTGTACTTTCTCGGCCTCCTAAATTCCTGAGAGATGTTAGATTGGGCACAGATGTATAAGGCTGAGCTCGCTCGGGGACTGGTTCCGGGTTAATTATCCAACCGCTCAAACAATCTGCCGCGTGTGCAGAACTCCAGTGTTTGCCGAGGAGAGGCGCCTCCATATGCTCCAGAGCGAGACATAGGTAGTAGGCTGCCCAATTTTTCGCAGAGTTGAATGAGGAACTGGTTTCAGACTGCGATTGTAAAGCTTTGAGAACTGTACATGTGCAGGACGAGGTAGTCGGCAGTAGAAGTAATTATTGGGATGGGATAACAAAGACTTTGTTGTGCCCGCTTCACTTGTTTTGCAGTCTATCACGCATTTAAAAGATGTTCGCACGAAGCGCGTTGTTTTATGCCGCCTGAGCAAATGTGCTGCCAGCGTGGGCAGCGTTCAACCAAGCTAAGCCAACGCCGATGAAAATGCATCACATATGCCCTGATTGCGCAGGGGCGGGCCTGGCCGTCATCACCTGGCCGGAACCTTTCCACGGGGCGAGGTCGTCCACGTCTTTCCAGAACCAGCGCCGCGCCCGCCCGTCCGGGGTAACATTTCAGAGCGCCTCGCCAATGACTTCTTTAAAGTTGCATCGTAATTGGCCGGCAGGCCAGGCGCCGGGTCTTTTTCGGAAAATTACCATGACTGAACAGCGGCACTCGCCATTTGCTAGATTTCTCAACAGGGTAGCGACCCGTTTACCGCCGTAACGGCCAATGTAACGGCGCCATTAATTCCGTCGTTAGGGCTGAGTGCTGCGGGATGGCGTTGCCGTTTCATTTCGACGCTGTCGGACACCGCATGGCAGGGCCGTTCATGTTGCAGACATTGCCACAGCCTGATACGGCGGGCGGGACGCGGTCAGCCACTCAGGTCACCAGACCAGCTAATTCCCTGCTGGCCGGGTCGTTCGAGTTAACGCTTTGTCTGCTGGTGTTGTATGCTGTAGACATCCTGGACCAGAGCCCCGTGGATGCTACATTCTTATGCACATAATGGCAGCGTCGCCATGGATTTGCGTCGTTGGTCCAATATAAAAGTTTACAAGTGCTTATGTCCACTATTATTTATTTATTATGTCACCATCACGGCAGGAAGCCACGTATAATGTCAATACGGTTTTTCAGCCGTTTGCGAGCGAAGAAAAACTGTCGCTGTCGTGCATGATGACCTTAACATCTGCATAGGAAGGGATCTAATCAAAAAACGCTTAAAATAATTGCACACCATCATTTGGAAAATTGCACAATCTGATTCAAACCTTTCCACAATCTTGACAAAACGCTTTCATGCCAACTGTGGTCACTGTAGATACAGTGATTGGCAACCGCAAACATTTCTTGATTCTGATTTGGAACTCATTGATTATTTTCACGGCCACTATAACACCCTTAAACATTGAGCCTGAGTACCCAATGTCTTAGAACCTTGCTTCGAGTTGGATGGCTTAATATATGATGGCTTAATGGTGTAACGTTAAGGGCGAGGATGTTGGTCAAGGATAACATTCATTTCATAAAAGAACGTAATCAAAGATTAATTTTTGGATATGATGCAAGTACACAAAATTTGTGCAAAAAGAAGATCACCAAGAATGGAAGTCCATTGACAATAGAACGCACGCAAACCTTCGCATGCGTGCGCGTGCTGAATGTTGCAATGCATATATTTATTGTTGGTCTCAGGCGTGGGATGAATGGGCACTGCTGGGCCAACACATCCCGTCGGCTGGGGAGAGGACGGAGCAGGGGATGATGATGGACGGGTGACAAATGCAACATTACAATTATGCTGGCTAGTCCGGGTTACGCCAACACCAGTCTTTTTAGGTTTTGTTTATGCTAACAGCTTTGAGCTGCCAGTTTCAAGCTAACCCCCGTGACGCAAGGATAAACGCCTCGAAGCCAACTGACTGCCCGGTGAAGGACTTTGAACACTTGCACCAGTTTTTGCTTTCGAGGCCTGTTATGACCATGCTGCCCCAACCAGCTTCCGGGCTAGAATCTAGGAAACGGCTGTTCAAACCCCGAAAACAGCGCGCTGTTTAGAAGATGATAATATTATAATCAACTGTCAACCTGAGTGGCAAACCAGCATGGGGCGGCCATGTCGCAGCATTGAAAAGCACGAAAAGGCACAATCCGATGTTAAGTGGAACAGGCTGCGGGCAACCTTACCCGTTGACATAGAACTACATAACTGAGTGGCCGCGGCCAAAAATCACGACAGCCCAGAAACTAGCAGCAAGCTCTGCTTTGCACGCACTATCCAAGTCATTCATGTAATTTAATTAGGCACACTTTCCGCAAAGCACACGATCTGGACGCAAAACGTGAAAAGGGTGTACTCTGCACTTAAAAACAAAGTGATTAGGTCATATGCAGTCAATTTAAAGATGGCAATATCCTCATTTCGATTGCTGCAAAAGTCAGTTTGTCTCAGTCATTCCCAACCAGCTTCACGTAGGAAAGGTAAACTGTGGAGGCGTAGACCTATATCTATCTATCTATCTATCTATCTATCTATCTATCTATCTATCTATCTATCTATCTATCTATCTATCAATATATATATATATATATATATATATATATATATATAGACGAACACACACACTCGCGCGCGGGTGTGTGTGAGAGGGTGTGGGTGTGGGTGTGAGTGTGGATGTGTGGGTGTGGGTGTGGGTGTGGGTGTGGGTGTGGGTGGGTGTGAGGGTGTGCGTGTAAACCCTCCCAAGTGGGGACCCTAGTCCGATACACTTACGCAACGTGAAGACCCTTTGCGAAGTGGGGACCAAAAATCGGTCCGCATTGCAGACCGTTTGGAAGGTGCTCATTTCCTCCTGATATTGGTATGGCATAAATTCCTAAGAGGTTCTGACGTGACAGGCTTCATCCGTCAAGTGTATTTTTGTGGTCACGTGAATTAACACAAATCAATTTATCATCCAAGTCAAGTCAATTAAGTCAATGTCCCCAAATCCGCCAGAGTGGTTTCTCGCCTTTCGACCGATGGGATAATTTTCGAATAGATATGTGCTGATCATGTTGTCGCCTTTAATGCGACATGTAGTGTACGTTTCACGCAATAAAATACATTGAAATGGGTAAATAATCAAATATGTTGATTTTCCTGTGCCTTTAGATGTTTGATAATAACACATTGACAATGACGTAGTCTGGCCGGGTACATGTGCGGTACCCATCACGATTGACTGTTGAGGAGCTTTGGTTTAGGCAAACTGGCCGCGAGGCAGAATGCCGTGAAATTGGGACAGGGAAATCATCGTGTGGTGCTCCTGTCAGCTGTTACGATATGGTGAGTACTGCTTACTGCATGATGCCCTGTAGTGGAAGCTGTGTTTTTTAGGTGCGTGAGGTTGCTTGTTCTCAGGTGCGCAGCAGCATCTCTATTATCTGGGAAGGGGGGAGCTAGAACCCTCAGGGGAATAGTAAACGTGAACCCTGATGCTGAGTAGTGATGGCAGGAAACCTTAAAATCATTCAGCCAGCAGGTCACCACATGAAAGGTGAGCAGCCATGCTTTTTGGAAATTGTGCGGTTACTGCATGAGAATATATCAGGGGCAATGCAAATTCTTCCAACTTGATGGCAGTATGGCAGCCTTAGCGCTGAAACATCTAGATATCGGGGGGGGGGGAGGGGGCAACCGTGCTCTTCATCTATCTGCTCTCATGCTCCCCTGATTGGAGGTGCACTTTTTCTTACCTCATCTGCTCTGTTTTTAGGTGTGTGAAGCTGCTCGTACTCGGGGTGCATCCTTATCACGGGCAGTGCAAATTTGTCCAGCTTGATGGCGGTGTAGCAGCATTCGTGTTGAAACCTCTGCTGATATCGAAGGAGGGGTGAGCATGCTTTTTACCTTATCTGCTCCCATGCACGCCTGAGTGGGGGTGCACCTTTTCTCACCTTATCTGCATGCATTGAGTGAGGACGTAGCTGCACAAAAAGAGTGGGGGTGGAGATGGGGTGGGGGGTGGGGGTAGGGATTGCTAAAACCTGTGAAATAATGAAGCTGTATGCAAAGGTCACTAACAAACAGCTTTCTCCCTGAATTTGGCCCACTTTTCTGTCAAAGTTGGGGAGCTATAGCCTAAGTTCGGGGGGGGGGGGGCTAGAAAGGCCGAGAGGAATGGGAAACATGAGCCCTGATATTGATTAGTGGTGGCAGGAAACCTTAAAATCATTCAGCCAGCAGTTCACCACGTAAGAGGTGAACGGCCATGCTTTATTTAATTTGTGTAATTTATGCGTGCTGCATAAGTATGCAATGAACGCTATATGCAGCGGCATTACCATGAAAGCATAGTGTTCAGCAGGCTGATCCGCTCGTGCCTCTCCACCTCACGGAACAGAAATGACTTTTCCTGCCTGCTCACACCACTCCAAGGCAGAACAACTCTTCGGCTAAGAAAACTCAAATTTTCAACCGGTTCTTTCCTTGGATTTGCCCACAGCTGGATGATGTAGTAATCTGTTGTGCCTAGGAGGTGCAAATATTTTCTGTTCATGTTTTCATGGGCTATCTCAGTATATGCCGGGCACATGTCCCAGCTCATCAATCTATTACAAATATATAGCGTTTTTGTTTCCTTTTTCTTCACAATTTCAGACTAAACATAATCTAACTTGCCATAATTCGCGGGCTGTAGTGATATGTCGTAGTGGTGGAGGAGGAGTAGCGGCTCAATGCAGGATTTCATCATTTCACAGGTTTTAGCAATAGCTTGTAAATGTTCGTCTTGTAAAACTGTCGTGCTCTGCTGGACCACCATACTCCATGGCGGACTGCTGATGGCCGCGATATGACCTTGTCGCCGCGCTTCGCTTGTGATCTGGGATGGCGCGAGGAAGCGCTGAGGCTCCACGGACGGCGTCCATGCACGTTGAAGTTTGATGCGCAACTAGGAAAACGGGTGTATTCACTAGCTGAACAGCCCATGGTAGGCGGCCGTGAACTGGGCACACGCATCAATGAGATCCCATGTATTGGGTATCGCCATGCAACAGTGGCCAACCATGCACTTGTCTCTACCCTAGAACCGAGTGGGGTCAGAAGCCGACACCCCAGGACCGATGTACCCTTGGTTAAAAAGCCATTTGACCACGTAGTTTAGTTGGCTATGGCGCTGGCTTCGGAGCCCAAATGACCCTGATTCGCCTCTGACCACCGGTGCACTGTGTCTCGGTCCGGTCAGCGTATGAATGGCGACTCTGATGTGTCTGGAAATTCAGTGCATCGTTGAATAATGCGACCAATCTCTCTTCCAACGCCTTGCTTTTGTGCTTTTTGCCGTTTTTTTCTGAATACTTGTCACTGCGTAACCAATGGCGATTGGTCTGTCCGCAGATGATGATGACGCGTCTGACCTCATTTCTGATGGCGAAGAGGAAAATCTGACGTATGTGCCTGGCCCGCGGTCAGCAACGGACAAATTGCTCTGTCCGCGGATCATGGTGCAGATGACGGTGATGATGTCTTTGGACTTTTTCCTGATGATGGAGGTGATGAGGATCCGACGTGAGCGCCCGACCCACGGCCAGAAACGTACAAGGACGAGGACGAGTACGTGGCCAAGGACGAGGACGACAAGCTCTAGGACGAGGACAGGTACGAGGACGTGGACGAGAACCGGGACATGGAGGAGAACATGGGCGAGGACGAGAAGGAAGACCAGGTAATGGCCAACAACAGCAACAGGGCTCAGGCCGAACAGTCTTTTTTCTAAAATCTTCTCGTAAAACAGCGAAGCCATCCATGAGGCGGAATATTTGCCCCTATTGCGATAGCATGCACAGGAAATTTGCGCACCACCATTCCGGAAACATAAACAAGAACCAGACGTACTTCATGCGCTCGCACTTACAAAAGGCTCCAGGGAATTGAGCATCTGTGTCGAGCATATCATTCATAAGGGCAACTTCAAACACAACTCAGCTGTTTTCCATGATGGATGTGGAACGGTCGTTCCGAGGAGGAATCCACCTCAGGGTACGAATGTGAGGGTCGGAGATAAGCTGGCATGTGGAAAATGCCAGGGTCTTTTCTCTAGACGCAACCTCTTCAGACATAGGTGCCACGCTCATGAAAAACCTGCCGCTGGCGGAAGAGTCTGGTACCAGAAATGGTCCTTGCCGCCGTGTCAAAGAGATGCCGCCGCTGGTTTGGAAAAGCCGGTAGCGAAGATGCGGGACGGTGACATTTCCTTCACCTACAGCCACGATGGGCCTATTTTGGGGTTTGTGTTCCATCTCCTCACAAGACTAGACCACGAGCGCCACCAACATGCGCTCACTCGGGACAAGTGAGAGTTGGGGAGACTGCTCCTGGAGCTGAATCCCCCCCCCCCCCCCCCCCTCCCGGCCCAGGAGCAGGTCTAGAGCTGTTCATGGAGGAAGCAGGTGCGGTGAAGCTACTGGTTGATGTAAATGAGGGCAAATATCATAATCCATTTCCTGCTCTCAAGCTTGGATACTCGCTCAGTGAGTGTGCAGGCATACTCAAAACACGCGGGGAACACGGGCATCACCAACGAAGACGCCACCTTGAGGGCGGCTGCGGGCAACCTCCTGCTGCACCAACGAAATTGGAAGCTGTCTTCTCGTGCGCTTAGCACTCTCCAGTAAAGGCAGTGGAACAAGCCCGTCCAGCTTTCCCTAAATGTGGATATTCAGAGTGTCACGAAGGAGGTGCAGCATGAGTTGGTGCAGGTTCAGCGGTTGTCGGAAGACGAACGCCCTATCAAGAACTAGGTCAAGTTGTCGGAAGCTGCGCTGGCATCCACCATTTTGTTTCACCATCACGCTGACAATCACAATACAACGGGCGCTTGGCCAGCTGATCGCAGCGAGTGAGGATGTTGGCATTCCTCCCGAATGTCTGCACATTTTCGTCAACGGCGCAGTCCCAGATGCGGACACGCTCAGAGGCAGCGACCGCGTACGGACATTCGTGAGAAGGGTACGTGCAGGTAACATCACGGCCACGAAGTACAGAAAGCATGTGGCCGCTGTGCTGCAGCTGCTACATCTCAGCGAAACCGGAATGGATATCGTGGTTCGTGGCTCTCTGGGCCATGACATACGAGTTCACAGGCAGCTCTACAGGCTCCTCGAAAAGACGGTGCATGCTGCCAAAGTGAGCAAAATACTAATCGCGAAGGACAAAGGGAAGGGTGCATTCTAAGAACAGACCCTGGATGAGTTCGACCCCAGGCGTGACGATGTTGTGGAAGGTGGCCCCGACCCCTGTGTCCACATGAGCGACGACGCCAGTATTGTCGCCCCTGACGACATCGAGGTGAAGATGGAGGCGGAGGACGCTAACGAGATGGCTTTGTATCTACAAGTTGAATCAGAAAACACCAAATGGGCCAAATATTATTGAAAGAAGATCCAAAGGCAATAAAAAGGTTCTGCTGTTGACTAGGAAGAGAAAAGGATATTATACAGATGCGCGTGTAGCCATTTGTTGGTTCCCTCACATGTACAGGAATGACAGACTGCGTAGCGGCACTGAAGGAGGAGTCTGCACGAGACCGGCGTTCCTAGACAGATGTAAGGATCCGTACGCACAGTATGATACAGAAGCACAGGCGCGCCATTGGAATGTGGTTTCACCTGAAACGTCGGAGGGATTCACAGTTGAGTCCTCTGCTGCGTTATGCTGCAATCCCTGTTTTGCGGTGTCGTTCTGTCACCTGTTTGCGAACAAACCAAGCAACGTTTTGCACAAGAATATGTTTGTGGTGGACTGTAATCGGAACTGATAGATTGGCTGTGTCATGCCCTCCCCCCCCCTCCAAGCACATAGAAATAACACAATAACTAAAAATAAATGGCAGAAAGCACGTGTCAAGAGCTCAACACATGTCTTACAGAACGCATAGTGAGTGACCTATGTGATGGCCACAATTTTCGGGTTATTCTCACACTACTTAAGAACAATCCGTCACACAATACGACAGTGAATCTTCTACAGTTTTGCACAGAAGGACGCTTTTTTGCAAGCTTGAAACTACTTTTGTGACGTGCGTAGCAGAGTGACCTGACCTGCCCCAGATTGTCGTCGATGGGGACTATCGATTGGTCGTGGTGGTCGTCGTCGTCATCACTGGGGTGTTGCGATACACTCAGCTACTGAGGCTACATGGCGTCATCTGTCTCTCCAACCAACGCAGTTGACGTGCCGTTGCAACTACAAAACTAACCACTAACTTTGGCGGCAAAGGCGGGCACCATGGGAAATCGAAGCCCCGTACCTCTGGCTTCCCAAATGCGCAGAGGTTTATCCAGACGCGTTAACCCCTCCCCAGATCGCGGCGGATCAGCATCCAGTCTGGTCTGTGGTTGTTTACGCCCTCAAATGTCGGCTACCATTTAGTCAAATTACTGATATCACGAAGTTGGCGAAGGCCGTCAAGCCGTGAAGCCGTAAAAGCCGGACTCCAAATTTAGCTGAAATGGCCTCGGGCCAGTGATCAAAATGGAATTTCGTAAAATTTGAGTTCTCTACCCGAACTCCTCAGAATTGTACCACACCTTTCTAATTTGGAGCAAGTGCATGCTACCTTTCTTCATCATTTCGTGGCCTAGGAAGGCATGGGTAGCCTTTTTTGTTGGGTTACTGTGACCAATGAAATAAACAAAAACAATCGTAGACATAGGGTACCTACTCAAATTTGTAAACGCACACTGCTACTTGTTGGCAGCCACAATTATGATTTAATAGGTTAAGCCGTAAAAAACAACAAGCACTGTTAAAAGTACCCGGCTGGTTTCACCAAGCTATTCAATTAAGTGATAGAGATGCTACAAATGTATTGGAAAATAATGGGATGGGTTTGGTTGGTTTCTTGGCTAATTGGCTGCCCATGGACTATGTAAGAAGATCCATTAAGGGAAGAAACCTGAAAGAAATTTACGACTTGATGCACAGAGGGCCAGGAACACTAATTTAGATCTACTAGCTCAATTATAGGGGTCAGTACCTGCTCCTTTGCTTCTTCCCTGCTGCGCTGTCGCTGACGAAACCTACAACAAAATGGTCCCTGTAGGCGTGCAAGGGGCTACGCTGACAAATTAAATGAGGCCCAGCCTGAACGTAAATGGGACGAACAGGCCTTGCGACTGTGCAGAAGTCATATAATCCCTTGGATTTAAACTGAAACTGCCCCGCGCAATGGTTGAGAGTTTGTTTATTTTACTTGCTTCAGGGGTTCTATGCGCCTCGTTCATTTTGACTTCGATTTCTTAGACTGATATTTTCCCTTTTTACATGCAGGTAGGGAAAGCTGCAAGGGAAGTGGAAAACAAGTGGAAAGCCTCTCATTTACGTACTTCTTATCCCTTTCAGCTTTTACCACTATGATATTCTACACATGAGTTTTAAATCTTGCCTTTTTATGTTTGACTTCACATTTGACTTTTGTCTTTTGACTTTTAGCATTTGACTATTTGTCATTTGGCTTGTTGCCCTCTGAAATTTTTGCGTTTGACTTTTATCTTTTTGCTTTTTTTTGCCATTTAACTTCGTATGATTTGACGCTTTATCCATTGGCTTCTTGGCTTTTGACTCTTTGTCCGGTCACCGTGACTTTGTGGTCACGTAGCATGAACACTGGGCTGTGTTTGATGCTGACAAGCGTGCTGACGAAGGATCGAATGCGGCCCTGGACGACGAGTTAGACAAAAATTCCGTCCAATTGACGGTGTTATATGAAACCATATTATCCTGACTTGTCGTACGGTGGTATAACTTCGGATCTACGCATTTCAACCTAAATACATAGGGTTTGGCTTAAGCCCACAAATTTGCTAACTTAAACCAAATTATATTGAAACGACCGTTTATGCTAACCAAATGCTACCCTAATCGGAGCTTGTCAACTCAAAGGAGCATCATTTTAAAACCGCGTGCTGGACCAAGCTAGAACTCAGTCAGTGGAATTTACGCCTTAGATCATCCCCGGAAACCAAATCTCAGTAGATTTAACACGCGCTCGGGTGGGGGGTCAACTTGACCCTTCCTCCCAAGGTTTTTCCGGAATTATTTACGAACGGTGCGGCGTAGCCGCGCCAACACTTGCATAGCTATAGACAGTTGAGTAGCGGGTCGTTTGCCACCAACAATTTAGATGTACCTCGTAAGGTCGATGACCTACGGCAGGTCAAAGTCAGGCCGTGGTTTCAGCGAGGGCAATTTCTAGGAAATCGTCCAATCTGATGCCACAACGGAGTATTATACGAAGCCATACATCTCTGAGATACTTCTTTAGACAACGCAACAATTGAATGAGCAAATTATATTGACCTAAGATCAGGTATGAAGGTCAGACCAAGGTCAAAACCGACCTGTTTTATTACTCTAGCGCTTGCTGTGTGGGGTAGCTTCTGGTGCTCATTTTGAACTGATTGGGAACAGGAACCGTATTATACACCTTCCGTAGACTTCTTAATGGTCAGAATAGCTCATTGATCTAGGATGAACACGGTCAACATTTTGTTTTTGGGAACTTACTGCCTAGCGTAATCTTCGTCGCTTATCCAAATGCAAAGCCCAAAGCGGTCTGGTATGATTTGGGTCACCATAACCTCCAAAAGGTCAAACGAGTTCACTGATCTTATATGAGCCTGCGACGTTTTGTCAGTAACAGCTATCTAGGTTCTAGGGGCCCTTTGGAGACCAACTTTGAATTTGACCTTGTTTGACCTTATTTGACCCGAAGATCATGACTCAGGACCCTCAAGCTATGACCTATGTGGGTCCATATACAGGTCAACACACCCTGAGAATTTTTTTGTCTCTGGCTCTCTTAGTTCCTGAGATATCAGAGGAGGGGTTCAAACTGACCCCCACTCGAGCGAAAAGTATCCAACCGGCCACCCGGGCGCGTGTTAAGGTCTGTCGGCTCATGATTCAGCACCCTGGCGGTCAGCCTGTTCTGGAACACACCCCCCCCCCCCCCCATAGCAAAATCATTCACAACTATGAGTTAAACTTCTTTCATGCATCGCTTAAGGCTTCATGTTCATGATTCACGGAAAGAGGAGTACCTAAGGCAAGCCTGCCTCTACGCCTTTACCACTAACGAACCCTTGCGCATGTATTTTTTGTCAAACCATTTTTTTCCGCTTCGAACATCAGCGTGCGTTCAATTGCTCACGAACGATTGCGTATTGCTTTATGTACACGAGTTTTTCCATACGACCTTTTGCGCTGACGAACTTTTGTAAACGCGCCTATTTTCCATACGTACTTTCCTCTGTACGAAATTTCCCTACGAACTTTTCCGTAGGATTTCTTGCATGCGTACTTTTGAAATGCAAACTTTATACCTCACGTAGGTTTTTTACGAACAATTGCGTACGTACTTCATGCATGCGCATGGGCGTAGGAGCAGGGGGGCCAGGGGGGCCATGGCCCCCCACTTTTTAAGGTGGGGGGACCAGCAATGTCAACTGCCCCTCCCCCACTTTTCAGATTAAGGTTACACTTGGCTTACTTTCGCACCACATCAAACATGCATGCCGATTTACCTAGTTCACCAGCCATCTCCCTTAAGATGCGTCATCTTGTTCGTCTGCTCATTAGCCATCGCTTAGTGTTACAGCCACAAGACCGAAGCCGCATGGCCTGGAGACTGCAACGCCAGGCGCCGTGGCTGTTTTTGCCACCATGCTACGTAGTTTTCTTATCAGTAATCAGCTCTGACAGGATCTTGAGCATTTTAAGACAAACATGGGTTAGCCATGTTAATGCAAATTAGGAACCTCATTTTATCTATAATCTACAGTCAGGGAGAACTCAATACATCTGAAGAACACAAAAAAAACAGAACTGGAGTCTATGCGACAGCTATCGGACTACCTGCGGTGATCAGGGATGTTGTTGCGTCAGTGAGCGTTCCTATGCTGACCCGGGGCCAACCACGCGGGTCGGAAGGCCTTCCGTGTCAGGGAGGGAAGCAAGGTGAATATGATATATCCTTCTCATGGCCTCCGGATCGACCAGGAGATCCCGCCCCGTGGCACCAGAATGATAGCCAGAAGACACTTCGCGATGGGACGGAATGGCCCTTCAGCCCTTGACCGGAAACGGTAATGTACCCCTGGTGTTCTACCCAAGAGGCCCCTTGCTCGGAAGGAAAAAGGGGCCTCATTATCGTTGAGTAAGTGGGGGTCCCATCATTGTTGAATAGGGTGGGTCGAAATGAGCTTAAGAAAATGAGCGAGGCCATAGCGTGTTTGCCTGAGAACGTTCATTTTTTCAGAATGTGTTATTGAAACAAATTACACCAAAAGTCTTGGACATGCCCGCCCGCAACCTCGAAAGCAAGGACAAGGATGATCTGGGTTGCAACTTCCGTAAAACCGAAAAGTTTTGGCCACTGCAAGTGCCACCAGACGGCAGGCGCCGTGTTAATTTGTCTTCTGGATAGATCGATAGGTGCAAAAACACGAAAAATAAAAAATTGCCTTTATTCTCCCAGTTCAACCATCACATTCCAGCCTCCCTTCGCGGTGCTTTAAGGGCCAATCCATTATTTTCATCAGTCTAAAAATTGCACTCGTGAAATATGCGCTCAGACTGCCTTCTAAATGCAAGATGTGATGTCACGAAGCGTTCAATGATACATTTTCAGAAACGTGGTCATTTCCGCTCAACCGTTGGCCACAACTTAATATTAGCTGCTAGGCCGACGCTGTGCTATCTACGGAGACTGCAACGCCTGGATGCGAGGCTTGTGTTTCTAAGATTTTTGAGCGCGCATGCTCAAAACTACGTCACAGAACTTATATTGCTAGTCAATTAAAGTGTTTAAAGATGATCATTTCAGAACCGTCATCATTTTCGTCCACCGGTGGGCCACGGCTAAAATATTAGCTACCGGGCTAACGCTCCGCGGACTATGGAGACTGCAACGCCTGGTGTCAAAATTTGCGACCGTGCATGTCATAAAGCACGTTATATAGGCTGTATCACTTATCGATTCCAACTGAATGACGAACGTTTTCAGACAAACATGCCTTGGCCATGTTAATACACATTGTTAACCACTCCATCTGCAATCAAATTTTCATCTTCGAATTCGGATCAAACATACCGATCTACAATCTACCTTCGCGATGTCCTCAATGTCTGTAGAACCCAGATAAAATTTTTAACCGGGCTTCTGAGTTTTATCGGCTTAGAAAGAGTCAACTACACATCGTAACTTGAGAGCGCCGGTGATTTATCCTATGCAGTCGTTCAGCGCCTGATTTATGCAATTCATTGGTCTCAACATACGAACGGAGCTGAGATCACGGCACCTCTTGGTTTCTTTTCTGGTTACAAGGTAAAAATAACAATAAAACGAAGAAAACTGTGTCACTTGTTGACAAGCAGCCTATATCTGAATATCTTTTTGGGGGGGACCCCCATAACATGGGCTTTTGTCAACCTCGTGTTCCCCTTTGGCAAGGCTCTGACTACACCCCTGCCTACACACAAAAGCAGACCAAGTCGCATACGTTGCATGATGAGCAATGAAGTGTCCTTTGGACAATTTCATGCCTAAGGCAGACAGCTTCCCGGAGGCTTTTTTCTACGATGGTTTGTTGTGAGGGAAAATAATTCTGAAAAAGACGCTGTTGCAGGTGTCCAACACATGTTGCATACACCATGAAGTAGTAACGCTGATCCAAAAGTATGCAACAAAGCAGCCATACGATCAGTTCGCAGTCAGTCATGAGGGAAACATCCGGGCCAGGGCAGTGGCCACCGACGGCGGACAGGAGCAGGGCCCAGATAAGAAACGTATGACAGATGGGCCTTATTATGTGGCTTAGTTCTTAAGAGAGAGTGTCCAGTTTTATGGCTTTTGTCACATTGTTGCTAGCAGTTTCAGGCTCCCGATTTTTTCGCCTAAAATACTGCGACAAGTCTTATCTCTTGAAAAACAGCCAGCGAAATGTAGGCGCATGAAAAATCTGCCGCACTGTGAGCCGTCGATCCACTTTCAAAATTCTCACCAGCATATATCCAGGCCGTATTTTGGCATCTACACTGGAGGCAGATGATTCCTCAATGACCCAAAATGACTACCCGCTCGTGGACTTTCTCCTCCCCGGGAAAGAGAATATTCAAATGGACGAATAATCTAGGGAGCCGGGTAGCCTTATTTACCAAATGACAGATGAGTCGAACAGGCAAGATTGTGCACCAGTGAGAAACAGCTCTAATTGCATAGATGCATATTAACAGCCTCTCCATTCCCTGCCCCCCCCCCCCTCCCCGGTTATCGGGCTTGCTTTCCAGAAAAAGTTCCTGAAGTACACCCTGAGTTTGCCACTCCCCCCCCACACTTTTTGAAACGTTCCTACGCCTATGTGCATGCGTACTTTTTCCACGCGCACTTTTGTCCCAAAACAACCAAACACATCCCATGTTTTTGTCGTAAATGCTACTCTGGGCACGTTTGAATCGTAAACTTATAAACCTCACTTAACACCCGCGCGGGTGACCGGTTGGATGCCCTCCGCTCGGGTGGGGGGTCGATTTGACCCCCTGAGATTTCAGGAACTAAGGGAGCAAGAAACACCGATTTCAATTCGCTGGGTGTGTTGACCTGTACGTGAACTTACCTAGGTCAAAGTTTGAGGTTCCTAGGTCATGATCTTTGGGTCAAATAAGGTCAAACAAGGTCAAGTTCCAGGCTGGTCTTCGACTAGACCCTGAAACCTAGATAACTGTTCCAAGCAAAAATTCGCATGCCCATCTAAGTTCAGTGACCTTGTTTGACCTTTTGAGGGTTATGGTGGCCGGAAACGTACGGAACCGTTTTGAGTTTTGCGTTTGGACAAGCAACAGAGATTTCGCTGGGCAGTATGCTCCTAAAAACAAAATATTGCCCCGGGTCATTCTAGATCAGTGACCTATTCTGACATTGAAAAAGTCTATGAAAGGAGTCTAATGCAGTTCCAATTATTAATACATTCGAAATGAGCACCAAAATCTACCCCACTCAGCAAGCCCTACAATAATAAAACAGTTTGATTTTAACCCTGGTCCGACCTTCATACCTGACCTTAGGTCAATGTAATTTGTTAATCAAATTGTTGTGTCACCTAAGAGAGTATGTCAGAGATGTATGGCCTCGTCTAACACTCAGTTCTTGGATCAGAATGAACAATTCCCTAGAAACTGTCCCCGCTAAAACCATGGTCTGACTTTGACCGGCAATAGGTCAGCGACTCTACAAGATACGTCCAAATTATTGATGCCAGACGATCAGCTATTCAATTGCCTACAACTATGCAAAATTTGGCGCGGCTATGACGCGCCGTTCGGAAACCATTCCGGAAAAACCTTTGGGGGGGTCAATTTGAGCCTCCCAACAGAGCGCGTGTTAAAGAGAACGTTTCGCATCCGAAGATGTTAAAGCAAGCATCAGACATGACGAAAAAAGCTCACTTATAACTATTGTTATGCTTTTTAATTCGAGAAGACTGCTCTAGACAGCACAACTCCCTGTTTAGTAAATGTGCTCTTCAATGCGTCATGGTTTGATCATATATTGTACCTCGCACAACATTAATTGAGAGTCAATTGAGAGTTGTTATATCTAGAAATCGCGCTCCCCAATGCCAGATATGAACGTTTCCAGAAATACATTTTTCTTGGCCTTGCTCGCCGCATGGCTTATGGAAAAGCAGGACTTGAGTGGCGCTGTTATGACGTTACGAACGGCAAGGTGACTGATATCTGCCCGGTTCATATCTGTTCCACTGATCTGTTCTGATATCTGTTCCACATAAATGTGGAACACTCCTTTAATTTTTCGGCGTGCACTTTTCACCTGATCCTTTTCGCGCCTTGAACAAACTGAGAGCTTCGAGGGTCAGACATACATTTTAACACCGGCAGAACTTAAACCTGTTACGTGTGCAGGCGGAGCGCGTATATCAAGTGAGCGTCAGTCTTGCCCTGAGGCCACCGACACCGGCGGAGCGCGAGGATAATCCGCGCGCTGCAGATTAGCGGCGTGCCGAAACGATTTTACCAGCCTGCCACCAGGCGCCAGGATCAAACAAAAACTTGCACGTGAACTGCGCGACGCGTAGCATGCCGCCTTTCTTGCCGCATGAATCACGGCGTCAGCTGAAATCCGAACGTGCCACTGGGGACGTTTGCCGTCCCGTTCTGCGCTTCAGCTCACGAAGCATCCCATGCTGTTCCAGGCCAACAGCGATACGATGCCTTTCAGTGGCGACGTATGCGCACATCAGCAGCAAAGCGTTCCTGCCAGTCAGCTGGATGGTATTTCGGAGCCACCAGCCGTCGCCGTCGGGCCCGGGCCACAGGAAAGGCCACGTCGTGTTTCCCAGACAGCGAGCTGTTCCGGCGGTGCATTCCAACGAGTGCAGCGTCACAAGACATTGTGACAATGTGATGCTCAACGTATGCGAATAATGCCTTCAGCTTGATATGCATGCATGAATGCAGCGCCGGACCTGTGAGCGGAGGCGCGGTTCTCAACTCTGCGGTCCAGGGGAGGGGGAGGGGTTGTCCCGACCCTAACCCTCTGCTGACCCAATCAGCGGGCCATGGCGGCTGCGAGCTATAGTCTCGCTGCATGCACTACTGTTGATCAGGCAACAACGCACCGTGCACTTGTTACGGCATGGCTGCGGCTCTGCAGTCCACAATCGCCTGCTTGCATGCAGGCCGAGATTGATGTTTTGATGGCGTGGCTGAAACCAGGGCGTTCGCTTTGCTGCCTGTTACGACTGTATTCAGTGAAGGAATTAAGGCGGATAGAGATATTCGCGCAAGTCGAACGCATGACCATCTACAGCGTTGAAGAGTGGGTCTTAGGTCGGAGTGATCTGCACCAATCACAATGCACAATAATGGGTGCAGTTATACCTGTGGCAATGTGCAGGCTTCGACATTCAGTTGAAATTGCACGCGCATGTTTACATTCTAGGACTCTCTACTCGATGCCGAATTGTTATTGAGGAACCAGACCTATCAAAAGCCTGATCTAGTTTTATTTTGCCTCGAACGAGTAGGCTGTTAGCATTCTAAAACCAGATTTCCATCCAGACTGATACCGCCCACCTGAAATAGTGCAACTTCCTCTCAATTTTTTTTTGGAGCGCCCGATCGAGAAGTTCGAAGATCGATCGAGAAGGAAGTTCGAGACATGGCACTTGTGTGGCTTGGAAGCTTGCAGCACGACACAAATCAAAATGAAGAAGGCTATGTTTGCATGACACGTACAGTGAAAGATGAACAGTAGCGGTACCTTAAAAAAAACTGATGATTCCAAAGATACATCCTACGAATTTTCCGACCACATCCAAGACCATTTTCCGACCAACTGCTGCCGGCTTCCGTGACATATCACAACTTGAGGTGACATGTCCAATCAGTCAAGACATAGCAAACACAGCGTTGGCTGATGTGTTCTAACCGACGTCATCTGGGATAACATCGTTCTATGACAATATGAAGTGAAAAGTACACCTGGGCATGAGCACTTACGCGATACTGGCCACCACGGTTCTCACAATGCACGCGAATAACCGCAAATACCGAAATGCCAATGCATGAGCACGGCTTTACAGACCAAGGAAGCATCAACCACACGACACTTGCATCGCATCTTCCCAACTGCATCCACGCCCAGCGTCGCTTCAACAGCTCAGTCAATCCGAGGCAATCAGTCCACAACCGGAACACTCCAGTATCTATGATATGCTGAACGCAACGGCAGCGTTTTCGGTCGATCACAGACGGGCCCCTGCCACAATCGCGCGGCACGATCACCTCACTCCCGCCAGACTAGCGGCCTACCGTGTTCCCCTCCGCTTCCCACTTTGGTGCACTTCACAGCGCGGGTCGGCCCGGGACCCGTTCCGGTCTCTCCCGAGGTCTGCTGCGATTCTCCTGACAACCAGGTCCTTTACAGCCCCTCAGAGGACCAGGTCCACCGTCGTCCCCTCAGACGATCAGATCCACTGCGGTCTTCCAGAGGACCAGATCCACTGCGGCCCCCCGGAGGACCAGGTCCACTGCGATCTCCCGCAGGACCAGATCCATTGCAGCCTCCCGGAGGACCAGGTCTATTGCGGCCCCAGCTCAGGTTGGAATCGCTCACGTCTCGCCCCAGGTCCGCTCCATGCGGCGGTCACAGTTCTGTGACGGGCACCAGCCTGACATCCCCGCCACCGTCCAGCCCCTGTGCGTCCCGATAGTAGTATGTGGCGGCCGGCGGCGGCGGCGGCGCCTTGTCGGACGCGGCCGGCCGGCCCCGCCAGCCAAACACCTGGAGCCGCTTGCGGAGCCGGCGCCGGCGGCGGCAAGCGAGCAGCGCGCCGGCCGTCAGCGCCAGCGCCACCAGCAACCCCACCAGCGCCGCGACCAGCGCCAGGGGCGGGGCTGTGCGGCGCGGCGTGCAGCCCAGCTCCTCCGCCGAGAGACCGGACACGGGTCGACCACGCAGCGCCGGCGGGTGCGCACAAGCGGCGCCGCCCCAGCTGTCGTTATTTGCCGCCTCGGCGAGCCAGCGCAAAGCGCAGTCACACAACCACGGGTTGTCGCCCAGGCCCGCTTGCAAGCGCGGCCAGGCGCAGGCGTCGGCCGGCAGCCAGGCGAGCGCGTTGGCGCGCAGGCTGAGCCGACGCAGACGTGGTAGGCGCAGGAAGGCGCCGGCCGGCACGGCCGTCAGGCGCGGGTTGCGCTCGATCAGGAGCTCCTGGAGCGCCGGCCCGGCGGCGAAGGCGTCCGGCTCGAGCGCGCTCAGCAGCGGACATCCGCTCACGGAGAGCAGTCGGAGCCGCGGAAGCACGCGCAGCGGCTCGCCGCCCAGCCGCCGCAGGCGGTTCCCGTCCAGGTAGAGCTCCTCAAGCTGCGCGAGCGGCGCGAAGGTGGCGCCCTCCAGGCGAGCTAGCCCGGCGTCGGAGAGCACGAGGCGACGCAGGGAGCCGAGGTCTGCGAACGCGGCGCTGTCTAGCCGCGCCAGCCGGTTCCCAGCAAGGCTGAGGTGCGTCAGTTCAGGCAGCACCAGATCCCCGCCGTCCAGCTGCGCCAGCCGGTTGGAGGAGAGATCGAGCACCGCCAGCTGCGGCAGCTGCGCCAGCGCCGCCGCTGGCGCCTGCCGCAGCCGGTTGCCGGCCAGGCTGAGCCGCCGCAGGCCGGCGCCGCCCGCCAGGCTGTCCGCCGGTAGCAGATGCAGCTGATTGTCAGCCAGGTTGAGGTCCTCGAGCAGAGGCACGGTGCGCAGCAGGCCGCTTGGTAGGCTCTGCAGCTGGTTACCGCTGAGGTCCAGTTCGCGCAGCTGTTGCAGCCCGGCCAGCACGCGCGGCGCCAGCTGCGACAGCCGGTTGCCAGCCAGCCGCAGCTCGCGCAGCCGGTGCTGGTGCGCAAAGCTGCCCAGCTGCAAGTCCCGCAGACCATTCCGGCTGAGGTCCAGCACCTCCAGCTGCTTGTATGAGGAGACCATCATGTTGCGGTGCAGCTGGCGGATGCCGCCGCCGGCCAGCAGGAGCCGCTTCAGGCGCGGATTCAGCGCGATCGGGAAGCTGTCGAGCTGGGCGCCAGAGCAGTTGGCCTCCAGCCGGGCGTCGTCGCAGCGGCAGTGCTGTGGACAGAAGGCCGACGCCAGCGACACTAGCGCCGCCAGCGGCAGCAGGCGCAGGCGGGCGGCCGGCAGCATCACGCGCGCAGCACGCTCATCTGCAACAGAGGCGGGCAGGCAGCCGTTAGCGAACCCCGCCCGACGCGCCCGCCTCGGCCCCGAGGACGGGCGGGAGGCCAGCCGTCGACTCATCTGCCAGCTTAGAAGTTCTGCTGAACACCTCTTTCAGTCACCTACAGAGCGATGGCGTGGTCTCGGCTAGTCTCGATCGCTTAACCAGTTATAATCAACACGGGTTCGTGCCCTCGCCGTATACAATACCTTGCCCGGGCCATGGTGCGAAGCCCGGCACTACTTGTACTACGCAGCCAGCTCTGTTCGTGCGCGGTCTGTCGTAGGTCATTTTGTCGCCGCCCCTGTTTAAAAGTCAGGTGACGCAGGCCCGATATGGCTTTCAGTTCACAGCAGGATCGCGACCGGACATCACGTGGTGGTCAGTCGTATCAAATGCCATGTAGATCACAACATTAACGCCTGACAGAGGCAAAACTATCCCAACACGTTCGTAGCGCGGAGCCCATTTCGGGTCCGTCCGTTCTATGCACCGCTCGATATATTTCTTTGTTTTCATGTCATGACTGCAACTCCGTTGTGGGATCACAGTCATGACTGCCTGTCTTCCCATCACCGAGCTGACGGGGATGATATGTCACTCCTCCTCTTTCAACATATCCGGTTGTAGTCACGTCATCCGCCAAAGTGATGGGACAGAGACATCATGCCCGCGGCCGATGGTCCCCACCGAGCACAGCCTTCTCCCGTGAGCGCGACCACCAGCGGGGTCGGCAGGCTTGACCCCAGTCAATTTCGTGCAAATTAAACTATGTGCGCGCTTTGGCCATAAAGTATGCCATCAGAGCATATTGGACCCCTGTAAATCGGCCTGTGATCCCCAGGAGCCGTCTGTGTATGGCCACGCCCGGCCGCCGCCTAGCCGAGTACAGGGCGACAGGGGCGGGCTCAGGATCACAACGAAGAGAGGCGCGAGTCGGTGCCCCAGCGATGCGCCAGGTTAACAGGGGTAGATGGGAAGAGGGGCCCGGGTCAGCGCACCTTTTACGGGTCTGATGGGGTGAGACGCGTGCCGGGCAGTGGTGCCGGGCAGTGGTGCCGGGCGAGTCAGCTTCGTGACCCATCGCGGCGTGCTCATCACCGGGTCACCGGACACCAGACCGGGTGAAGGAGGTCAATGTCCCGCTGGCGATGGTGTGACCTATTCGCGTCTGATGGAAATCCATCCCAGTAGCGACGCAGAGAATGCCGCAGCGCTAGCCGGTACCTCAAGAGCAACACCGCAGCAGCGTCCGTGTCCATGCAGCGTGTCCTCCTTTCGAAGCCATCTGTGTTGACACCGCGCCTCGCACCTTATGAACACACACGACGGCAGTGCAGTGGGAGCCGTGAGCGCCAGCGGAGACAGACACCAATATTCCAGGCATGGCGGCTCCTAATGCATGGAACCTCCCACAACTTTTCGACTATCGGAGCGTACAAGCGAGCTGAAAATATTCAAGGCTGTAGACCAATGTCCTATGGCAATATTTTCACATATGTTTCATATTTTTCACATTTCATTTTTACATTCATACATCATTTCAATTTTCATAATTTTTCACCAATTTTCATATAACGCGCCCGATACCTGACGACCAGCTTGATTTCGCGCCGTTTCCCAGACTGGGAGCTCTAACCTCAGCAGCTTTCCCGCGTCCACGCCCAAGTGCATTACACAAATCATACGAGCCGGCTCTGGTAAGTAGTAACTACTGCGTATTTCACCGGTCCAACGACACACCGAACGAAAGAGGCTACGCTGCTAACAACTTCAGCCGTGCACGCGCTAGTAAATAATGCACGATTACACGAGTTGTGCACACTTCCCGATCTCATAATGGGGGGCGTCGCGGGTAAAACTGTGCGTGGCGTCGCCGGTACACGACAGGCGCGCCATGCCGCTAACTGCCAACTACTGGATCTGCAAACCAAGTGCTGTGGGAACATCGCTAAATATTTAACAGCTCATGCAACGCCGATGTAACGGCGCCGTCGCAATAGCTTACGTCCGTCCAGCTCAGGATAGAGAAAACATTCCGAGCATGGCCACCACGACCGGACGAGGAGTGTTTGTTACCTCCGGACCCGGCAACTGCACCCCTTGCGCTCCAATGCGTTCCAATGTTGCCCCCCGCAGCGTTTGGCGACAGGCAGGCACCGGCGCCCTGTCGCCAGGCAATGTTTGTGGGGATTTCGCACAGCGCAATGCCCGTGAGTTGGCCTACGTCTCCAACTATCGGAGCGCCGGAGCAGCCGACCCAGATGTGCCCAGGAGTGGTTTAGCAGTTTAGAGGCCTGGGCTTGATCGTGGATAATATTTGTCCGAGACCACAAAGTTATGTGAACAGATGAATGGTTTCATGACGTTTCGACTACGCATATATATGTAACATGTACGTTGACAATTCTGTGGCGGCAGCTCGGAGCGGGCGGATCCGTGACGGTAGACCTGTGGCGGCAGGTCTGTAACGTCATATCTGCATCACCAGCACTGTGACGTCAGGTCCGTGCCATCGGTCCCGTGACACCCAGCAGGCCTGTGACGTCATATCTGGATCACCAGCATTGTGACGTCAGGTCTGTGCCATTGATCCCGTGACACCCGGCAGGCCTGTGACGTCATATATGTATCATCAGCATTGTGACGTCAGGTCCGTGCCATCGATCCCGTGACACCCGGCCGGCCTGTGACGTCATATCTCTATCACCAGCGCTATGACGTCAGGTCTGTGCCATCGATTCCGTGACACCCAGCCGGCCTGTGACGTCATATCTCTATCACCAGCACTATGACGTTAGGTCCGTGCCATCGATCCCGTTACACCCAGCAGGCCTGTGACGTCATGTCTGTACCACTAGCACTGTGACGTCAGGTCCGTGCCATCGGTCCCGTGACATCATCAGCTGGTAGGCGGGTCGGCCGAGAGCTCCGGTGGTCGGCGCTGCCTCGTGCCTCGGCGGCGGGAGCGGTGCGGTGGTCGACGGCCGACCAGCCGAGCCGCCCGCCGGCACGCGAGCCCCGCATTAGCGGCCGGTCCGGTATCGGCCGGCCCGGCTCGCCCAGAGGCCGTGCCTGGCCCCGCCGGGAGCCACCGCTGACAGAGGCCCTGACATAGGGAGAAGGATGGAGGAAGGGAGGCCCTGTCTGATCCTGCCGGGAGCCACCCGCTGACAGAGGCCCTGACACATGGGAGAAGGACAGAAGGGGATGCCCTGTGTGATCCTGGCAGAAGCCGCCAGCTGACAGAGGCCTTGCACAAGGTAGAACGACACAAGGGAAGGCTCTGTCTGGTCCCGCCGGAGCCCGCCCGCCGACACAGCCCTGACACAGAAAAAAGAGTGGGCTCTTCTCGGACTCGGAAGAGGCATTGAACCTTTGAGCATATGCAATGCTCATAGGGTCCAAGGTTCATAAAGACCGCTTTTCTGTTGCTGCAGGTATGCTGTGTTGCTCGGACCCAGAAGATTGGATTCAGTGGTCGAGCCTGCTGCGGCTTTATGACACGAGATTATCATAAAGTTATTTTACGACCTACCAGGAATAGGAGTTCTGTATAGTTCATCTATCGCTTCCATCCTCTGAAAACGGCAAGGTCACAGCTCAGCATCATCAGCCACACAAACCGGAAATTGCTTTTAAAAAACAGACGTGCCCGAAAAATCCATCTATCTACTTCACACCGAATTTTGGATACTCTGCAGTAGCTGGGTCAGCATTCCCGGGCCAAAGTATATTGGCTCCTTCTCCGCACGCAACAGCGATGCTTTCACCGCTAAATGGCTTCTGCAGCGGCCGCATCCCAGCGGTCGGTCTCAGGTCAGCTCAAACGTTGAGTGACATGCGCAAGCCCTACCCGCAGCATGCGAACTACGACCTCTGCTCCGCCGTTTCGGATGAGCTATGATCCCCGCACGCCAATGTGCGGTTTTGGTGTAGAAACTGACAGGGATGGGGGGATCAGACTGCGGGGTTCCGAAGTCCGCATTGGAGCGTTGTTGATCGATTGGGCATGGGCTTGCAATGAGCCTTAATTGGACATCAGGATGCAAATTGGATTTCGTATTATCATAGATTTTGCAATCCAAAGCGGTTTACTTGTTAGAAAATATAAGGTCGTTTGCATAATTTAAACCATTTTTCCATTTCGGAAGGGGCGACTAAGTTGGACTCGATCATAAGAGCACCAATTTAGCCCAACAAATCGGTCCTGAATATGGGATTGTTTGGCGTCTTTTCCTAAAACTTTGCTCCTCTTCAATCAAGCATAGACAAGCGATCCACAGACGACGCAGACATGACTTTTGACACCCGCTCATTGTAATAACAATAGTTGACTTTCAATTCAGTGTAAGATCTGGCCGTTTACCAATGGTCAAAGGCACGCCTGATATTTTGTTCAAGACTCTGGTCGACAAGAGATGCGTTTTTGGCATGACAAGGTAAGGGTTAGGGAGGGAGTTGGGATACCATGAGCATAACAGAGCTCCTGAAGACCCTGTACGGGAAAAGAAAAGAAAAATTTACACCAGTAATTACCTCCCTTAAATCACGTATCACAGTTGCATCGTAAAAGCGTCATGCTTCTCAAAAATATCACATTAAGAATATAATTTTTTCCATTTCCCCACGCCACGCCATGTTATGGCTGAAAAAGGTTATAAAAAGAATTGCGTCAATCATTGTCATCGGTGTTGTGCAGGGAAAAAGGCGCCTCAAAAGCGATCCCGTTAACGAAACATGATAACGATTGGGCTGAAACCACTGATCCAGGCGGATGAGGTTCACAACAAATTTGTAACTTTATGTTATTGATTATTAGAAACTGGCATTACTTTGAGACCAACGATTCGTTCTTGATATCTGAGAATGCAAAGAAACCAGTTGAAATGTCAAGGACACAACTTTGGACGGTTGCGCTACAACCTCTTCCACACGCTCTGTCGTCCCTCGTAATATCGACGGAATTGGAGCTTGAATAGAGAGTTCGTAAATCCCTCAAATATCAGAGAAGATTGGGGAAGTAATGAAAACACGGCCCACTCCACACGCACATGTGGTGACTTTCATGCGTGTCGTTCAACACTGAATGCGGGCCTGCCCCAGGCAGAATACAAACATGCGTGTCCAGTTTGAAGCTCGCACCGACTTCCGTGGGCGCACAGCCATGACAAACACGCGCGCTATGCTTAAAACGCTGCCAATTCACATGCTTAAGGCTAATTACACGCGAAAGTGTGTGCAACCTGTCGAGAAAAGGCTCACTACCCATTTTCAAACAGTGCTTTTGAGGACCCACACACCCCACTCGAGGGTTCAGCTGTCACGTGCATGGGCCCATCATTCACGACCAAAGCCAGCCATTCAGGCGGACGGCACGCAGCCACCATAGTCAAACAAACATCCGCTGCACTCTAGACATAGGCTAATAACTGCAAAGCAGGAATGCCAAAACTGCGGCTTTCCAGCTCTCATGACTAATGTCTATAAGTCATAGCGAGCCACCGCATAAAAATCCATCAAAGGGAATATGCAAGAGCAGCAGCAGCGAGAGCTCTGTGGCAGAACTATGTCCTGACGGAATTATGAAGAGCTTTTCGTAGGTGACAAATGTTGCCCGTGCACGCTCCGTTTCCAGCCGGTCTCCATCACGAACACGACATCAGTGAGAACAATTGTTGTCGAATGACACGCAAATTAAGACGGATTCCTATCTTCTCCCTGCTGAATTCCACTCGCCTGCAGCCAGTTTACACTAATTAACTTTTCAAAATCCTTTTCCAAATTGTTCAAAGCTTTGTCTGTTATGTTCCACAACCACCACGTAGCATGTAACGGTCACGAACAGTGGCAAGTAATCAATCAGGCGCAGTCCAGGGTCAGCGCGCGGCGCGTGTTAACAGCTAGGTTTGGGTCAATTGGCATATCGTGACGAGGGCAAAATGCGATTGCCGCAACATGGGCTAAAAGTGCTGCAAACCAAGGCAGCCACAGCCGCCATGACGCGGCATCAGCATATCTGGCCAGAAGTTGAGCGTTGGTCGTGTGAAATACTTCTGTATGCACGTGCCCGAGGTGCAGCGTCTGTTTAAACCGGTTTTAACTTGATCACCATGCATGGGTTTCGAACCAAAGAAAGGTGTCTGGGCTTTAATCCAACGCTGCAGCAAGCAGGAGCATTTGTCCGTCAATTGTGAGGCCAAATTTGATTTACTTAAAACGTTTCTAGCTTTGTCACAAACAATAGTGATTAGTTCACGCATAGATGCAAACGTTAGCGATGAAGCCATAATTTGATGGACGCTGTGTTTTTGCATGCGATTTCCCTTACTATGCGTGATCTGAGTAACGCCTTGTGTTTGCTTTTTAACCCACGTCATTTCTGTCCATTCCAAGCGAGTTACAGGACTACTTTTTAACCCACTCCCTTCCCGCCCTTTGTCTTCGCAATACATGGTTTCGGGGTGATTTTCAACCACGACATGACACTTTCAGTACCCATAAAGCAGCACCAGACCTATGCTTTCTGAATGTGGTGGATCAGGTCACGCTCGCTTATATCATACACACGGGTAGTGTTCTGACGGGTACCGAACTCTTTTTTGGGCTTGTTTTCGTCTGCTTGGCGTAGCTTGATATGCGACGATTCCTTGGATTGATGCGTCCAAACACACTGTGTCAGCTGCACAGAAGGCAAGTCCATCACCATGACCACATGCTAGATAACCAGGGGTTGATCCATAATGCATCGGTCTTCCGACAACTTAATAAGGTGGCAACGAAATACAGCGCGGAAGACGTCTTTTTCACTCTCCAAATTCCATCCATAACAACTGATGTTTTTAGATTTTTCATATAATAGATCACAAAATTACATAATCATGACCCGCTAAAGGTGTGGCAACACGTGACCTAAAATGTCAGGTCATCTAACCGAAGCACCCGAATTTTCACCCAATGGACCTATCGTGGTGTTGAAATCGAAAACTTTCTTGCGTCGTGTGCTTCCTGGAGACTCACCTAGTTCACACACATCCAAACGCGGGTTGATGGATGGTATGACACTGAAAGGATAAGCTTCACATTTAGATATATTCAAGCATCAGATATGATGAAACAAGCTCACATACAACTCTTGGTATAATTTAAAGTGGAAAAGATTGCTCGAGGCAGCACAATTCTGTTTAGTAAGTATGCTCCTCAATGCGTCATGGTTTGATTGCGTCATCGTATCTTGCAAAACATTGATTGAGAGCCAGTTGACGACCGTTATACCTGAAAATCGTGCTCATAAATGCCAGATATGAACGTTTCGCCACTTCTATTTTTCTTGGTCTTGATCGCCACATAACTTATGGAATGGCAGGATTTGAATGATGTTGTTATGACGTCATGAATGCCAGGGGACCTTCAAATGCTCTTCCCGTTTTCGCGGGCGTGCAGCTCTGAAACTAGAGGGGCTTAGACCCCAGGAAGGGCAGGATTGTGACAGCACCGAAAACGATCATCAATATGGCTATCTTAGTTGAAAACCACGTGTAAATGTGAACACACCGTTTAAGGTCATCATTGGTTAGCATTGCCCGGTTGTGAATACGTATTTGCATTGCTTGCGTCTTCTACCAGATAGAATTGAAACTCGTCACATGATTCCTAATGGCGCTATTTGACCTTATTTGACCTGGATGTTTCAGCTGGTTTGGATCAAATTCATGACGGGGTTAAGCAAACTTGAAAGCAGTGCCGACTTTTGATATCACATTCAAATTCGCTCACCACGCACGTGTTGCATTAGACATTGGTCTCGGTCTGTGATCAAACCCGGTCTCTTTCCAGCAACGAGCTGCAGAGACCTACGGTTGGTTGTCTGAGAACAGCCTAGCTAGCCATGTATGGGACCGGTGCAGACGTAAATGGCTGGCTCTATATTGTTTTTTTAAGTGACGCAGCAACACACATTTACGAAAATGTTAAACTGACGTAACCTTACGCGCCACGAGCGTCTTTCCGGTCCCTAAAACAAATATATTGGAGTTGTGAAATACGTGACTTTGCATCAATTTGAATCCGACAGGAATTTGCATCCGAAAAATCGGTCCATTGGTTTCGGACAAAAGGAGGGTTTCGGAGGAGGGAAGCCTATCACAACCACTCGTGAGTAGCCGAGTGTCTCAGTAGGATTGAAAATAGCGCGCTTACTCTGTCGGCCCGCTCCCAAAACGCATAACACTTTCTTTCTGAGAGCTGAGCATTTTAGCGCTCAGCTCTAAAACAGGCGACTGCTTGGCGCCAATCAGGCCATCAACATCGCCTCTGACGTCACGCGACAAAGTGCAGCCGCAACAGGAGACACCAAATCACCGCGCCACTCTCGCCCACCGGATCGGGCTCCAGTGGGGCGGGCACGAACGCCGGACCATCCGTGCCCGTCACCGCCCGACGGCTGACACCCGTGACACTCGCCGGTGCCGCAGTCACTGTCCGGTCACGAGGCCGTCACGTGACCAGGGCCGGAGCCGCTCGGTGATGTCACGGGGCGGACACGTGTCAGGTGGCAGCAGGTCGTTCGGAGCTCAAACCTGAGCGGCTGCGGTGATCGCGTCAGGGTCGGATGGGGAGCCGAGTGTCTTGAGCTCCCGGACCAGGGAGGATCGGGAGCCCCACAGCACAGGTTCGCCCCGTTCGGCGCAGCCTTCGTTACTTTCCTACGCGGGGTTGAATCGTTATGCACATGGTATAACTCTATCTTGTCAGTCCCAAGGCATACATATAAACATGAGCGCATAACATTAGCCTGCCATTGGTTTAAACTCTGCTGTTTGCATCAGCGGGCGAAGCAACTTTACCCGCCTTCTAAGAAAACGGAATGAATAGCAATTTAATTTTCATAACACATGCACTTGCAGACATTTGCGAATCTGGGAATCCCAAGCAGGATTGGCGGGGCTGGTTGGGAAGCGGCTCCTTAAAGTAAGATTCACTCAAACATGCAACGACCAGAGAACCTGCCCCGGTCGTTCGCAGACGAAACGAGAGCATTTCAAAGGCTGAGACCACCCGTCCGCATTTCGCACGCGGCCAAAATCGTTCTTTCTCTGCCGGCTTCAGCTCAGCAGCGAAACAGAGGCGAGCCCAGCTGCTGCACGCGGGCACAATGCCCTCCGACCCTGGAGAAGCCGCGGGACGTGCCGGCGGCGGCGCGGCCGGCCTCCTGAAGAGACCCCGCTTGTCGAGCGGCGTCGTCGAGAGGCCGCCCGCGGGTGTCCGGCGACGCCGATCAAAAGTGCCGACAGCGACCGGGCTCGGCGCGCGGTCGGAGAGGGCCTCCGCAGCGGGTGTCGAGGGGCCGGTCCGCCGCAGAGGAGGGGGAGTGGGACCGGCGCTGAGGTGGAGATCGATGCAGAGACCGGAACCAGGACCGAAGTAAGAGGCAGATACAGGGACAGGCGGGGAGCCCGGGACCGCAGCGGAGAAGTTGCTGGTACGAACTGATAACGCAATGGCCTGTCCAATACACAATGCAGGCGTGCATGATGGTGAAGTCATCGGTAGGTGCAGGTGCGGTGAATGTAACCAAGACGATGACCTTGGAATGGTGGCCAGCAAAAGCCAGCCGCGTCTCCAGACTACAATTTATCCACTGAAACCCCATTCATCTTTCTCACTCTAATCCTACCATCGACAACAAATGCCAGAGTCACCTGACACGGGCGAAGGGTGGCAATGCACTTGATCAATGGGCCGTTCTGGCCTCCCACTCTATTTTTGAATAGAATAGAACGTTATCGCGCACAGTACAGTGGCGAGAGTTTAGCCACAGGGTCACGTTAGTGAATTACAGTGTTTTGATTTGCGCTTGATTGCATCTCGTTGCTCCCCTCCCCTCCCCCCCCCCCGCTGTGGTACGGGACAATGGGGCGAAACGACTCGTCTTAACGTCTGTGTTCTGCTCAGAGTCCGAAGAGCTCTTAGCAGGACGCACATCGGCAGCAGCAGATTACCAGATGTGTGTAGTCTTTCCTCAATACTCTACACGCTCTTAATCCCATAGTTTCGAATGGGTCACCGCCAACCAGGAGTGCTCTAATCCACACCAAATCGGAGCCGCAGTTATTTTAATGAAAAAGGCACTAAATGTAAGAAAAACTTGTTCCAAATGGCGTTTCATTGCGTACACACACACACAAACGGAATCGCACAACTCGTCACCTCTATCTTCCTCTGAATCATTAGCAGACATCTCCAAGTTGACACTCATACTCGGGGAATTCGACACCAAACCATTCCTTGACACATACACTGACTGAGCTTGCATGTCCGTCTCCCTGGCCCGTCAGTTATTAAGCGCCGCCCCTGGTAACGCAAAATATGAAAGCGTGAAACATGTTCATTAGACTTGATCGCTTCGTCAACAACGTCTGTGTCGCCCCTTGTTACTCTGTCTCTGGAGACGCTATGACAGCGTCACGCTCGTCACACCAGATGCGGCAATTTTTCAAGTGCAATTCATCTGACACGAGATAGCGGGCCGCGTGAACAGTGCCAGCTGTTGTTATGTCACATGATGAATCGTTTATTGAGAACCCGGCAGAATTCTGAACAATAGCGCTGGACGATATCGAATCACAAGGGAAGGACAAGAAAAGATGACATCAAAGTGAACTTCCAATGCTTAAAAATGGAGAACAGTTCTCGTTTCTATTGTTCGTCCTCACGGAGCAGCCAACGTTCCTTTGACCCTCTCACTACGCGGAGACCAGAAATTATCATGCTGGGCCCGTGCCGACTGCAGGGCCTTTACCATTATCTTCCGGAGATAAAGATACAGACTTAGGCGTCACATTATCCACCATCGCCCCACTACAGTCAAGCAACAGTGAATCGAGCCGAGGGCTGCGCGAATGCAGTCTTCGTGCGCCCACCCCCACCACAATGATCGCCGCCCATTCTGGACGACGCGAAGCACGCTTCCACAGGCCGTTCGCGCTGGGAGTGTCTCGCCGGGTTGCCTGAGGGGTGTGACCAGCGGAGAACACGACCTCCACGGTTCGCGGCGGGTCTGCGCGACGCCTGGGGACGGCGGCGGAGCGCCTGAGTTCCGCGGCTCGCCGCGCACGTGTTTATCGTTCGACTCCACAGGTCAACAGTGTGAAGCCAATGTACGACGTTGGAAGTGCTTGGCCGCATTGTGCAGAGTGCAGCATGGCAGATAGCCAGACTGAGCTGGGAGTGAGCACGCCGACAACGTGAAACGTGTGAGAAAGACAATATGAAAAAACAAAACGAAACTGATACTACGCATGTAGTAGTTTACGCAAAATAGAACTTAAAGGATTTTGCATGCTAAACCAGTTCTAGAGCTGTATTTGTTGTGGGACGTCGCCGAATTTAATTTCAACGGAAACTGTGGTGTCTAATAGAGCCTGGACATTTCGATTGGACCGGTCATTGTAAATGACCGCCGACGTAAGGTGATTCTGGTTTTCGCTGTGAAGCACGGTTGGTGTCCTTTGTTTCAAAAAAAGAAAACGCATTGACTGAGGCGACAGTATTTCGAATTGGGACTTGTTCATAAGGCATTCAAATGCTTGAACTATCTCACCTCCACCGCCTCCGCTGCCCCATGCAAACCTAACGGTGTAGTTAATTAACACCGGTAGTGGATCCCAGAGGGATTCGGGAGGGGAAGAAGCCATGGAGGGGAAGAAACTCCGAAAACATTCAAAAACACTGCTCCGTTGGCTTGGTTCTCGTGCGATAAGCGAGGCAATAGAAGCTTGTCCTTCACCTGATTCGATCAGATATTCACCCTTGATTACCATTTAAAAAAAGAAGACCTTGGAATCCAACTGGCTGTTGAGATATTGTTCTCAGAAAGGTTCAAGAGAGATGGTGTAATGCCATTCCCGCGTGTATTTCATCGTTCGTCACACCCATTTGGAGGAGGGGGGCTGCGTGACGTTCGCACCACGGACCTCCGCGCTACCCATGTCTACAACTAAACCACGCACCCACACGAGCCGCGGTGGTGCCGCACGTACAACAGACAGCTGCCTACCAATAAGGCTTCTGCCGTACCCCCAGATGACGCCAGGTCCGATTCCTTCGAGCCCCGAGCGCCGCCGGCTGCTGCCTACCGTCACGCGGTGAGCAGACGGCCGGACGCCGCCGACTCGGAGGCCACCGTGACGCTGACGACAGGATGTCTATCGGAACGGATGTCACCGTGACGCTGACGGCATGACGTCTGCCGGCCTGGATCAGAGCTCCTGGCGCTTCTGCGCTGCAGCTGTCCGTCAGTGGCGCGCCCCCGAACTCCCCCGCTGACTTCACTCCACTTTACTCAGCGCTGCCTGCCTCGCCTGCCGACTTCACTCCACTTCACTCGGCGCTGCCTGCCTCGCCTGCCGACTTCACTCCACTTCACTCGGCGCTGCCTGCCTCGCCTGCCGACTTCACTCCACTTCACTCGGCGCTGCCTGCCTCGCCTGCCGACTTCACTCCACTTCACTCAGCACTGTCTGCACCTGGCCGAGTCGCTGCAGCTCTCGGGTGTCTCCTTATCTCAAGCGGCGATCGGCGCAGCCCGCCAGGCTCATCACGAGGACGGGCAGGGTGGATGAGGGCGACGCCAAGCCGTCTTGTTCCCCTTGTTTCCGTTGGCAGGTGGCGCGCGTGCAGTCAGCGGCGCTCGCCTCACGCACGGCGCACCAGGGTCTGCCTCATCGCGTGTGCTAGGAGGCGGGGACCGGCCTCAGCAAGGGGGGGGGGGACGTAACGACTTCACGTCAAGTCATGAAAAGGCTAATGTCTTGGGGCATATTTACGCTCCAAGCAAACTTGTCGCATAGATGATATCACGATGGGTTTTCAGAATCACATGTAGCCTAGATATGAAAGTGGTCTGCTGCATGATGGATGGCAGCACGACTGAGTAACGAAGCAGTCACTCTAACGTTAGAGTGTGGTCAAAACAGAGCAGCAACTACTCCGTCGCGTAGGACACGTTTATTCTATTACAGCAAAGCGCAGTCTTGCAAAACACACGTTTGTGCCAAAATAATCAGCATTACGATTATCATAAAGTTGTGATGTGCCGACCCCACCCGTAATTTTTGTGCTGCCAAACGAAGTCAGCTTCATTGTGCAGGACGCACAGAGCGATGCTCTCTCAGCGCCACTCCGTCCTTTCAAAGGTAATGTTTGCTAAGCCATATAAAATGTTACTGAGTTGAAAATGTAGTAAGTTTGCAGATCCACAAAAACATATATGCATAGGGGTGGCATCCGGCTCGTCCTTCATGCTTTCCATGGTTTACTACATTGGATCACGCTCAAGTGCACGACTCTGCGACTGATAAGAACTGAGCCTTCGAAAAAGGCTTGAGGCGGCTTGGAATCGACTCGGCTGCTCTTTCAGGCACTGCCGAGTCGAAATAAGGTCTTTACGCTTTGAGTCGTGTTTGAAATTGACCTCGCTAAAACCAAATCGAGCACGAGTCTAGCGTGGATCAAACATTCCTCCAAAACTTCATTGACGACTCTATTACATCGGCTGTTTTCTAATGGCCAAAAGCTGTCAAGAATGATGACAACAAACACGACACTGAAACGCTTAGTCTGGAAAGCGTTACACGCAGCCGAAGTGTGTGGGCCGCCAACGCTACGGTGCGCACGACTAACGTCAGCCGGCGCACACCGTTCGGTGACCTTCCACCTTCACCGTTCACCGAAAGGTCACCGTTTTCTGACCTTTCGGGGCTATGGAGGACCGCGGCCCGGAAGAGCTTCTCCGAGGCGGACCGTCCCGGCGGATGGCCGCTGACTGGAGCGCACGTGCGCGGGCCCGAAGGCCAGAAACTGTCCCGGAATGGCCGGCGTGAGCGCCACTCGGGCGGGTGCAATCATGACCGCGCCGTGACCTCATATATGTTAGCGTGGCGCGCCAAGTAGTGAGTGGTTATTTATCACTGACAGCACGACCAAACGCGTGTATCACTCCAGCACCTACCACTCGGGATGACGGTTCGTGCAGGTAACGGCCTGCGGAGCAGCGTGTCGTCCGGATTCACGGCGGTGCTGCCCGCGTGCAGTGAGCGTTTTCGACGGCAGCAGACGTCACAAGAGATCAAAAGCAAAACAGAAAGATGATAAATGAAGGTTGTATAACGCCATAAAACGCTTCGGTTGTTTCCGCTCCGTTCATTAAGCCACAAATATCAACTAGGCACTTAATGTTGGGCATAACGGCAGAGATGTGCATGACGACATTTCAGGTTCGAGTGTTCCGCGATGTCCTCTGAATCTTCCACAGAATACAGACTTTGTAAGCCAGCACTGCGCCAAATGTGAACAAGGCTACCAATCTCCACACCGCAGCAGCCACAAACCGTCCCTGAAGCAGCACTCGGGCCGCATCCGCCCGGGTCCATATACCAGGGCTGCCGTTCGCTCACTTCTGCACGGTCGACGTGACGCCAGCAATCTACACGCGATCACATTCCAGGCCATTTTCACAGCTGTCCGACGCTGCTGCGCATCCCGCACTGCCAGACCGGTCTCCTCGCTCCTGGGGCTCACGTGCGCGCCCGCAGACCAGACCGCGACTGACCGGCACTGCTCGCTGCCCGCCGCACTCGGTCGGTGAGATCTGGCCAGCGCAGGGCCCCAGGCGCTCCGAGAGGTCACGGCACGTACCGCAGCTCGCGTGGCGGGCGCAGCCTCCGGTCAGTTTTCTCATTGGAATTGGCGGAATTCGAATCGGGGTCCTCTGATTACGAGTCCAGCGTTCTACCACTGAGATGTCCGGGAAAGACTGTCTGGAGCAAGGTCCATGCGTGACACTATCACATTCATCCATTGATGTCACAGCGACCCTAAAATTACAAGACCGTTTCCCCTGATGCTGAAATGTCCGTCCGCTATCGAAGTTACAACGCTGGGGCTCTAAAAGGTACCTATGGGTACGTATTGACGAGTCGCAGTGGGTACTTTATGCCGGATTTATCTACCCAATCACAAAAAGCAGGCCGATGTTGAAAAAATGATTCAACAACAAAGACAATTAAACGCGAACCGAAAACCCCATTTTAGCCGATTGAGAACATCACAAGAGATGACAAGCTTCCGTGCTCAGGTCATCAATAAACCGAAATAGCCGCTGAGATCCCGAGACCGAAAGGCGTTGCTTATTTCTCTTTGTTCCGTCTGAAGTACGATTACTAGTTATTATCTTAATGACGATAAGATTAAAAGTCTTGCTATACCTGGTGTTGTCCTGTATGCTTCACCCCCGTATCCACACGTTCTTCATCTTTGCTGATCTCGACGGTCCTTGTCCCCGCCCCAGATTTCGCGTCAGAACATGGCCGTTTGCACGCCAGTCAACAAAACAGTCACACAAGTTGCGGCTTTCATTATCACGGCACCGACGACCGCACTACACGCGCCAACCACGAGCACCGCCGCCGCACTGCCGGCGCCAGCCGCGAAGAGGTGCCCCCTGACGTCAGACCCGCCGACGACCAATGAACTGCCGCCGAGGCGGACGGTGCGTCACCGGTGATGTATATCAAGGGATGTTCAGCTGGGTCGAAACTTGTGAGCTTGGGTGCAGCCTTCTATTACGTTGGAGGGATCCCCCCCCCCCCCTTTGCCTTCGCCGCCCTCTATATTTGTCTCGTGCCCTTCAGTATTTGAGAAAAGCACCAAGGACGAAGATTAAGATAAGTTTATCTAGCGAGATTGAGAAAACTTTCAGTGACAAAATATTAAAACTCGCTGCTTTGAACGAAAGTTAATGGAACCGCTGCTACACCCGCCATGGTTGACAGAGTCGAAATTTGTGGAGGCTGAACAAGGAAAACCAACGGTCGCCTGCGGATAAAAGAGAAATCCAGAACCATTTTGATGTCTTGTATAGGGTGGCATGCATGTGGTGACAACTGTCGTGGTTGGTTACACCATGTAGTTGGCATGAAAGTATAAGCTTACAAATTGACACGATTTTACGAACCGACACAAATTCGTGTTATCACTGAATCGCAATGTTTGCTGTTCAGATACATTTTTGGAACACAAATGTTTATTCAGATCAAATCGCAGGATCATTCACAAATGGTGGGACTTGGGCCCCAGTATACCTCATGGCCAGAAATGGTCATTTTCGCTAACGACCTTTATGAAACTGCGTCGATTTGCATCCCCCTCTATCTTCGGCGGATATCATATAATATACAATATCCATTGTATATATGAATATAATATACATCATGTCTTAATGACGAGAACGCAGCAGCTTCCGAAACTTTTGCTCATACTGAACTGAAGTGGACTTGACGCGTGCAACTGTGTGGACAGCGTTTTCACTGCTGAAAGTTGGTTCGACCTTTGGCATAAACCAGAACGTGTGGGACAGGGGAGTGGCTTCAACAAAATGCAACATTGGCCGCCAATTGGCTGACGACTGGTGGCTCACTCATGAGCCAGGCACCTCAGCAATTTGTAGACAGCACATTCTATTACACCATTAAGTCCTCAATAAGGCCCGAATCCCATCTGACCCATGGTTTGTTCCCGTGTGCGCGTGACTGGCCGCGTGGACTGGACGTGCCTGACTGCAATTCGTCGCGTGGTAACGGTCTTGCGTCACTGGGAGATTCGCCGAGATCTCGGGCGGCTGTGGCTTCTTCAAGCAGCGTTTTCACGCTTGACAAATTTCGCAATCCTTTTTTAACCGATTGGGGTATGATGCATTGTGAAGATAGTGCAACGATGCCGACGAAAACCACCACTAATGTGACAGCTAACACCGAATCGGCTATAGCTTATCAATACACACATGCACACAGTTATATATATATATATATATATATATATATATATATATATATATATATATATATATATTAGTTGCAAAAACATAAATCAGCGTGGTAGCCACAACCGATCCACTGAATTTACCCGGTTATCCAGTTTGTTGATGTTCAAGACAACCGCGGTCTGCAACCTCGCTGCTGCTAACGACTCATCATCATAGGCCCTAAAGCTGGCCTGTTTCCTTGTTTTAATTTACTTTTGCTATTTCGGGACCTGCAGCCATTGGTCAAAAGGTGACCTTTGCATTCAGAGTACTAGAACCGTTCTAGTCTATTGGTGGCACCAACACAACCGACCGAATTCAGATCTCTCTCCCTTCTAACAACGCATCAAAAGGGCAAATCATGGAAACCAAGCAGAAGTCGGCGAGACTGAAATGCTATGCAGGTGAACATCCCAGAGGATCCGTCTCTCCACTCGGTCCGTGTTGGTCCCGCGCACTCAGCACTCAGAGGCCGTCACCGCCGATCTGCTCTCGCGGCCGGCTCGTGGGTCGTGCGCGCCCGGTATCCCCACCCCGCCGGTCTGCTCTCGCAGTTGACCCGTGTCGAGCTGGAGGGTCGCGCCCGCCCGGTGTCCCCCTCCCCCCCGCCGACCTGCTCCCGCGGCTGACCCGCGCTGGGCCTGAGGGTCGCGTTCGCCGGTGTCCCCCTCCCCCTGTCTGTCTGCCCTCGCGTCTGACCCGTGCCGAGCTCGAGGGTCGCGCCCGCCCCGTGTCCCGCCGGACAAAGGCGCCGGCGGACGCCGCTGACTCGGCCGACCTTATCTCCAGCATCGGGCCGGCTCGGCTGCACGGACCGCGCCACCTCCATCGTCTGCAACTCAGCGCATCGCTGCCTGAGTGCGCGGCGATCAGTTGTCGGAGCACTGTCGGCGTCGGCCGAGTCCGATGCAGCTCAGGGCCGAGCCAGTGCGTGGCACGCGGCGGCTGGCTGCTCGGCTTACCGCAGGATGACAGCATACCTGATGGATGCACGCCAGCGGCACGACGGGCGGTCGTGTGGCGCGTCCGCGGCGGATGTGGCGCACCAGGCCCGCACGCTGACGTCACACCCGCCGCAAAGTCGCTCGCATCAAAGGTGTGGGAGCACAACGTCAATCAATTGGTGGTATTGGGCGGAAGCCAGCTGTGGCTAAAAGGACAACCAGTCGCTGCATGTAGTATTTTGTTGATGCAGCTTTTCATTATCTCCTAAAATGCTTATTCGTGCCGTACCCATACTCGAAGTTTAACAAGAATCTGTACCAAGCGCAGGCGTTACCGACTCTAAATGTATAGTCATCGGTTACTTAATACGTGGGGGCATTACGTCGCGGTTTTAACGAGGGACACCATTTTACAACCTTATTCACAGTAACGGATATACACTTGTCCTAGCTAAGTGGGTGCATGCCATGCGGTTCGCTGTGCCATGTATTGAGTGTATTCAGGGGTTTATAACAGTCACTAAGCTGCCTCCTTTCAGCCATGGAAACAGCGTCCATCTTCAGAAACTCAACCTTAGCCAGACTATCTGGGCTATTTTGAAAAATGCGTAGATACATGGCGTGAAAATTACCTAATCTGTGCATGACAGGCCTCCACAAATTGTCGATACCGGCGGGATCAGATCTGATCTGTCATCGTACTGATCCGTCCGTCGATGCCACAGGCCTGTTCATGGTGTGAATAGCAGCGAGGCTCTAGTTCGTTCCTCTTCGGTCCGATACATGTGGATCCCTTGAGCCAAGCAGCTCGCCTCGACGTCATGACGCTGGTCCGCAGCTCGCCTCGACATCATGACGCTGGTCCGCAACCCGCCTCGACGTCATGACGCTTGTCCGCAGCTCGCCTCGACGTCATGACGCTGGTCCGCAGCTCGCCTCGACGTCATGACGCTGGTCCGCAACCCGCCTCGACGTCATGACGCTGGTCCGCAGCTCGCCTCGACGTCATGACACTGGTCCGCGGCTCGCCTGGACGTCACGACGCTGGTCCGCAGCTCGTCCCGACGTCATGACACCGGTCCGCCGACCAACAATCGGTTGTTGAGGGCCACATGCCCGTGATTACCAGCGAGGTGTTCCGCGCCTGACTGTCCTTTCACCGCCAGCTTGTAATCGGCCGGGGCACCACACGCCCACTGAGTTCTAGTTCAGAAGAGCGCGCGCCGCGTAAGTCATCCATTCGACCCAAGTGAGTGCGCGCTGGCTGCAGGGAGCCGCGGCGCTCACCACCTGGAGACATCGACGGCCGTGAGGACCCGCGGACAAACCGTGTCCGGACGGGACTCTGTCACGAGTCGGGCCGCCGGAACGACTGGGCAAGTGCAGAGCACTGAGCTGGGCCAGGCACGGGTCAGGCCCAATCAGAGCCGAGCCGGGTGCGATCCCATGACACGTGACCTCGACAGCCCGAGGCGGTGAAGTTGTCAGGGTGTCAGCACGGATCCAAGCATAATTGCAGCCGGCCAAGTTGCGCAGTTCGGCCGCGCTCTCGCAGTTAGCCTTTACTTGGTCGACTCAGTGGAGTTCGGTCAGCTGTAATTTGTGCGAAAGGTCCAGAGCACGGGTCAGGACACCGCCTCCAGCAGTCCTCCGGGCCGCAGAGCCACCACCCGTCCTCACCAAGACCGTCGCCCGTCCTGGACCTTGGCAGCAGACTTAGTGATGTACGCCAACTGTTCGATTTGCACGGCCCCATTAACCCGTGTTTCCAATATCCGTAACTCCTAATGAAGTCGGCATGATGTCGACATAATGACCTGTTTCATACGCTCCGGCACACGCTGCAGCGCTGGTCGTCTTCTATAGCGGCCATAACGTCCCACTTCCCCACGCGGAGGTGCCCGGAGGTCTTCCTCCAAGCCGCTCTGGCCGGGGACAGGGAGTGCGCTCCGCGGCGGCGTGTGCTGAATGCGTGCGTAATCGACGCGCCCGCACTATGACGAAATCGAGATAGCCCCGTGTACTGAAATCAAATGCGGAAAAAAATCTCATCCCGTACACTTCACCCAGTCTAAGTGAAGATCGGACAAGACAGCAGCCGAACGATGATTTCGAACTGCATTGATGTTCTTGAGCGACTCGAGACTATTCAATGTATTCATAAAGGAGTGGAAAACACGAAAATTGTCGAGCAGTTGCTCAGTTTTTTCGAGCAACATTTCGTATGAGCCAAAACTTCCGCGTACCGTGGCGGTCGTTTTATTTTATTTTCGATAATGCCATCAGTCTCCACGTTTTAACCATCACATTATCGAGTTCTGGTTCAAATGCTTGGCATCCCAGACACAAACGGCGGGCAGCTGCATTTTAAGTCAGCCTTTGCTCCCCATTTTAACCGATAGGCTTGCCACTCACTCCTGGTTAAATCAGGCTGAGATGTATACAGCTCCCGAGACCATGACATTTTCTGCACCGCCACATTTTATACCCTGACTGAGCCCGAGTGAGTGATGCATTCTGTACATTTGATTGGCCATGCACTTGAGAGGACAAGTCTGGTAGTCGCATAGTTCGTACCACATAGTCCAGAGTTAAGAATACGCACAAAGTTCATATTCTTACCTGCCATTTCGGGCCGCCATTGAGTGGAGTATTCATCGGTGTACGTTTCCAGTGGCGGAATGCCCCAAAAAGAAGATGAATTTCAGCAGTGCCAGAACACAAGCGTTGTCTAAAATCTTTATATCAGCGCCTCAACAGCTCAACCAGATGTGAGGGTTTGCACTCCGCATCTTTCCACTCTAGGACAACTGCATCAGTTTCTTATCCAGTTGGGGTGAACTTCAGGCCCCTTCCTCCATCTCCAGCTTTAGACCCCCTCCCCAATTCTGGGTAGAAAGTGGGCAAGATCCGGACAAAGACCTGTTTGTTGGCATATTTTTGGGTGCAGGCTGGGTCACATTTCACTGTTCAGCCCACGACTCATTTTGCGAAACTATGCCCCTGTGCCAGTCATCTAGATTTGTCGCCCAATCCAGCTTCAGTTTCGCTTCTTGCCAGTGCGGCGCGGCAGCTCTGCCTCCAGAGCTACAGACACTGCTAGCTCTAGCAGTTACCGATAACCAGAGGTCCGACACAGAGACCACGAGCACTTGTAACCGCAGTCACCCTCAGGGCCACGCGCGTTCGCCAATGCTCCCAGACGTGTCCGGACGGGGTTCAGTCGCCCTCCTGCTCGCCCTGGAAGCTGATAAAGTAGGCGTTCGAAGACCAGACGAACCGCCTGTCCGTCGGCGTCTGCTTCACGTGGCGCGAGCGGACCAGGTTCTCGCCGCTCTCCGTCACGCGCGCGCGCACCAGCGCCAGCTTCTCCAGCGTGGCCGTCCACTCCTGCTTGGTGTACGTCGTCAGCGCCGTGGCGTAGCCGCACCGCACCAGTAGTTCCAGCGTCGGCCGCCAGGAGGCGAAGTCTTCGTCGGAGTGCAGGCCCGGGTGGATGCAGACCACCAGGTGCGGCGGACTGAGGCGGCGCGTCTCGACGAGCTCGCGGTGGAAGTCGTGGTAGAGGCCGGCCCAGGCGGCCACGCGGCACGGGCCGGCCTCCAGCGGCCGCTCGGGTGGCGCGCTGGTCGCCATGGCGCGCACGTGCTGGTCCGGCGAGACGAGCGTCAGCCAGGCGGAGCGCACGCCAGCGCCGGCCAGCAGCCGGCACAGGCCGTTGTAGGCCATCGACACCTCGGGCAGGTCGGCGCCCACCAGGTGCACGTGCGCGGTCTTGAGGCGCGGCGCGGCCAGCTGGAGCGCGCGCACCACCGTCAGCGGCAGCGACAGCAGGCTCGTGGTAACGCGCTCCAGCGAGTCGCGCACCTCCGCCGGCGTGGGCGGCGGCGCCATGCCCGCCAGCGTGCACCACGCCTGCACTACCGCCGCCGCCGACTGTAGTGCCGCGCTCAGCCGCGGCTGGCGCGCGAACCACGAGTGCCAGCTGAGCTCACCAGGCGGGCAACCCGACCGGCCGACATCGAGGTGCGCGAACAGGTTGACCGGGCTTGGCAGACATTCCACCACCTGGAAACCCCAGTGGCATGGTAAGGCGCTGTGATGCCAGCCATAGCACTCCCAACCGATATCGACATGGCATAGCCCTCTCCCTCTCACAGCCCTCACAGACCATGCCTAGAAGCCGTCTGCGTCAGATGCTTAAAAGCTGAAGCGAAAGTACCGTCCAGCCTCCGTTTCTTCTCCTCTGGAAGGTGGGGTCCTGTGTGGTGGCATCTTCGCGCGGCCCACCGCTCCGAGTGCAGCTGGGTGCAGTCCCACCAGTACCCGGTCCAGTGCAGCTGGGTGCAGTCCCACCAGTACCCGGTCCAGTGCAGCTGGGTGCAGTCCCACCAGTACCCGGTCCAGTGCAGCTGGGTGCAGTCCCACCAGTACCCGGTCCTAGCCCCGCCCGTGCAGCCACCCCTCCCGTCGCCATCACAGCGCCCGGGACACAGCGGGGTGGGGTCATGATCGGGTCTGGGTTCAGTTTGCATCACTACTACCCTAGCCCTCACCTCCCTCGTTAAGCATGGCTCAAGCTGGTGGTCTGAAGGGGCTTGATATGGATGCAGTTTTACGGTAAGGCATTCCAGGCTTCCAAGCCAATCAGCACCTGTACATATTGTATCACGCTGCAATCATAGATGGACAGGAGTCTGCCCTTAACTTACGAACGCATCACTGCACTCTTCCGCCGGGTCACACAAATCAATAATCTCATTCTCTTTCTCCCTGTCATCCCCCGTCCGTTCTTCGCCGGCCTACCTGGTCGAGAAGCTGATCTCTGAGGCTGCGGCAGAGGATGTCATGCGTGTCGACCCGGCCGGCGCACTCACTATCGCAGCAGAACACCTGGCAGTCCTCACAGGAGCCCGTCAGGGCGCCGTAGCTCGAGTCTGTGGAACACCAGCCCGGCGTCACGCATCCTACTGAAGTTATTATAGACATCTGCATTATAGACATCCCACAGTTATTATAGACACATTATAGACAACCCAATGAGTCATTCCTGTCCGTGTGTGTCACGGGCGGATGGCAGCTGAGACCCCATTGCCATCACATTCTTCGAGTGTTTCACTAATCGTAAAGCCGCTTCGAAACCCGATCCGGCATCGATCGCATGTATGTATACGTTGGCCCTCCTTGCCACAGGCACGCTCATGCATCTTCTTGCATCACGATGACTGTGCCAGATGCCAAGGAGAGGCCGGCACGGAACCTTATTTACTTCGTCAACAAACAACACGTAAGCTTGCACCGAAGTGCAACATCCACGACCACTGTCATGCACAGCCCACACACAACCCCGTCGTCATCACCCTCTCCCCTCCCTGACCGTGTCCGCGGATCGATACAGCCGCCGGGGTGCGCCGGCGGTCGCCGCGACTCACCGGCCGGCCGGCCGCAAACCACGCAGAGCCGCGCCAGCCGCCGCAGCCGCCGCAGCGTCACGCGCAGCGCCTTCTGCGTCTTCTGCTGCACCTGCGCGTCGGCGCCCTTGTAGACGGCGAACGCGTGTGCCGGGGTCAGCAGGGCGCCGTCGGGGGCCAGCAGGCGGCCGTACTTGCGGCAGAACTCGGCCGGCGGGTACTCGTCGGGAGCCGCCATGATGCACTGAGGCGGCCCCGGCGGCGGCGGCGGTGTACGGCGCCAGCGTCGGGTATAAATACACCCGCTGCGGCGCACGACACCGGGCTGCGACACGCTGTGACCGCGCGTCACGTGCGGTGGAAGGGGACGGGCGTTAGTGAGGATATGTCGCGATGATAAAGGTTTTCTAAAGAAACTGAGACTGCGAAAAGAGCGTGAGTTAAACGAGCGGTAAGTCGCACTGCAGTGCACTCATCTGGTTTGTCCTGGATCTGCCTTTTTGCCATGGGGGTTTCTCGTGCTGTATTAAAGCTGCAAGCTCTAAGGGAGACGCGTGAGCTGTACAAATGGTGATGTTTGGGGTTTTGCGAGCGCATCAGCTGCTGGGGCCATTTCGCGCTGGAAATGCATTGGGCGTACTTCCATCATAGTGGTGATTTATAGTCCATAGCCTTACGGCAGCAGGTAGCGCAAGAGAATACTTTGGGTTCTCGGGTTTTTTGGGGGTTGGTAGCCTGCTTTTGGAAGCGAAAGGCTCCGTACGTTTGCGAAAATTAAGCTGGAAAGCTTCTTTGTGAGCATTGCTTTGCAGGCGCAATCTTTTTGGAGCACTGTAGCACTGTACTGTAGTTTCGGCGTCAAAGTACTCCGCTATGGCAAACATTGACGTTCATATAGGCATAGATGAACAAATGCGTAACGCAGCGGTGCATAATGTGACACGCAAATCATAGACAGAATGCATACCGAGCGCGTGACATGTCCCTGCAGTCTCCTCCAGGACGATATCTCCTCCATAAAGTGTCGGCGCTGAAGCGCTTCGCGCCGCTTGACCCCGACTGTCGCAGTCAACTGCCACCGGCCAGGCTTCCAGGACTGACCAGTCACCCGGACACCGGTAATCCTCTGAAGGTTTTTTGTTCATGGATGCCAGGAAGTTAAGGCGCTGCGATCTCGTCTAAACAAATTGATGAAACACTTAGGCCCTATCTCACGCAGGGGTCGTGTGAACCCACCGGTTTTTTTCTTCGGCATCCGAGCTTAAACCGATCGAAGGAAGTGTTCTGAGCATATTCTAAAAGCCAATTTGATACGACCTTACAAACTCGGCGCCCGACATCATTCAGAGATAACTCCACGAACGGTTTGGGAGGCCTGCCAGCGCGAATCACGGACTGGCATATGCAGATACTCCGCCTAAATCCCGAGAACTCAAAGTATTCTCTTGCGCTACCTGCCGCCGTAAGGCTATGGCTGATCTGTTGCATCCGGCCGATGTTTGACTGGAGCGGGTCATAACACGGCCTATTGCATCACTGCTGATCACATTGAGGTGGTTTGTGATGCATGCGAGCTGTCAGAGCCGGACTCAGGAACAACACGCAAGGAGTATAGGCATCGTCTGCATGAACTGGGCCAATCGATGTACGAACACAATTTAAACCTGCCAGAAGAGATGAGTAAAAACTTCTAATAGTGAAATACACGCAGGTAGCACGTGCAACTACCAGCAAACCCTCCCCACGGAATGCCTGCCATCGCAGCTGCCATCTATCAACAAGAATTAAAATCACACCACGTGATCGCAGCGTGCCGTAGCAGAACTCTGACGGCAGGACCACGTCGTCAGGATGGTGGCCATCATTATCATGCATCCAATATGAATAGATTATATATACATATATATATATATATATATATATATATATATATATATATATATATATATATATATATATATATTCTCTCTCTCTCTCTCTCCTCTCTCTCTTCTCTATCTCCTCTCTCTCTCTCTCCCTCTCTCTCTTCTCTCTCTTCTCTCTCTTCCTCTTCTCTCTCTCTCTCTCTCTAGCTCTCTCTCTCTCTCGAGCTCTCTCTCTCTCTCTCTCTCTCTCCTCTCTCTCTCTCTCTCTCTCTCTCTCTCTCTCTCTCTCTCTCTCTCTCTCTCTCTCTCTCTCTCTCTCTCTCTCTCCTCTCCTCTCTCTCTCTTCTCTCTCTCTCTCTCTCTCTCTCTCTCTCTCTCCTCTCTTCTCCTCTCTCTCTCTCTCTCTCGTCTCTCTCTCTCTTCTCTCCTCTTCTCTCTCCTCTCTCTCTTCTCTCTCTCTCTCTCTCCCTCTTCTCTCTCTCTCTCTTTCTCTCTTCTCCTCTCTCTCTTCTCTCTCTCTCTTCCTCTCCTCTCCTCTTCCTCTCTCCTCTCTCTTCTCTCTCTCTCTCTCTCCTCTCTCTCTCTCTCTCTCTCTTCTCTCTCTCTCTCTCTCTCTCTCTTCTCTCTCTCTCTCTCTCTCTCTCTCTCTCTTCCTCTCTCTACTCTCTCTCTCTCCCTCTCTCTCTCTCTCTCTCCTCTCTCTCTCTCTCTCTCTCTCTCTCTCTCCTCTCTCTCTCTCTCTCTCTCCTCTCTCTCTCTCTTTCTCCTCTCTCTCTCTCCTCTCTCTTCTCTCTCCTCTCTTCCTCTCTTCTCCTCTCTCTCTCTCTCTCTCTCTCTCTCTCTCTCTCTCTCCTCTCTCTCTCTCTTCTCTCTCTCTCTCTCTCTCTCTCTCTCTCTCTCCTCTCTCTCTCTCTCTCTTCTCTCTCTCTCTCTCTCTCTCTCTCTCTCTCTCTCTCTCTCTCTCTCTCTCTCTCTCTCTCTCTCTCTCTCTCTCTCTCTGTGTGCATCCACATACGCATGCATGCGTGCGTGCGTGCATGCGTGCGTACGTGCATGTGTGCTTGCGTGCTTGCGCGCGCGTGTGTGTGTGTGTGTATTACATAGCGTCTGATTCCAGACAATGGGCTGCATGCCATGCGATACAAACGATGATGCAGCCATGATGAAAACGCACCAAGGTCGAGCGGACAGGGGCAAACGCTATCCTCGATATCACGCGAGTAAAGTCTCGACAGGAATGCTTCACGGCTCTGGGGGTGGTGGGATGGGGGTGGGGGTGGAGGGCGGGGGGTGGCTGGTGCGAGGTGGTTCTGGGGCGAGGCCTCATGGCCCGGAAGTGCCCTGAGCGACATCGGCAGTCGAAAAAGGCTCCAACGAGCCGGTCATCGTTGGCCGGACGCCCCGAGCCAGGAAAATATCATCCTTTCATCTCCACTTCAACAGGTTTGCTTCAGCAGGTTTGCGTAAGGCTTTTGACAGCGTTGACCATGTTTTGCTCAAACAAAACTTCAGAGGCATGGCTTGGGTTCTGATTGGTTCAAAAGTTATTTGAGTGGTTGGAGACAGGTGGTGCGTGGAGGGCTGACGACCCAACCGGTAACACATGGCGATCCATGGTCGGTCTACTATTATTCACCCTATTCACGAACGATTTGCTCAGTCACCTGTCACATGGACGCCTCATCTCATATGCAGATGACACTCAACTCCTGGACCACGCTCCTCCCAACAAGCAGGGGTTCGGAGCACTAAAACACCGTCTGGAAATATCAATTTGCGAACTTCAGGCTTGGTTCATCGCTAACCCACTGACAAATGAACAAGGACAAAACCCAACTTTGTTCTGATAGGTTCAAAACGATGATTTTGAAAATCTGTGATATCTGTGAAAACAACAATTTAAAGAAAATCTGTGATTCTCACTTAACGATAGATTGAGAAGCTATCTCACCTTCACGGCGCATCAAATTTGTCGGTGTGATCGTAGACTCAGTGTGGGAAAGGCATGTCGCTTTCGTGGGAGAGGCATGTGGCCAAAGTGGTACCAAAATGCGACGGAATTATAGTCTCGCTGTACCGCCGCAGGAATGCTTAAACCTGTGGTCCTCAAACTTATCATCGAACCCCACGTTTCGCCATGTGTGACCTACCGTCCATGCGTGCGACGCCGCGCGATCAACCGCCAGGTGCAAAGGACTCAAAAAGCTATGAATTTTACCGCCGGGATTGCCTCTGGAATAAAACGCAGCCAGCACTTAACACCGACTCCAAAATCTCTACTCCGGCCCGGATTGGTGACTTGGTGAAAGAACTGGGGTCATTCAAAGCCCTAAGATGCAAAAATCACCACCAGCAGTTCAATCTCTTTTTGAATGGAGTGCTCCAGATATATGGGGTTTTTAACCGAAGTGGTCATCTTGAAGATCTTCCAGAGATGTTCACAATCCTGCCGTTTGTGAGGCTTAGGCCCCTGTAGTTGCTGAGCTACACGCCCGCGAAAATAGTGAAAGGTATATCGGGGTGAGTATTGCAAAGTCACATTGACATCCATAGCGTCATAAAAGCGTCATTGAAATCCTGCCATTCCATAACCCGTGCGGCGATCAAGATCAAACAAAATATAGCTGTTGAGGTGTTCATAGCTGGCGATCGGCATTGCGATTTCCAGATTTAACGGTCGGCTTAACCAGGTAATAGCCCTCAGTCAATGTTGTGCAAGATACGATGACATACTCAAACCATGACGCATTAAGAAGCAAGGCCACCAAACAGGGAAATGTGCTGTCTAGAGCAGTCTTTTCCACTTAAAAAAGAATACCAATATATGCATGTGAGCTTGTTTTATCACGTCCGATGCTTGCTTCAATGTCTTCAAATATGAACCATCCGCTTGAAGCCACGCTCCTCTCTTTCAGTAAGGGAGCCGCGCTCCTCCATGCCAATGTCTCTCCACCTGCCCAGCGGCCGATTGGAAGCCACCAAGCGAGCCTTTCCTGATCGTGCCGCGGCAACTTCAAATCGCTTACCTCCGACCACCACTATGACTTCATCTCCGCCTTTTAAGGTGATTAAAAAATCGCATTTCAAAACGCAGATACTGAGTTCATGCGCCTGCCTGGTGTAACCTATGCTAGTTACCTGTGCGACTGTGTCGTATTTCATCGTATCGTATTTATCGTACCATATTTTATCGTATCGTATTTTATCTTATCACTTTGTCACATTTCATAATCTAGTTCGTAGCATATTACTATAAAGCATATTTTGTAGCATCACCAGCTATATGTAAATGTCACTAACCACTGACTAGGAAATATGGCTTCATGCCTCAAGGTCGTACCCTTACATCACGATCAATGCCAGCCGAACTATGGAATCGAGGATAAGTCGGCAGTACGATAGAGAAGTGGTGGCACAGTGGTGCTCAATATAACCCGAGTTCCGTAGGTAAACGCCGCGCTATAAAATAACATTCTGTATTTGAACTATCACAATGACAAGTGGATCACAGGGTCCAAATTCTTCTCACCTAACAGGGTATTGGAGGCCTTAGAGCTCCTATTCGATTGAAAATAACGTAAGCTGCGAAGTGCGTTTGCGAGGAAAATTATGCACATAAATAAGACGGTAGTAATAGCCTCATTCCCCGGAGAAAAAACCAAGAGAATGGAAATATTAATGCGTTGCTATTTCGTCAGCATGCCCTCATCGAAACGAAGTGCGGAAATGAATGAACGTAGAGGGTGGTTAGCTCCTTCACTTACAGCCCATACAATTCACTTCTGCTGTTCGCTTGGATAACGGCATGTTGCCGAAATATCACCACCTCTTTGTCTCCACTCTCCTGTTTTTTGTTTTTTGCTTTTTCTGTGAGGAATAAGGTTATTACTACTCTCTTATCTAAGGCTTTACAGCTCGGTGGAGGCCATCTCCCTTGAAGCAGCACTCATCTCGCCAAGTGGTTTACAGCACGATCTGATGTTTCTGGAAAAGTGCTGTGCAGTCCCGTCACACGGACGTGGCGCCAACCTCTTCATTTCTGACTTTTAGGGCCATTTGGAGATGGCAGCGTTGGTCTGCTTTACAGCTGCCGTTGCAGTTCTGGGTCTTCTAAATGACGACAGAAAAGTGACAAATCAACAGCCTATGACACGGATGTGTACTCGGTACATGATTGCCCTTCTGAGCAAACCCTGAAACCGAGTACCGCCTTTACTTCTACCGCTTTTAACCGTGAAACCATTGTTTTAGATTTCAAGTTTTTAACCGTGAAACCGATTTTTCTTTCACCCGGTCCTTCACAACAAATTGGTTGGGTCAAATCAGCCCAACTCAGCGGTGAGATATGTTGAGTTGCCTAATGCAAAATTACAGGTTAAAAGCCCTACTACACCCACAGGAGAGATCAGTTACGGTCATAATATCATATCAAATAAAGGAAACAGTTCAACCATTCTCTCGTTCAAGATCGGAGCCGCATAAGACAGTCAGTGAACGAAGAAAAACAAGGTCGGCTGGCCAGCAAGAAAGCGTGTTAAAGAATGACAGGCAATGCGCTATATACATATCAACGAGCGATGCATTATAATATACATCAACTAAAAGACTTTATAATACTACTTTTTGTCCTTGTGAGGGGCATGCCCGTCAGCAATCGGTCATAGATGAAACACATATTACACGTCGCAACGCCGGACAAGGTTGCTTCACAGACAGTGAAATGTCTGGGAGCAGATGTCGTCTTCAGGGCTGTGGATGTCTCATTAATTGGACCTAGTAAGTCTGCTTATCCACATGTAACCAAAAATCACCGCACCGGAAACTAAGTGCACAAAGTAGTCGCCGAAAGTGCTTGATGGAGCTGAACGGACACTTTCGAAATTGCAATAAAACGCCATAGTACATGGAATACGCCACGAGACGCACAGCCCCCGCCTTTGTCGCTTGACTTCCGCCGCCGCTGCAAAACACCGACGCTCAGCCGGACGTAATGCCACCGCAGGGCCAGTTGCCGACCGGCGACACATGACTGATAGAGCCCGAATGGCCCCTCGTCACCAGAAATGTCACCCCACAGACAGCCCCGAGCGTGTGAGGGACAGCACGTGACCTGGCTTTGCCAGCAGACGGTTTATGGATGATGTCCAGTGTTGAAGCGTTGCAACGGGGGTGCCAACTGTTGGTAACATCGGATGCAACTTTTGCATCGCTTCCCGAGTAACATGTTCAATCTCACTTCATAGACTTGACAGCAAACGATGGGTTTCGTGCCTGTTGATCCCGGTTTTCGTGCATTTCGTGTTTGGTACCAGCTTATCCCCTTTCTAATGATGCTAGCGTGACAAAAGCCTATATTTCTTCGCCAGATCACCTCGGCCATTAGCTATGACGGTTTGCAAGTGCAGGGCGACCTTTTAAAGCACATTTAATGTTCACTTGAATGCGGACATTAAACCCATTTCAACATCCCGTAGGCCTTTAAAGTTATAGACAAAGTTGTAAAGATTAAGTGTGCTTCCATCCAGCAGCAGAGAGCGGGTCTGTGGCTCAAAGTCTGACTGGACCGACGTCGCCAGCGGTACTCCTCAAGGGTTGGTGCTGGGACCAGCACTGTACATCATTTTCATTAACGATTCACCAGAAGTGCACGACGCGGCCAGGATGTTGGCGGATGATACTGAGTTGGGCTGTCGTGTTCCAGGGTCCCGGCCGCTTTTCCTCTCCATGCTGTCCTCGATGGCCTGGTCAAATGGTCGGAGTGCGATTGCTCCCACTCAACGCATCTATGTGCAAAGTATTACACATCAGCACTTGCTTCCTGAAGCGTACCAAAATCCCAGCCGTGCCCGCTGAAAAGTACCTTGAATTTGTCGTGGGGGCTCATGAAGACTCGTTCCAGACGTAGAGACGGCGGAGGGGGTTTCTAAGGCCAACCAGACGCGGGCAATCGTGAGACTGTCATTCGCCAACATTGACGTTTTCCCACTGCCACTGTTGCCAGGACGCGGTATTCCCGTTTTGACGCAACTATTCGAGGGTATGGCATCATCACCGGGGAGCCGTTCGTTAGATAGAAAGATAGAAAAAGATACCGTCTCTAGGAGAAGTTCCCGTTTACGTAATAGGTTGTCAATTTGTACTTTTAGAAGATAGTCCGGGTATGCTCGACCTGTGATGTTTTTTGGACTTTTACAGGAGGAACGGATAAGCATTCACAGCACCGGGTCTGTTTTCATTTTGCTGCCACTGTTGATCTATTCGGAGACCAATATCAAAATTCTACAGATGAAGGTGGGCAAATTTCAAGGTTCCTTCCTAGCGTAGACGACTAATAACTCGGCCACGTTTTTGGGTGTTAATATTCGACCGGTTTGTTCTCAATTTCCAATAAGACGTCGTGCTGCAATAATGTGATTTGCTGCTGTCCGTAAAAATATCCGTTCCGCAACATCGTTCAGTAATCCCAAAATACTCAGACAATGACACGCAACTAAGCCAGAGTAAACAAGACATGCTAATCGCATAACTAAAACATGCAGCGTGCGGGGAAAGTAGAGAGTACTCGAGTACAACGGGTACGAAAGTGTACCTTTATAAGGGTGACTAGCTCAGTCAGCTACACCTTACTGAACGTAACATCGCAAGTTGCATTTTGTTTGTTACTTGTACTGAAACAACAAGTAAAACCTTTTTTAAAACTGATGCAATTTTTGGCTGCCATTTCTAATGTCTTGCTTGTACTAAGTCTCCAGAAGGTTGGGAGGGGACAACTCACCGTTGGGAGGTCGCATTAATCGTCGTTGGGGGGGGGGGGGGGGGTGCTCGAGCCGAAGTGGGAGGGGGGGGGGGCTGAAACCTGCCAAGCTGAAAAGAAAACTACGCCCCTGGATCTGGAGCCTGTAGGCTGGCGCGGCAGGAGAGATCTTATTACACGCCGTGACCAGTTTGCCATCATCAGGGCCTTAATAACCCTTGCGCCCCGCTGGCGGTGCGGTCATTGTATCCCCCCCCCCCCCCCCCCCCACTCCTCTCACACCATTGTTAGCGCGTTGCAAGGTCGGTGGTGGCCGCCGCTTAGAGGCTGCCCGCTTCCCAGCTTAGGCATCGGGCAAAGACTGTGTTAAAGACTAAGACTGGCGCGCGGGGCGTCGTGGTACTGTGCGGCTTCATCCTAGAAACACCTGCAGCCGGCAGTTGTGGCTTCCCGGAGCCGTGCTGTGCTCATGCCTAGACTTTACCGAAGTGACACGGAATATAGTGCTGCTCTCGTCGGCTCTTTTACGCTTTTGGTGTTTTTATGATTATCGCAGCTTCGTCTTTGTCGGACAACATGAGGCCCATTGACTCAAATCAGCCATTTAACCCTGGATATGAGCTATTAGTAATGCATGCATGATAAAGACGATCATGCTGTTGGCCACCAGTCGACAGTTCTGTCGCGGCAAGGTGCGATCACACGGTGCGGATCGAATACCCATTGACAGATGGCAGCATAATCTCCAAAACAATCTTGGGAAGGATCTGCGAATAGACGCTCTCCAGTTGTAACACGTATCGTATACACAACAATGTGGGATGCGCGGACGCAATGTCAGGCAGTGACTTGACTTAAGACACACACATACATATATATATATATATATATATATATATATATATATATGTGTGTGTGTGTGTGTCTGTATGTGCATGTATATGTATATGTATGTGTGTATATAGGCTTAGGTATCGGACGAATGTATATATATATATATATATATATATATATATACACATATTCCGAGCTGTCCCGTTGAGCATGTTCGCGATTTTCTTTTTTCTGGCCGGTGCCGTGTTGCGTTCATCAACGGTGACAGCATGCCAGTTGAGTCTGACAGTATACCAGTTAAGTCTGACAGTATACGCACGTGTGGTTTTAGGCATTACGGATACGAGTAATATATTTCGATGTTACCTTTTACGAACATTCTAACGCCTGCTGCGATGATTGTCATTGCGATACACGTGACTTGCGCCATCCACATGCTACCGGTGCATTCAGATAAATTAGAGGGGCGGCACAGTACGTTTTATTCCGGGAACTTATTGGTGTTCACGAGAACGAGATGTTCCGACAAGGAAACCTAAGTGATAATCAAATCGATCCCATTCTTTAGCATTCCTAGACCCGCGATCGGCAAACGTAACTGAGCGACCTGTCCGCGTAATCGTTGACGCGTCATACATCAGGTTATGCATCATAATGTTGTCATTAGCATGGCAGTGGTAGACCCGGTGATTCTTTTTTTAACCCCTGCGCGTGCACGAGTCCACAAATGCCGTTTCGAATCTGCTTATTTGAGTACGCCATTTTTGATTGCGTTTAATACTTGCATGGAGGACAAATACCATCTCCATGTCCTGGTTCACTCAACACACGCACTATAAGATGTTTTACGCACAGTTTTCCCCGTCCCGTGCGCGCTATTGCCAGCTTTTTGAGACCCGTATATGTCAAATGAAGTTCGCGCTCTGGCGTCAGTTTGGGCCCTTGTAGCGTTACAGCCGGGTGTGTGCAAGCATCCCTCGCCACGCTCCCTGCACTTCACGTCATACCTGCGTACACGTATACCTTCATAGAAGGCCGCTAATGTGAACGGTGCGCACCGTTCTGGTGACCTCGTTTGGCCTCCCACTCTGAATTATCAAGGAAATACATGATTTGGAACAGCTTAACTCGTCTTTCCTTGATAAAGTTCAACCAGTACATCCAAACATAATGCAGTTATATTATGGTCAGAATCAGAATTTTAAAATCACGCCAAAAAACCAGGAGCTCAATACCTTTCTCACTCGCATTACAAAAGTCGTGTCTTTTTCCCTGATCTGCTCCGCCTTTTCTCTTTGCAGCAGTCAAAAAAGCAAGTAAAAAGAAATGTTGGGTCAACATATTTGACCCTATACCCATTTCCACCACCTTTACTTTCCGGCCTTTCGGATTAGGAACAACTAGTGTCTATTTCACAGTTTACGCTTTGACGCACAACATAATTTGTTCATCTTGTCCCATGCACACAAGTTGCCATGGCCCGGGCCCCCATTCATGCAGGGATCCAGTATGGCTCGTGTCTCTTGGAAGCAGCATGCAGTGGATGCGTTTCCAGAGTCAGCCACGGAAGTCTGCAGCTCGCAAACGTGACATCCAGCAGACTGGAGAGTGACCCGATAAATGTATTCATAAAGTTCTCTATCAAAGCCTTGGCACAAGCACCGCGAAACGACAGCCGTCCGCGTTACAACGCGTGGCAGTGAGCGGCCACGCCTGACCTGAACGACCAGGCAGCCCTCCAAACACAACGGTCGACGACGGCGAAGCGCCGCCGCCTGGAGAAACGATCATCATCCACACCGGCACCTGGCGGCGAGACGACGGGGCGGCAGCGTGCCGACCACCGCTGCCTCAAGCTCCTCTCGGCGGGCGGCGGCGCGGCGCCTACAGCTGCACCACCGAGCGCATGGCCTTGCCCTCGTGCATCATCTGAAGAGGAGTGGGCACAACGGGTCACCGGCGCCGTCCGGGCCGAGCGGCGAACGCGGCGCGGCGGACGACACGGGGCGCGTTCAGTGAGGGTCCTGGCCGCTACGACACGAGCACGGGTGGGAAGAAGAGACACGTGGGACTCCCTCTCGCCCAGCCGGACATGGCACAGCTCCATCAACTGGAGACGCACGGGTGTCGTCAAACCAGCTCGAGATGTTCCCCACACAGGGCCAATCCCAATGACGAGGACTGCTGGAAACAGGCTAGAAGTCTTCCTGCCAGATCACCACTACACTTCTCAACCACTGAGCTTACAGCCGTGACTTGCAAACCCCTCTATCGCGCATGACGACATGCGCTCTGCTCAATATCACAGCATGCTGCTCTAGAGACGGCGAGGGAAGGGGGGGGGGGGGGAGGCGACGAACAGCACGAGACCCGCGCCAACCTGGCCGCGATGGCACACCGGTCTGCCCCCCCCCCCCCCCCAGCGGACCCGGTACACCGGGCCAGACTCAGCCCAGCCCACATCATGCACGACGGGAGTCGTGCTGCGACAGTGCCGGGAGACACGCAGCATTATTGCCGCCAATGGATGGGGAACGACTTCGGTTCAAAGCCACTTCGATGTTATTGACACACACTTGTGCATCGTTTTGACACACCAAAACCGTCTTGCGAGTAGGACGTATGAGGTGTCAGTTAAAATTTACTAACTATTGTGTCTTAAAACAACCAGAAGAGTTTCACGTAGCGCAAACTACAATGAATATATATATATATATATATATATATATATATATATATATATATATGACAGAAATATGCGCGCGAGTGCCTCCATCTCCGTATCAGCTGCGCGCCTGACTACCAGCGACGCCCCCCCCCCCCTCACCTGGACTGTCGCGAGACCCACTCGCCCCCCCCGCAAGTGCCGCCCCACGCCCACCTTGAACGCCTCGTTGATCTCGGTCAGCGGGAAGTTGAACGTGACGAACTCATCCACCATCAGCTTCTTCTGCATGTACTTCTGCACCAGCTGGGGCACGGCGTCGCGCGACTTCCAGCCGCCGAAGGCCGTGCCCTTCCAGACGCGGCCGGTCACCAGCTGGAAGGGGCGCGTCGAGATCTCCTGGCCGCTGCCGGCCACGCCGATGATGGTCGACACGCCCCAGCCCTTGTGGCATGACTCGAGAGCGGCGCGCTGCCGGCACGGGCCGGACGAACGCGTCAGAAGACGCCGGCGAGCGGACGGGCCACATGTCGCCGCATGGTCGGAGGTCCGTCGCCCGCAGTAGGCGTCACAACTCGCGCCGGAGGGACAGACAAACAGGACTGAGAGGAGAGCCTCTGTTATGGCGTGCCGTGATGTGTATATGTAATATGTGAGCCATTCATCGCCGCAGCAGAAAATCGCAACACACAATTAGATAGCGAGTTCTCAGCCAACGGTCAAGAGCTTAACCACCGCGGATTTACCGGGACAGAATACAAGCATTTACATTGCATCATGCCGGTCAAGAAACGAAGCTTATCGTATCATATATGCTCTTCCGAAATCCAAGCCGCCTGGCCTGGGGCTGGGGTGAGAGCTGGAGCGGATCAGCTGCTCGGTCTGTCCGGGACCACGCCTGATCCCTTCCGTCGAGTCTGCGCCCCTCCCCCTCCCCCTCCCGATGGTGTCGCCCAGGCCGCCAGCACCGCTGCCCACCATGGTGTGAATGTTGCCGATGCACTCGAAGGTGTAGTCCAGCCCGCCGTCGGTCAGCTCGGCCAGCACCTGCTGGATGGGACGCTCGTGCTCCTTGGGGTTGACGAACTCGGTCACGCCGAACGCCTTGCCTGCCGCCAGAGGGACAGACCGTCACCGGCGGCGAAGACCGGCCTGACGGAGCGGAGCGGAGTGACCAACCTACAGTCCCACAACACAGAGCGCCGGCCAACGGAGAAAGCTCCAGCGAGCGAGGAGAGGACGGCTTGTCGGCGTCATGCATGGAAACGCCCACAGAACAGGACGCGCGGGCCGTTACCTGAATCGCAGACGGCTGTGATGGTGACAAGCCGGGCTAAGCACAGACAACCAATACCCGACCGCGTTCGGAACGACCAGTTGACCATTAAAAAAGCGTTCCCCGTACGCCCCCAAATAACGGCAGTAACGCCCCCAAACAACGCCCCAGTCCCCCGCCCTTTCTATAGAGACAATCCCGCCGGACAAACGGGCCCCTCCTCAGCTCTCGCCCTGCTCCCCGAACCCCGGCCGGCGGCCCCGCCGGCGGTGGCGCGCCCCCTGCTCACTCGGCTCGAACTTGTCCGGGTTGATGTCGACGCCGATGATGCGCGCGGCGCCGCGTTCCCGGCAGCCCATGGCGACGGCCAGGCCGACGGCGCCCAGGCCCCAGATGGCCACCGTGCTGCCGGCCTCGACGTTGGCCGTGTTGAGCGCGGCGCCGTAGCCGGTGGAGATGCCGCAGCCCAGCAGGCACACCTTGTCCAGCGGCGCCGCCGGGTCCACCTGGCCGCGCGCGCACGCGGTGAGGCGGGTCAGACCCGATCATGAGGGGATACAGTGCACTGGCCGTGCACGTTCAGGTGGTGGCACTCCGTGGTCGCCGCGTCTCAACGTCGCGTCTTTTTTTAGCGTTTCCAACCCCCAGAACATATGCGACTTCAAAGCTCAACAGCATCTTGCAGGATACACAACCCGGTGCCCCAGAACAGCCCAAAACCGAGACAGCGCGGGTTACATGCTAGGTGACCTCACTCCACAGACCGACACGGGTTGGGTAAGGTAACCGAACTTCACAGACCGACACGGCCGGGGTAAGATGACCTCACCTCACAGCCATGGGTAAGATGATCTCACCTTACAGACCGACACGCCGGCCACTACGGTGTACTCGGAGAAGCTGGAGCAGCCCATGAAGTGGAACAGGGACTTGCCCTTGCAGGTGAAGCGGGACGTGCCGTCCGGCATCACGCCGGCGCCCTGGCAACATCACACACATCATCAGACCGGCGCCCTGGTCACCCGACACAGCGGCTACGCACAGCGGCTCCGCGAAAGAACCGAGTCAGTCGCAGTCGTCCCACGTGACTTGACACAACGGAGAATTACGTGCTTCCCATCGCCCCTGCACAACATGATGTCTACGAAGTGGCGTTTGCCTGGCAATAGCAAACACGACGTAACAGGCTCCAGGAAACAGTTGGAATAAGCCTACGCGCAAATGGCTCGAAAACAACGCTACACCAGCTCCCCCGACACATCACACCTCACGCTGGGCGAATGACGTCACGCGGGGCAGGACAACCCGAAAGAGCCGCACAATGTAACGCAGCAGGCGTCCGGCCAGACCGGCTGCTCTCCTCCCGCATCACATGCACGCCCCTCCCCCCGCCCCCCTACAGGGGGATGACGGCTCGTTCGACGCCGGCGCCACGTGGCGCCGTCACCGGGCGCGCCGTGCGGCGGCCCGCCAGCCGTACCTGAGTGCTGCGGATCTTACTGCACAGGTTGGTCTTCGGCGACTTGCAGAACTTGCACTCGTAGCACTGGGGGATGTACAGCGGTACCACGTGGTCGCCTGCAACACGCCGCGCGCGCGCGTCAGTGCGATAGCCTCTCCACGATACCCAGCACGTCATGTCCACGTCACGCGGTACTGATGACATCCTCGCGAAGAGGCAGAAGGCGCGTCGCGGCACCACCCAGTCAGACCGCTTCATGTCGTGTTTCGTCTCTTCGCGGCCGCGTCACGATGCCGCTCAAAAGTGGCCAAGGTTCAAAGTGTGCCAAGACAAGAAACGTGCAGCGTAAGTGCGACTCCCAAATAATTGGCCCACGTCTGTGGCCTGGTCCACTCGCTTGCCTCTCCTCCACGCCAGCAAAACCAAGGGCTGACCATATGACGGCGACGATGACCACGTGCATTACCGGCCACCGTCTGTGCCCACCAGACAATCGGCAACTAATCTGCAACGATAGCCGCCACTTGGAGCGGCGAGAACAAACACTCAACCGCAGCCAGACCTGGTATGCACTCGCGATAGCGGCCTGCTTCAACCCGGCCCCGGCACCGGCTTCGCCCGCCTCCATCAGCCGCACGGTCGGCTGTCGGCCGGCCCCGACGGGCTAGTCATTGCTCTGCCGCGGTCACACCAGGCGGATTAGACAGAGTCCGACTGTCGGCCCCGATGGGCTAGCCAACGCTCCGCCGCGGTCGCACCAGGCGGATTAGACAGAGTCCGACTGTCGGCCCCGACGGGCTGGCCAACGCTCCGCCGCGGTCACACAAGGCGGATTAGACCGAGTCCGACTGTCGGCCCCGACGGGCTAGCCAACGCTCCGCCGCGGTCACACCAGGCGGATTAGACAAGGTCCGACTGTCGGCCCCGACGGGCTGGCCAACGCTCCGCCGCGGTCACACAAGGCACAGGACAGACAGAGTCCGAGCGACCGCCAGCCCGGCAGCGGCGTCGTCGCCGTCGGACGGACTGGCCAAGCCCTGGTGGTACGGGTCTGAATGGGACGGGCCCGAGGTACGGGAGCACTGGTCTGAATGGGACGGACAGTCTGAGGTACGGGAGCACGGGTCTGAATGGGACGGACGGGCCGAGGCACGGGAGCTCGGGTCTGAATGGGACGGACAGTCTGAGGTACGGGAGCACGGGTCTAAATGGGACGAATGGCCCGAGGGGTGGGAGCACGGGTCTGGATGACACGGACTGCCTGAGGCGCGGGAGCACGGGTCTGGATGGGACGGACTGCCCGAGGCGCGGGAGCACAGGTCTTAATGGGACAGACAGCCCGAGGCGCGGGAGCACGGGTCTGAGTGGGTCGGACGGGCCGAGACGTCGGCAAAACAGGCTTGAATCGAACGCATGGGTGAAACAGCCGATGTATGGGACTGGCTGTAAGTCGATTTGACACGTTATAAGTCTGCTATGAAACCCAAACCAAGCGTGCATAGTGCTCGTCACGAACATCCCACTGCACGTACCAAAGACCGCTGTACCGAGAACCAAATTTTCGACGAACCGGTGGAAGCCGTGATCTATCTCACCCCCACCCTAATCAGGCTTCGCAGTCGCTGCTCAATGGAAACAGCCTTACCCGCACCGAAAGGGGATGCCTGAAGAGTGAATGACACTTTGATCTAGTGATAGCTAAAACGGGCGTGTGCGACGCGAAACGGCGCTGCATTATGCAACCACTTGGCGATGTGTCGTGGAGCGTGGCCGGCTGCGCTCATGTGGGGTCCACCCATACAGGGATAGGGTCATCGTACCCTGTCCCTGCGCCGGCCGATGGGGAGACAAGGCCATCGCGCCCCGTCTCCGGGTCAGCTGACGCAGAGATGATGCCACGATGCCGTCCCCAGGCCCGCTGACACGGCGACATGTCCACGGCACCGCGCCTCCGGGTCGGCTGACGCTGAGACAAGGTCACGGTGCGCCACCTCCGAGCGGATCGAGCCCGAATCAAGGTCGCGGTACCCCGTCTCTGGGCCACCGCCGGTCGGCCCACGCCCCGTCTGGCAAGCGATCGTGTAAACACGGCGGCCAGTCTGGTCCACACAGCGCGGCGCGCGCTCCAAGGTCCAGTCCGGCGTCAGGGGGACGCCGGCCAGCGCGGACCAATCGGCGGCCACGTGAGGCCATTAGCCCAACCTTGAGGCCCCGCACGCCCGAGCAGGGCCTCTCCGCGGCGGCAACGCAAGGCGAATCATGGAGACGGGCAGAATGACGTTGCAAATCCGCTGTTCGCTGCAACCGAACACCGCAACGTCACACGGGGGGCGGGGGGGGGGGGGGGGAGGGATGCAACAGCACAGGCACGCCTTAACATGACCTGCCGCTCCGGCCTATACTCATGAAGGTGCAGCTGACGCCAAAACTGTCTAGGAAACGGCTACCGACGTGTCAGCATGGCCGCCACAAAGCTTCGACCAAAGGGGCCTAATACCATGAGAAAGAGGATGGGGATGGCAAGGGGAACGCACGGGCAGCAGCAGCCGACTTTGATATCCAAACAATAAGTGCGCCTGCCCTACATTTTGTAGCGCCCCCACGCCTCTGCCAATGCGTGCTAAACATCAGCGCTGACGGACGTCTGACAGGAGTCAGCTGGGCGGTGGGCGGGCCCCGGGCCGGACTCACCGGGTGCCACATGTGTGACGCCATCGCCGACGCTCTCCACCAGGCCGCCTCCCTCGTGACCGAGGATGCAGGGGAACAGGCCCTCCGGGTCGTGGCCGTCCAGCGTGTAGGCGTCCGTGTGGCAGACGCCCGTGGCCAGCACCTGGCGGCGGCCGGTCGCCCAGCATCACAGTATGGTCGGCACCAGTTGTGCGCGACTGTGCGCCACTGCGCGCGAGCGTGCGCCACTGCGCCTGACTGCGCGCGACTGTGCACGGCCGGCCGAGCGGCACACCGGCGGTCAGCGCCGCGTACCAGCAGCCACCATGGAAAACTGACGACCGGTGCGGCGCGCTGCCGACCCATACAACACGTGTGGCAGCCAGCGCGGCACATCACCGGCGGGACCGGAACGCCGCCGATCGGCGTCAGACATCGCCGGTCAATGCAGCGATGCGGTACATCACCGGTCACCACCCGCCCGCGCGACACGACGCTAGTCAATGCGGCATACCACCACTCAGTACGGCGCATCACGCGAACAACTACTGGGCAGCACGGCAGGCAAGAAACAATCACAGCTAGGCACTGGCAAACAAGGTATGCCACGCCAGCAATCACCGGTCCGCACGGGGTCCTGCATCGACCGACACCGGTCAGAGCGGTACAGCACACCACCCCGATGGCCAGCTAGCCATTGAACGCCGACAAATGACGGACGCCGGCTCCTGAATAAGTGATCGCTGTATTTTTCCATCGGGGTTATTTCAACAGCAGGTTTCAACTGTGCTCTCTGGTCCGTGCTAGTGGTTGCGCCCGAAAAGGCCACAAAGAATTCGGCACTTGGAGGCGTCCTAAATACTATCAAAGGCCCAGCCGCTAACCAGATTGTTTCACACGAGGAGAGAGACACGCTGCAGTCGAACTGACGGTCAACTGAGGCCACGGACTGGTGATCGGGACAGACCAGTGCGACGACTGGCGTGGCGGCAGCCGCCCGACGCCACGACAGAGGTGAGCGCCAACACGCTTCAAAGCGAGCAACCTGAGCAAATAAAGCCAGATGCTTCCAGGGCCCGGACGAAATGCCCTGAAGCCTGAAATGGCTTTATTTTTCTGTTCCACCCCACCACTTCTACATCTTTTTCTGCTTAGATTATACGGCCCTGGCATCCACCCTTCCAAACACTCAATATCGGCAGATGCATGCATCAACTGGGTGAGCTGGACCAGCCGCAATCAGGGATCGGTGTAGTATACAAAGCCGTCTGTACTTCACTGAAGCAAGGCGTGCCGGCGATCTGGTGGATGATTCGAAGCAGCTGGTGAGGTCTCGCCGTGACCAAAAATTACCGAGCTATCGGCCCCGCTTTTCCACGCGTGCTGTTTTAGCTTTTTCCCAGCCCATAAATTTAATGTCTTTGGTTTGGTCAGGTCTCACGCGGCTGCTTAGCGTGGGGTCGCATTCTTGACATTCATCCCTTGAAAAGTTCTGATTACAAAGTTATCTCTTGTTAAGCTCATCTGGTGAGGATTACGTTCTGTCTGAAGTCCTGCTCCACAGGTCTGATTGCGGTTAAGTTTCAAATATCGCCACAAATTTCCATCCTAATTATTACCAGACATGTCAGCCCTAGTGCCATCACGGGTTTAGGACATCTTAGGTTTCTCATTTTCATGTCACAAAAAGGAGGTGTTCAAGCAACTTTCACCCCGATTCACAGTCTCGAGCAAATGGGCAGAGTAGGGGAAGCACAAGGAAAACACAGTGGCTTGGTCTCAGTGAAATCTTGTAATTTGTTATAAGTTTTGTGTGGCTAGGTTAATACTTGACTCCTCTAAGTCAGGTCAAAAGTCATTTTTGCTGAAAGTTGGCCCATTTCTGCTTTACCTGCTGATATCACAATCCATGCAAGGTAGAGCCACACAACTTACCCAGACATGTTCTGCAACTACTAATTGAGAGTGTTGTTCAGCAGTTATGCTTAGCAATACTATGGCCAATGTGGGACTACACAAATGTACCAATGTGGGACTACACAAATGTACCAATGTGGGACTACACAAATGTACCAATGTGGGACTACACAAATGTGCCAATGTGGGTCTCACTACAACCACGATCAGCAGATTCATCACTTCCTGGTGAGTTTTGGGGCCCAAACAGGCTGTGGCTGTACACCATCCTCAACCCAGATCAGGCTGGCTGTCCTTCCATTTATTGTTCCTAAAAAACATTCCCTAAGAAACCAGAAATGCTGGCAATACATTCTCATACATACCAACTTTCTAATACCAAGACAAATACATACTACATACTGCCCGCAATCCATTGCTGCTAAAAAACATCTAATCAGAGACCAGAAATAGAGGAGAAAGATATTTGATGTCATAACATGCCAATGAGTGGCCCACATAAATGGAAAATCTGGTCATGATTACACTATTTTCCATGTATGTACCAACAAATAGCCCTATGGGCTACATTGCCCCTGCCCCACCATCTGGGCAAGGGACAAGCAGCTAGTATGGCTCCTATGTGCCATAGGCTGCCTGCTGATTGATATCCTAAGCATTTAACACTGATAACCAGTGCATGTTCAGCACCAACAGTATGATAAGGCATCTAATTATCCATTTTACATGAGCCACATTCATACATCTCAAATACTACATGTCAAATACAATGAATATAACATAATCAAATGAGGCTTTCCATCATCAGATGTGGCTATTGTCCCCAAAAACTCAAAATCACAGCACACACCATCAGGCGACAAACACACACCACTTTCAACTGCAGTTACCTTAATTCTGACCTCCCCAGCCTTCGGTGGGGCAACCTCTATGGTCTCCAAAGAGAGCTTCTCCTTGGCTGACCATGCCACAGCAGCCTTGCATGTGATCACCTGCCAGAACAGTTAGAAGATTACCTAGAATAGCCACTGGTGCAAGGGATAGGCACCCATGTTTGAGCATACAACATACACTCATTGCTCTTAGAAACTGGTTGCATCAAAGTTGACAACATCTATAAAACTGCATTCATGCAGCAATTTGTATGAAAATAAATTTAGATAAAACATGCCGATAGGGACATCAGAGTGACAATGCTTGGGATCAGTCATAACATAAGCACTGCAATTGACCAATTTTAAGTTTATCTGCTAAAAAATGTACGCAAGCGTGGAAGGCTCAAAGAACAAGTGCATCATTCCTATAATATGTACTAAATAACTGGACCAGCACAGGTATCCCGGATACGCGAGTGTCATGGAGCAGGGCGATCATAGGTCTCCAAGCGCCAAAATTACGCGGGCGACGCGAAACCATGCACACTTTCACCAGAAGAAGCCATTGCGAACCAAGCTACAAACCTTTCCCTTAGTGTCAGTCATTTTTGCAAAGATTAGTTGTCTCTGACTATCAAGTTTTCACGATACCCCGCCCGCAGAACAACACAACACGCTGCTCTACCACCGGCGAAACCGAAGAGGAAGAGCGCGGCACGACGTACGTAGAGGCGTCATGTGCATCTGTTCAACACAAACCAAAGATACTTATGCTTAGTCTATGGCCACCAAGCAACGTAACGTACTTAGCTAGTGAATGCTATTATTCGGTCAGCTCTGAGATCACTCGACGATCACCCAATGAAACAGCTTACTTACAGCAGCGTCACAGCTGCGATAGGCAGCTAAGAACATTTTTTATGATTAGACTTCAGTAATCTGCTGCAGAAATATGAATGCGATCTTATTGCAAATTTTCAGCCATTTTGGATGTTTTTATACCGTCAAAGACACTGAAAATTTTTTTTATATATAAATGGGTAGGAAGGCTTGGCGCATTTCTTTATTCTTATGTTGCAGGTTGTTAAGAAGACACATAGTAATAACTACAATAAATTCCGGTACTTTTCGGCTTATTCAAAAGCCATGAAGATCTTAAACAGCATAATTTAGGCAAATTAATTTAAGAAATGACGAGATCAATTGTCGGCTCGCTTTATGTCTTCAGTCTTTGTTTTACATGCTCGTCTTGAATTGTGCTGCATTATTATCTTGATCAGCTATGCATAGAGTAGCGCGGAAGAGGCGAAAACAAAATGCGTGTAAATTGCCTTGCTTCACCGAGGCCCACGAAGGTGTTTGGGAACCCTTTGGGATTTCAGGGGTGGTGCGATGGGCCTTATCCCGTCGGTTTTGGGTGCTAGTGACATTTCCTCCTGCCTGTTAACTTTTTAAAAATCCACCAGCCTCAGCTTCAAGTGTAGTGTTTTTGCTGCCATTCCGCAAGCAGCAGCTAAAAGTGTCGTGAGCCTGCACTACACTTGCAGCAACCAGAGGAAAGATTTATGAGCCGTTCTGTGCCTTGGACATAGGTAGCAGTACATAAATCTGAGGTACGTGTATGGAGTAATACAAACATATGCTGGGTATTGCTTTCTGGAATACACTGCGTCAAATCCTCCGTAGGCACCACATTTTGTAGACATTTTATTGTTACTAGCTGTGCTTGGACCAAATTGAAGTGCTGTTTGGGTTTTTTGTGATGCTTTCAAGGCCTCTTTGGCTATGGTGACAATACATTTATGTGTTGATTAGAGCTCTAAATTTGCGGCTGCTTTGTTTCATATACTTATTTAACCTATGTGTTAGGTGTCTGTTCAAAGTATATGATGCTTTTTCACAGTTCAAGATTTGAACAAGCCTTAGCAGGTGCCATGGGCATATTGCTTGTTCACACTTAATTATCATGCTTTACCTGGGATTTGCAGGCATTACAATGGATGACAATATTGAAAAACTTGTTCTGCAAGGCTGTTCTTGGGCAAGGCTGCCCACTCATGTTAAAGAGGTAAGACCAAATATTTATCATTCATCATTTTGGATTGCAGTAGTAATGTGTGTTGTAGCATTTTAATGAGATGCTTCAATGTCATCTTGAAAAGTGAAATGGAATTTAAGCATGGAACAAGCATTGTAGACCATACAAGCTCAGACTTCCATTTCAAGACAGGTTTAATGTCCTATTGTTGTTGTGACCCCTGAGAGTATCTACACTGGTGGGAATCTGAGTACTTTACAAATTCTGTGAGGTAATAAACTTTTATTCAAATTTGCTGACTGATTTGCTCAGTTTGGTTACTAGAATAGATTGCCGACTGAACATTAATGAAGTTAGGAGTTTGTTTGAACTGTATTGTCATGCTTGCACCAAAAGTGAAATATTGGATGTGTTGAAAAAAGAAGGAGAGATATAGAAGTGGAGATAAGTTACTTGTTTAACTTACTTTTGGCTCTTTGTTAGGCTAAGCAGTATTATACCCATATGATACACAGAATACCTGATGTCAAATGTAAGTGAAAATAAACCCAATTATTGGTTTTGTTTTTCAGTACCTGGGCCAGTCACAGAAGGAATATGAAAAGCATGTGCTGGATGTCAGCATAAAAAACCAGCTTCGCCACAAGGGAAACCTTGGTAACTGCAAGAATGCAATGTCTTATGATATCTGGTCATCTAGCCCATGGCTTGAAGGGGAGGAGTCTGTAACCTAGGAATTGCGTGTCATATGTTCTTTATTACTTTATTTTATTGGCTAATGCATCATCAGTGCATGAGTTAGCCAGTAACTGCAGCATGGGCATACATGTATTTTGTTTGTTGAAGTTGTTTAAATATTCTGCTCAGCTCAAGTGATATGTTGATTGTTAAATGATAGTGAGGAACAGAGGGTAAGAAAGCTGTAATTTTTCCATGCAATGTTTTTTACCTGATTCTTACCAGAAAGCTGGTTATTTCCTTCCTTGTGTAGATGAGAGTAAAGGTATATTAAAGGCTGCAAGGTAGATAATAGCTTTATGGTATCATGACCATACACTTGGTCAAGTAAAGTAAAGCTCACTCATCAACACCACAGCAAGCAATCATGGGAATGGTGCTTGGCCATGCTGCCCAGCCCAGCCCACCACATTGTGGTGTGTGTTATGAGATTAGTTGGACTAGTGTCCATTGCTGATCTAAGTCCTGCATGGGCCAGCTCTCAGAGCAGTGTGTGATCTGGAGTGAGCCAGCACCCACTTCTCCAGTGATCTGATTGTGGTGCTTGGGTGGGCCCTCAGTGCAGCGCGTGTTCCGGGATGAGCCGGCCTACTACCGCCAGCTGGTGCAGTACAGCCAGCAGCACCTGATGCTGTACCCGTACCACCTGGCCGACATTGTGGTCAAGGGCCTGCGCCTCAGCCCATTTGAGTACTACATCAGTGTGGTGCAGCGGATCATGGAGCAGGAGCGCAGCTACGACTCGCTGCCGAACTTCACGGCCGCCGACTGTGAGTCGCGACCGTGGTCTGGGCGGTGTCAGTCGCTCTTACGGTCCGTGTCGGTCGCTCGTGGGGTCCGTGGTGTCAGCCGCTCGTGGGGTCGGTGGTGTCGCTCTCGGGTCCGTATAGTCGCTCGTGGAGTCGGTATCAGTCGCTCGTGGGGGTCGGTGTCAGTCGCTCGTCGGGGTCGGTGTCAGTCGCTCGTGGGTCCATGTCGTCAGTCGCTCTTGGGGTCCGTGTCAGCCACCCTTGGGGTCCGCTAGAGTTGGTGTCAGTTCGGTTCTCACGTCGGTATGTGTTGTGTCGTAGATGTCCGCGAGAGACTTCTGTTGGTTTGAGACCACTAGCTGTTCCACTGTGATGACATTTAGTTGGAGAGCTTGCTGGTGTGTGTGGTAGGGATGATTTTAGAAGGTTTGACTCAGTCCTGTCTCGCTCCGCCCGGATCATTGGTGAATTCACTGACTGTTGCCTGAGATATTGCGGGGATCGCCGCATCTTCGACACGATATCTCGAAGTCATTCTCCAACGTTAGAACCGTTGTCATGCTCATATTAAGGCTACGGGCGTTTACCATCTAGCGAACCTGGAAGTCGATGGTTGATGCTGTAAGTTGCAACAGTCGTCAGTATCTTCGTACAGGGACTTTAGAGGCGTGCTGTCTATTCGTCCTGGCACCTGGCACATGTTGGGGGCGGCAGTTATCCCCACCTGTCCACCAGCGCGTGATCCGCGCGTCCGAGCCGACCGCCGGCAGCCGACACGTCACCCCGCGCCGGCAGGCCTGCGACTGCTGGGCATCGGACGCAACCAGTACATCGAGCTGATGAACCAGTGCCGCTCGGGCCTGAAGCAACGCATGGCCTTCCGCAAGCGGTCGGTGCGGCCGCTGCTGCCGGCCAAGCCCGTGCCCGTGTTCATCGACCCCAGCTGGCGGGTGGACGTCGGCCTGGTCATGGAGGACGACATCAAGGTGCGGCGGCGGCGTCGGCGGTCCCGCGCGGCGGCGCGTGGTGGGGAGCTGGGGCGGAGCGGTCCGTCAGGCTGGCGGGCTGGGCCGGGGGCTAGACAGCTGATGGCGGCCGATTCCTCGCAGTGCGTGTGGCGTGTCGATAAGACGGTAGCAATAGCCTTATTCCTCGGAGAAAAAAAAACAGGAGAACAGATATATAGATACGTTGATACTCCAGCAACGTGCCTTTATCAAAACGAATAGCAGAAGTGAAAAATTCACTTCCGATTTTTTCAATTTTCACTTCCAGCAGAAGCAAAAAATTCCCCTCTGCTATTCGTTTCGATAAAAGCGTGCTGCCGAAATATCAACACATCTCTATGTCCATTCTCCTGGGTTTTCTCCGAAGAATAAGGCTGTTACTACTGTCTTATCTAGGTCAGTAATGTTCCTCGCGCATGCACTGAACAACTTACGCGTTTCGTGTTCTGGGATTTGGCAATGTTGGCGGGTCCTGTGAGGCTGGGTGTCCTTCTCGCGGGACAGGTGCAGACGTTTCCGGAGCACGAGCGCGGCAGACCGATTCCCCGATCGAGGAGCAGAGCTGGGGTGATGTCACGGTCGCTGCGGCGGACACGCCTGAGTGAAGGGACCCAGATCTGTGCATGTGGCTTCCCGCTGCTGGTGGCACCTGTGTCTGACTGGCCTGGCCCGGACCCTGGCCGCACCTCTGACGGTACCTGCTGTTCCGCGACCCCTGTGCCGAGCCGATCTGACCGTCTCCTTCCAGGCTGATCTGAGCTGTGGCCGGCACCGTGTCCGCCAGCCTGCGGGGTCGACGCACCCCTGCAGCGGACCCAGCAGACCCGGAGCCGCCGTGACCAATCGTTTGCCCCACCGCCCGATACGGTGTGTGCCGAGGCTCGGCGCCCGCCCGGGGCTGGCGTCGGCTGACCCTCGTCTGCCCTCCAGGTGCTGTCCTCCGGCCAGAAGGCGCTGGTCGACCTGCTGATCGACAACAAGTCTCAGCTGGTGGGTCAACTGGACCACGGCGTGGTGCACTCGCTCTACTCGTAAGTCGATTACGCGCCGTTGACACGGATCCACTGATGCACGTGCCTTGCGCAGGATGTGTGCTCTGGGGTTTGAAGGAAATTTACACATGGCGCAGCGAGGATGAGTATTTACACTGTTGGACGGGTACATCGCACCTATACTTTGACACACTTACATTACATGAAACCGGAACGCAGCTTTTGCGAAGGCGGATAGCGGAAATGCTGTAATGTAGTTGGAATTACGGTGCCGAAATACTGTTGCACCAAATACCGTATATTTCACTGTCGCTGCTGCACTTGCCCCTCCCCCCCCCCCCCCCATAGGCCTCAGTTGTTTCTCCCAACTTTATGTGTCAACTGGCGGTGAGGTGGCTAATGACTAGTTGGTCTCTCTTCAGGAAGGGCCTGATCTACGTGGTCGTGCCGGTGCACGACGACGATCGGTTCTCGGTTCCACCGCTAGAGGGCTTCGTCATGAACCGCGTCCTCGGAGACTACTTTGAAAAGCTGCTGTACAAAATATTCGTGTCCATCGATGAAAAGACGACGGTGGCTGAGGTGAGGGATGCGCTCTGCATGCCCTCTGCTCGGGGAACAAGATTTAGTGGTGTCTGATCTCGCCTGACGGTGCTTCGAGACAGCCACGCACAGCTGCACGAAAACATTCCGCGTGAGCAATGCCTTATGTGCCGTTTGCTAATTTTCCAGTCGGTATTCAGGTCTCTGGAAGCCAAAGGGCGCCTTTGTCTGTTTTTTTTTTGCTTTTTTGTTTTGGTTTTTGGTTTTTTGTTTGTACGTCTGGCGCAGAGTACAGGTTTGTACAGGTCGTTGCTGACCTAACTTGGTATGTCCCGGTGGTGGTGCGTCTCGCTGCCTCTCCCCCCCCCCCCCCGGGCTGTGTGCGCCAGGACCGTCCGGCGGTATGACCTCCCCCTCTCTCTTACACTGCCCGGTCATGTGACACCTCCCCTCCGGCACCATCCGGCCGTGTGACACCTCCCCTTCGACACCGCCCGGCCGTCTGCCACCTCCCCTTCGACACCGTCCGGCCGTGTGACACCTCCCCTCCGACACCGCCCGGCCGTGTGACATCTCCCCTTCGACACCGCCCGGCCGTGTGACACCTCCCCTTCGACACTGCCCGGCCGTGTGACGCCTTCTCTCCGACACCGTCCGGCCGTGTGACGCCTTCTCTCCGACACCGCCCGGCCGTGTGACACCTCCCCTCCGACACCGTCCGGCCGTGTGACGCCTTCCCTCCGACACCGCCCGGCCGTGTGACATCTCCCCCTTCGACACCGCCCGGCCGTGTGACATCTCCCCTTCGACACCGCCCGGCCGTGTAACACCTCCCCTTTGACACCGCCCGGTCCTGTGTCCAGCAGCTGGCGGCCGTGCTCCAGATCGACCTGCAGCTGGTGAAGAACGCCGTCTCCGTCTACTGCCGGCTGGGGTTCCATACCGCTCGCCTGTGTGACACCTCCTTTCTGACACTTCCCGGTCGTGTGACACCTCCTGACACCGCCCGGCCCTGTGCCCGGCAGCTGGCGGCCGTGCTACAGATCGACCTGCAGCTGGTGAAGAACGCCGTCTCCGTCTACTGCCGGCTGGGGTTCGCGCGCAAGAAGGGCCCGCCGCCGGAGGAGCTGCACCCGTCCTGGCGTCACGTGGAGCGGCAGGTGTCAGCCGCGCCCGACTCCATCCTCGCGACGCCGGCCACTCCCGCATGGTGCGTTGACGGTCCCGGGAAATAGAAGGAGGGGAGCGAAAAGGAGGAGGGGGAGGGGAGGGGAGATGCTCTGAACTGTATGAGTGTTTGCCTGCCATGTAATGTTACTGGTGAGGGGGAGGGTTTATGAGCAGGCGATCACGGAACACAGACCTCGTCAGGGCAAATTCGGATGATTTGATTAGTCCATCGCATACTTAGATAGACACAGTATGTTTGACTTGTTTCAATGCAGAGGTTTCGTTCCACACTAGTGAAAGTCATGATGTGCCCACTTCAACATTCCAGAAGCTTCCAAATTCTGTGCTGGGCTTGTCAGCTGGGTTGCTGTAGTTACATCCTAATGATAGGACTCCTTTACTACGCTCGTCTGCCAGCACTGCTTTGACAGCCGTTCTGACAGTTTCTTCTGTCAATGAACCAAATGGTGCCGATCTGTCCGTGTGTCTCTGCTGGTGTCCTTCTGGTGTTGCCCGTCTGCTGGAGTCTCCCTGCCGACACTCTTCGACCAGCACCCCTCCGAACCCCTCTGTTAGCACCAGTGTCAGCACCACTCTGACACCCCTCTGACGCCCCCTCTGTCAGTGTTCCTGTCAGCGCTCCTGTCACCACTGCCGCTCTGACGCCCCCTTTGTGGGCCCCCTGTCAGCCTCCCTATCAGCACCGCCCCTCTGACGCCCTTCTGGCTCCCCTCTGACGCCCCTCTGAAGGCCCTCTGTCAGCGTCCCGTCAGCGCCGCCGCCCCTCTGACACCCGCGCGCCGGCTCTCCGCCAGCGAGGAGGAGGACGACCCGCTGATTCGGGAACTGCAGGAGGCGCTGACTGAGCAGCGGCTGGAGGAGACGGACGGCCCCGCCGCCACCGCCGCCGAGCCGGCGCTCGCCGCCGACGAGGCCCGCCCGCCGGCCCGCCGCGTCGCTTTCCTCTTCGACTCCACGCTCACCGCCTTCCTCATGATGGGTAACCTCTCACCGGTGAGCAGGGCGCTGGCCGGGCGGCAGCGACGGGCGATCCGTGCGGCCGTGATCTACGTGTAGTTTGAATGACAAGGCGTGGAGGAGGGTTGATGGGGTTAAGTTGTAATGATCGTGTCATTGTTGTGCGTGGTTGACCGGTCACTACATGTGTCTCCGCTGAGGCATGCCTTCCAATGGCCGCCCTGGAGGTTTATTGCTCGTGACGTCTTGTCTGACTGGTCCCGTGTGACTGGTGTCTCTGTGTCTGACGGGCTGGCCGTGCGGACCCCAGGGCCTGAAGAACCACGCGGTGACCATGTTCGAGGTGGGCAAGCTGCCGGACGAGTCGGTGGACTCGCTGCTGATAGAGCTGGACAAGATCACCACGGAGGAGAGTGAAGGCGAGGCCGAACGGTACTTCCTGCACGCGCTGGCACTCAAGCTGGTCATACAGGTGCGCCGGTGGTGTCAGGGTGTTTATAAGGGCGTGTGCCGGTGTGTTTGTGTGTGTGTGTGTGTGTGTCAATGTGAGTCAGAGTGCATGTCAGAGTGTGTGCTAGTTTGGGCGTCAGAGTGTGCCAGGGCGTGCGCTAGGGCGTGTATCAGGCTTTATGTACGGGTGTGTGTTGGGGAATGTTTGTTACGGTTTGTGTCAGGACACGTGTCAGGCTGTATGTCAGGATGTGTGTGTTAGGGTGTGTGTCAGTGAATGTCAGCATGTGTTTCAATGTGTGCGCCAGGGCATGTGTCAGGACGTATGTCAGGGTGTATATTGGTGTGTATCAGGGCGTGTGTCAGGGTGTATGTCAAGGTGTGCATCAAGGCGTAGGTCAGGGCGTGTGTCAGGGTGTATCTGGCTGCGTCAGGCCGTGTCACAGGATGGGCCGCCACTCTCTGCTTGGCTGCGCGTGACGCGATGACGACCTGTCGCGGACCGCTCTGACGTAATGACGCGAAGCTCCTATTGCGGCTATGCGCGCGCGGCATGTCCGCTCTCGCGTGGCGATCCCAGACACAGCGCGCGTCCCATGTCGTGGGCCCCCACCGCCAATGGTCGCTGAAGCCAGAACGCCTGACGTGCGCGTGGGTGTGGGTGGATGGATGGGTGTCTGTTAATCCCCACCTGTAGGTGTGCGTCACTGTTCGGCTGTGCATGACAGCCTCAGCGTTCGTCTGTAGATGTGCACACTTCCGTATTTACGCCCAGGCACGTGTGTCTGTGCCTGTGGCAGCACTGCGTCGCGTGTCTGATCAGGCCGATCCGGCCGGTGTTTGCCAGGTGCTGCGGTGCAACCCTCGGCTGCTGGAGCTGCCGCTGGACCTGGTCCGCTGCGAGAGTCTGCAGAGTCTAGATCCGGCCACCTGCGGCCGCCTCCTCAACAAAAACTACCAGTGAGAGGCAACGTCCCGAGCCTGTGACCGTGCCCGTGCCCGTGCCCGTGCCCGTGCCCGTGCCCGTGCCCGTGCCCGTGCCCGTGCCCGTGCCCGTGTCAGTGTCCGTGTCTGTCAGTGCCCGTGTCCGTGTCCGTGTCTGTCAGTGTCCGTGTCCGTGTCAGTGTTCGTGTCCGTGTTTGTGTCCGTGGGACCGACACAGGCATGGGTTCGTCTCGTTCCTGCCGGGCCCCCGGAGCGCAGACCGCAGTCAGCAGCGTCTCGATGTGGCAGCGAGAGCTGTGCAGTGTATGGGCATTCACATGTGCCGTGCGGGGTGTGTTCTGTTTCGCTCGGTATCCAGTTCTTGCGATCGACTGGTCTGATTTTGATGCGCCGCTTGGCGGCTTCGCGTAGATGATGGCGACTCAGACACTTCGGCGACATGGTGAGCAGAACGGAGTGCGGGTGTCTGTATGTTTGCTGACCGATCCCTCCATGTCGGCAGGGTGCTGACCCATCCCCCGTCGGCGGGGTGTTGACCCATCCCCCTTCGGCGGGATGCTCGCCCATTCCCCCGGCGGCAAGGTGCTGGCCGATTACCTCATGTCGGCAGGGTGCTGACCGATCCCCCGTCGGCAGGGTGCTGAACCCCCCCCCCCCCCTCCCCCGTCGGCAGGGTACTGACCCATCCCCACGTCAGCGGGGTGCTGACACATTCCACGTCTGCAGGGTGCTGACCGATCCCCCGTCGGCGGGGTGTTGATCCATCCCCACGTCTGCAGGGTGCTGACCGATCCCCCGTCGGCAGGGTGCTGACCCATCCCCCGTCGGCAGGGTGCTGGTCTCGATGTGTCCCCTGAGCATGGAGAGCCGGGCGCTGGCCTCGGCCGAGCTGCCGCCGCACTTCGGCCCGGCTGTGCCGGAGGTCAACTCAGTATGGCTGAAGCTGTACCTGTACCATCTGACCGGCTCAGGACCGCCCTCATTCTGCCTCACCAAAGGTTTGTCTGCCGACGTCACGCCCAGTTTGCAGTGGCGTGTGCTTGACCTCCGGCCGGGTCACCAGGCGACCATAATGCTCTAATGGCCTTGGCGGTGCGTGCGTGGATAGATGAGCCAACAGCCAAACTTGGCCAGCCTCCGGCCGAGGAGCGGTCTTCGCGCTAGCTCAGCCGTCCGCCGGCGAAGTCTGTAAGATAGCCGTGGCCGCGGCCGGCCGCCGGAGCGGGCCGTGACGCCACGCGCCGCTGCTGACGCGCCTGGCGCCCGCGCCGCCGGCAGGCAGCCGCCTGCGCTCGCTGCCGGAGCCGCTGGCGCCGTTCGAGCGGCTGCTGGTCACCACCTGGGGGCACGACCCGGTGGTGATCCCGGCCAGCAACGCGCTGCTCACGCTCAACGACGCCCTCTCGCACTCGGCCGTGCTGGTGCAGGTGAGCTCCCGGCTGGGGGCCGGGGGCTGGAGCGCTGGCGGCGGCAGGGCCGTCAGCCTCAGGCCGGAGGGGCACCTCCTCAACTCGGGCTACTCACCTCTTCCAGAGGGTCAGCTCTTGTGCATGTAACATTTGAGTGGTGGGTGAGACAGGACTGATGGGAAAACGTGTCACAAGTCGATTTAACGAATCTCATCATGGCCTCGGATCTCCGTGCCGTGAAACCGCAAGTTGCATGTTGAATGTTTACATATCTTATCAGATATCAAAACAGGGTACCACTGTGCGGCGACTTCTGACCAGACCCCCACAGCCTGGCATGCCTTGCTCTGCAGCCGTCTGTCGCCCCGCCCCGTGCATCCCGTGCTGACGCCACCCTGGGGCTTGCGTGTGACCTCTCCCCGCCCGCAGGCGTTCGGCTGGAGCCAGGAGGGGCAGGTGCGGCACGTGACATTCCCGCTGGAGCCGAGCGAGCGGCCACCGGCGGCCGTTGCCGCGCTCGGTCGCCACCTGGCGCTGGCCAGCTCGTGCGGATTCGTCAAGCTGCTGCGTCTGCGGCCCCCGCCGGCCGCCGGGCCGCCGCCGCACCCGGCGCGGGAGCCGCCGCGGCGCCGGCCGCCACCGCCCGCCTGGCTCCGCTCCGGTCGGCCAGCGCCCGCCGGTCCGTCGCCGGCCGAGACCCCGGCCGAGACCGCGGCCGGCCCGGCCGGCCACGCCGCCGCCGACGCCACCCACGCGGCCGGTCCGGGCGCGGTGGGCGGGCTGGCGGCGGTAGCCAGTGCGGACGCGGCGGGCGGGGTGGCGGCGGAAGCCGGTGCGGACGCGGCGGGCGGGTCCGGCCGCCAGCCGGCGTCGGACGAGCCGCGGAACGGTCTGCGCAGCCGGGAGGCGGCGCGCCTCCTGCAGGATGAGGTGGACCACGTGGCGGCGGCCGACCCCGCCCCCGCCGGCCGGACAGAGCAGGCCGACCGAACAGAGCAGGCCGAGCGGACAGGGAAGGTCGACCAAACAGAACAGGCCGACTGGACAAAACAGACCATCCGGACAGAGCAGGACGGGGACGACGACTGGGTGCTTCTGGGCTGCTTCTTCGGCCTACCGCTGTTTGACCTGGCACTGTGTCGCCAGGTCAGCCGGAGCATGGTCGAGGGTGACATGTTCCGGCCCGAGAGGTGAGTGCAGGCGGCGCCACGAGCGCAGAGGCGACCCAGGCTGCCTCTCAGCCTCCGATGTGAGGCCACTTCAGGTCGATGCAGCTCTGGGAGGTTTTTGTGGATAGTGTCGTTGCGAATACACGACGAAATAGACAACTAAGGGGCAGGGGACATCGACAGAATGGACCGTATGCTGTTGATGTTGGTAAGATATCAGCCGCCGTCGGCCATTTGGCTCTGGATATTTGTCCTACATTTCCCAGTGAGCTGTGTTTGTTTTTCTGATTTTCCCAGCTGTTTGTCTGAACTAACTCTCGCATCTAATGAACATGCAATGTGCCACCATCAAAGCGCGTGACATGTCAGGAGAAACGGTCCGACAGTGGCCACCTGTCGGTATTGAGTTAGCCGCTAAGTTCGGAAAAGAGGCCGGACGGCTTCAGTGAGTGAGCGCTGCGGGCCACGCCCTCAGCAGGCGACGTTCGAGCCTCGTGTGTTCTGCTGGTGCTCGAGCGGCGAGTTAGCGGCTAAGTGTATTGGGGGCTCACACTGCTTTGGTGCCCGCACGCTGCGTTGGTGTCGGCTGGCACATTGCGTTGATGATGACTGAGACAGTGCGGAGAATTTAAGTCAGGTCGCGGTGATGAGATGGTGCTGTTTTGCCGGGCACGTTTTCCGGTCACTCGCTGCCGTTAGTACCGGTGGTTCCCTTTTGCAGCCTGCAGCGGCTGGCAGAATTCAACGAGTCGTTCGGCGAAGGACTTCTAGAGTTCATGTTTCATTACCAGGTAAACTAATGCTCGGATCCAAACGGCATGCCGGGATCGTGTTCGTATTTGTATGTCGATGTTGTGGTATGTTTTTGCCTCATATTGGACCATTGGAATGTCGGGCAGTTCTTGGTCGGCATTACTGCATGCCTGAATCGGTAGCTTCCTTCGATGGCTAGGAAAATGTAAAGTTATGAAAACTATCATTCCTCCGAAGATCGGTATACAAATGGAGCTATGCCCGACCAGCGTTGTAAAAGAAAATTACGATTAAGTGGATTCGGACTTCCGGCCTGTCCGTGGCACCTCGTGGCGGGCACTGGCCCTGCGCGTTGAGCCTCAACTTGTTTTCGCAATCTGGTGAGAGATGGCACCACAATTCTCGCCCTGTCTACGAGTTTAAGGGTTTGAGAGATGTGTCTACTCGTGGTAGCTCTAACCTGGTTTAAGCGCTTACGTTCCGTGGCAGCGTATCAGTTCCGTGACAGCGTACCAGACTATCAGTCTATGGCTATCTCACTGGAAGTCGCACGTCGCGTGGACGTGCTAGATTCTGACTCTGTCCACCAGGCGGCAGCAGGGGCGACCACCAGCTGTTCGTCCGGTGTCCGTCTGCCCACGCAGAGTCTCGCCTTCTTCGACGGCGAGCTGACCACGTGGCCTAACACGTGACGCGTGACGTGACGTCTGGCGATCGAGTGAGGTGGCGTCCGCCGTGAGCGGCCGCAGCAGGGGCCAGGAAGCCCGCGCCGCCGGCCGGGCGTGTTCCGCCGTCGTGCACCCGAGATGCGCTGTCGGCAGGGTTGTGCCTGATGTCGATTACAGAGTGGCTTTACCTTACCATGGACACAGGTGTGTATGTGTGCAATCAATTAGGGAGTGTCACATATTGTACTAGTTTTAATTGATTGTGAACAAAGTGCGGTATATGTGTGTAAGTCATGCGGGGTACTTACTTCCATACACTTATTCTGCCATAGCCGAAAATCCTGTTACATGCTTTTGTCTGTGATGAGTGTGCTACATATGCTATGGAATATGGGTGCCTGGTGGGAGTGTTTCCATTCCAAATTATCCTGGGCTGTGCGTTTCACTGCAGCATTCCTGGCTGCTCTATAGCATTTATCGTCGCGGCGTCTGTTGTCTGCGTGATATATTTTGTGGGCCAAGATGTCGTTATCTTACACAGCGACAAGAGTGAGGACCGCTGTTTTAATACAAACCGCAGGGACAGAAAAGGTAAATCTTTAACTCACTGGTGGACCATTGCCGGGCCAATGTTTGGAACGAAAGTGAGACGTGGGGACCTATTAATACACAAAGCGGGTATGCACCCTGCGGTCTCATTTCAACGTACCTACAGTACGTCCAGCGTCTTCCTGCGAGAGTGACATACCAGAATCCATCTTTCGGGAAAGTTCTGCGATTCCGCGGCCTAGTCTCGCATTTCTGTTGCATGGCAACAGTCGTCGCGGATAGGCTGCGTGCTGTGCGTTCGTGTGGTTGATAACACCTGTAGTGAGTTGCACTAACTGGCGCTCCCGGCCTGCCCGCGGATCGTGTAATGCCTCCCGGTCTACGCCCCCGCTGATAACACCCAGCTTTGCTGTTCAAGTCGTGACTCGAACGTCGGAACGAAGCCAGTTGATATATTTCAAATTGGGACGGATTAAAGCTAGTCCAGCCTTGCTACTGAAGTTACTACGGCATCAGGTCATGCATGGATGTAATATCACAGCACGGACACCTATCGATTTGTCATGCACGATGCCTTGCGCCCGACTCCGATAGTCAGATTCGACCCCGAATCCGCCCAGCGAGGCATGGTTAGAGGGCATAGATTCCTCTAAAATGCATGTAAGAGGGTTTCGAAATTGGGTCGGTCGCGCCGGTGAGTGGTATCGGGCTATATAAGCGATGAGTGTCGCACAGACGGAATGGCCACGGGTGTAGATTCGTATTGTTTTGTGAGGGCCCTGGCCCCTCTAATATTGAGTTGACCCCCCACGCCTCAATATTGGCTCGGCCCCCTAATGTTTTTGGCTGGAATACTACGACAACGTGGGTAAAAGATGATCGTAAACCAGATACTATCTTCTTTGGTCTTTCTGCGAAGTGGTGTCCCATGCCACTCTAATAACAAAAAGTCATGGTTGCTCTCACCACAAGATGCAAATCGCAACAGCTGAGCGGATGAACGATGCGCTAAACTTCACATGCCTAGCGCCATAAGACAAGCCATGATTTGTAAGGTTAAAGTAAAAAAAAAAACTCTGGAGTGCGGGGATGACTTCATGGTTTGCCCCGTCCCCGTCCCCCACAACCAAAACGCGCGCCGCCTCCCATGAGCGCCATCGGCGCCCTAGGGTGGCTCTAAAGGGGCGCCTTCGCTTGCTGACCAGGGGAGACGTGTGCGTCCAGTGCCTGCTCCCTGGATCCAGCCTTGCATGACTACTGCTTAAATTAAAGCCTCCTTAAACTAAAGATACTGCTTAAATTAAATAATTTTTAAATGAATTATACGAATATTAAAAACATTTGTTACTCTGATCAAAATAAAGTGGGCTAAATCCGGTCAGAAAAAAGGGGGCGGGGCGGGGGGGGGGGGGTAGCTTTTCGAGCCTTCAGTTCGGCCCAACAATAATTTACAAAAGTTGACACCCCTTGGGAATTGCTACTACAAAATCATCAACCTAGCGTGTGCTCATTATGCAGCGCATGTAACTCATGATGTGTTGTTATATGTTCATCACAATACAAGTCCGACGTAGTTTTCTTTCGCAAGCGGTATCGTTGCACGCATACAATAAATGGCTCAGTTTCATACGGCCTTTCGGCTCCAATGAAATCATCCTGAATGCAACCACGGCTGCTTCAGTTGAAATGCGAGGCGAATCAGAATCAGGCCTTACCAATACACTCAAGAGCCGAAATCAAACGTGGAATCGAGCGTAAGTCCAGCTATAACTAAAGCAACCCCAGGAAAGTAGCTGTTTAATTGATCGCTGCTGAGGAGTCGGTGACCTTCACGATCTAAGGGTAAATTTGCAAATATTTAAAGGGCTCAAGCGCACAATGCGACCTAGCTTAATGCTGGCGTCTAAATAAGTTAGGTAGAAGCACTACCCGCTATTTTCATTTCCAAAGTAATTATTCCTTATTTGGCCATATTTCGATGCTCCGGACAGTCTTTCAAGGATGCTAAATTTGGTTACAAATTGTGGAATGTGGAACCGTCTGATACTTGGCAGTTTCAGGTACGTATGAGTTCTTTTCTCTTACTGTGTGAATGTGATGTTACACATCCTTGCATCGGTTGGTCATATTTAAACATACTAGCCGTAATATGACAGTAAATAAGCGATTCCGTAATGATAGCTGTTGTTGCGTTCATGGCGCATGCGACGTATCCGGCGTGGCAGTTGCACGGTGAAGGGCCTCAACGTGCGCGAAGTATTGGCATTTGTGATTAGTTTGCGAAAGGTACGGCGGTCACCTGTTAAACATCTAGTGGACTAGGTACGTTCCTGCAAAAAGAAATGTGGACGGTGTTTCAACTGTGGTGGTGATTTAGCATGGGGCGTGTTCAGTGCATATTCCCCTAGTTAATGGATAATTATTCCACTCTGCTTTCTGCACTATTATCACCTTGGATTTTGCCGAGAACACCTTGCCTGCTTGTTTTTAAGTTAGAGTTTCCACCCATATCTCTCACTACCAGTGCTAAATATAGTTCATGATCAGTCTCAAATCTGGCAAGGATGTTGAAGTGCGTGGTTAAGCTCCAATCCTGCCCCTGGTGTCAACACAGCTGGCATTCCCCAGATTCCCCATTTTGTATGTTATGTTAGTCTGCTTTCCTAGACTGTGTGCAAATGAGCCACTGTATAATCTAGCACTTAGTTTGTTTTACTCCTTAAAGCAAGCTTTGCATGTGTCCACATTAACAGATGTGTCAATGTATGTCTGTGGTGATGTTTTTTATTGCTGTGTTGTTGCATCATTGGTTGGAGGGACTGCAATCAAGGCTTTTTAATGAGGTGAAGCAGTCTGCTTTCAAATAGCAGTACAATGTGTAGTGTTTCATGGCCTTTGGTGCCATCATTGTGGCATGCTACTGAACTGGGTTCTCACAGCGTCAGTCTGCAAAAAAAATCCATCCACTGCACCAGAAGCCTACAGAATTGCTGTGTGTCAAACATTGTGCTTGCATGTACAAAATTTGGAACAGAGCAAGCTGCACTGAATTTCCAGATTGCTTTGGAGTGTAGAAATATGCTATGACTTGTGAGTATCTTTGCCTGACATTCTGACCAACTCCTAATTACTTGTATTTGTGGCACTCATGCACTGAAATTGTTGCTGCATAACTACTACTGTGTAATAAGTGTTTTGCAATATGGTTCCGGGGCAGGTACCATTTTTGCTTTATAGATGCTGATAGGCTTGCCGCTTATCCAACTTAGTTTTAACAAAAACTATTCCGCTTACCAGGCACCATGCAAGAAACTTATAGTTAAGGAAAGACGTGACAGTGTAGATCAATGTTGGATTGGTTTAGATGGCACCAATATGTCAGCATTATATTATTGTAGGTGGTCAAGTATGCATTCATTTTGCAGTTGAGTTTTGTGAGCTAGCCTCAGCTCTTTTGATGTGTTATGTCTGGAAGCCAGGTTTGTATTGCATGCAAAATTGCAGGAGAAAAGCCTGCATGAAAATTTGCAGGAAAAACTGCATCAAATTGCAGCCTCTGTGGTCTTGGGGAAAGATGCTGGACTCGTAATCCAGCAGCGGCACTGGGTACGAGTCCCGGAGTGGGCGCATTGTTTGACGGGACTGAAATGGAAAGGCCAGCTGGCAGCTGGCCAATAAGGTTCAACCCAGACCCCAGGTGGCCCTGTCGCAGCATTGTGCGGCAAGTAAAACCCTCCCCATTCCTGTCTGGCAAAAGGGCAGAGGCAAAATTAGCTGTTGAACTGGATGGCACGCTTGGTTGGTGGGTTCAAGGTACACACAAGCTATGCTTAGCAGGTACTCTGAATCCAAAGTCACCTATACAACCATTCAGAATATAGTTATTTTTTAAAAATTGTAAGGAAAATATTGATCCAATTTTGAAGCCTAGGTGGTTGGCTTTGTCTTCAGCTGTATATCATTTCTTATGCCTGGCCTCAGCTTTGACTTTAGCTTAAAATGATGCATTATTATCACCCAGGCTTGCAACTCAGGCAGTCTGGAACTGCTGGCTTCAAATTTGTCATGTTCTTTGGTACATACATGACTTAACCTCATTAAATTCAACCTTGTCCATTCTATCACCCAATATATCCTTCACAAAAGATTCAGCCTTGCCCATTCTGTCACCTGATGTCATACAACTTTTGAGACTGCCAGGCAAACATGACAGGAAAGCAGAAACCATCAGGCCATTCTGAGAACCTGGCAATCACTGGAAGACTAGCCTTATGTCTGAAACTTTGTGTGCAATGATAGTCAAAAATCAAAAAAATTGCCATTGTAATGTTGATGCCTTTTCTCATCTACACCACACAACCTCTTGATATCCTAGGCAGTTTTGGTAAATGCAAGGATAGTTTTGATTTTACAAGGTGGCATACTTCATATTTGACTTCAGCATGGTAGTTATATTTATGGGCCCAACTTTCACTTTATGCTTGTTGATTTTAGAGATGCTGAGTTGTTCTCAGATGCCTGTGTCAAGTTTGGAGCTACTGGCTTAGGTTTCAGCTTCATGACATTGTCTTGACTTCAGATTCAGATAACACCCAGAATCCTGGCCTCATCCCCTTGCCTGGCATGTTTAGGCGAATCCCTTCTGTGGATCAGAACTGTTGAGTTGACTTACTGAATGTAGAACACATGACAATCATCTCCGAAACTTGTACCATGCAGTTTCTGCCCCAAGGAAAGACTGACATGCAGGTATGGTGCTTGAGCCGACTTATTTTGCTTAGAAACTGCCTACACATCTGTGTTCGACCCATGAAATCGCTCGATCGAGCACAGCCCCTCGCCCGCCGCGTCTCCCAGCTGTGTCAACACCAGCCGGCGTGCGTGTGCCGCAGCTCCGCCGGCAGTGATGAACAGCGCTCCGGCGGCAGAGGAGCCGGCGGCGGCGGCGGCGCGCGGCGCGCGACCACCGCTGACGGCCGCCTCCAGCGCCGCCTCCATCGACGACAGCACCGTCTCGCTGGCCGGCACCGACCGGGCCGACGGCGCCGACCTGGAGCAGCTCTCGGACGAGGAGGAGGACGAGGCGGCCGCCGTCGTGGCCGGCTCGCTGCAGTTCGCCTTGAACGAGCCGGAGGCGCCGATCCGGGCCAGCGCGCAGCCGGCGTCGGCGGTCGGCGCTGGTGCTGGCGGCGACGGCGCCGACGTGGTCGCCGACGCCGACGCCGTCGCTGTCGCCGTCGCCGACACCGAGCACGAGCTCGGCCAGGAGCTCGATGAGCCGGCCGCCGTCTACACCGGTCAGTGGCGCCTGCGGGACGGCACGTAGTCCCGCCGCCGCGCCGCCGCGGCCGCGGGACTGCGGTGCGGGAGTTGGCGCGGTGTGTGGTGGATAACGTTTTTGGATGTGGAGTGACGGTTATAGACAACGTTTCATCCTTCGACCTGACAACTGTGTCTTTGCTTTCACGCTCAATTCTAAGTTCTGCATGACTTCAAACAGTGGTTGGGTGCAACTGTAGACAGGTGCTCTGGGCATGCATGCTTTTCTCTCTCATTTTGTCACAGGCACCGTCTTGACCATTTCCCACGATACCCTTAATTGTGTCAGCACAAAATTTGTGTAGTAACTCTGTCACACGAAGTATTATATTTGCGTTGCAATAGCTTGGCATGCCTGCATGTTACGTCTTTCAACACTATCCACCCGAATATTGCAGTCACCAGTTGGCAGGCATGTGTGTTTACTGCAGCCATATAATTACCTTTACTTATGGGACCGCAACCAGATTTGCTGCGGATGAAACCCGTTGCCTGATCGCCGCCGATGTCAAGGACCACAGTGCTGATTTTGAGCGCTGTTCGCCGCTGCCAAGACACGTGCCCGGCGTTTTCGGGCGCTGCTGACGGTCGCGGTGTGGTCAGGTCGTCCGGGCGATCCGGAGCTGCCCGAGGGCATCGACAAGGACACGGTCACCGTGCTCACCAACGAGTACGGCTGCAAGGCCTGGCTCATTGGCACGGCCCACTTCAGCAAGAAGAGCCAGGAGGACGTGGCCAAGGTACGCCGCCCGCCCGGCAGACGCCGTCTGCGGCTGCTGCTGCTGTTGCCGGCTTCCGACCGCTTCAGTCCCTGTGTCGATTTTGCCTGCTCGGGGCTGGCCAGATGACCATGCCACGGGGGGGGGGGGGGGGGGGGCACAGGCGCTGCTGTGTGTAACCAGGACAACCGAAGCGCTCATATGTCGTCATGCTCCTTCGTCGTCGTGCTGGGCCTGACGCGTGGCGGCGGTCCGTGCGGCAGCTGATCCGGTTCGTTCGGCCGGAGTGCGTAATGCTGGAGCTGTGTCGCAGCCGCGTCAACATCCTGCACATGGACGAGTCCAACATCGAGGAGGAGCTGAAGGCGCTCAACTTCGGTGAGCCGGCGGCCGCGCGCGGCGCCGTCCCCATCCTGGCTCTCACTGGTCATTCTAATCACTGAGAGGCGGGACCGCGGTGGGAGGTGGGCCGAAGAGGACCGGAGCTGCCGTCGTGGCCGATTTGTTAGACCGGTTTCTCGAGCGTGCGTGTCAAGTTTGCGCTACTGTGGCTGGGTATTTCGATATGCTTTTTATAAGGAAAGCAGCGTGTATGCAAGACGATTCGCGATCCATTTCCTATCCTCTGACAGATCCTTTAAAATTTACGCCCGAAGGGTTGCCATTCTGATCTTATCTAGTTTGGAGCATGTGTGCGGAGTTGGCTGTTCAGGGAGGCTCTGACATCGAACGTGTGCCAGCACGCCTCACCGCTCTGTGTCGGTGCCATTCGGTGCCTAGTTCCGTGTGCGGCCCCACCGGGACCGGAGCCGTGCGCGTGCGTCGGCCGGCCGGCCGTCGCTCAGTGCCGCTGCGGCTGCCTTGCCGCAGAGCGTGTGTTGGAGATCCTGCGCCAGAGCGGCGTCGTCGAGGGCTGCCTCTATCTGCTGATGCTCAACCTGTCGGCCCACCTGACGCGCGAGCTCGGCATGGCGCCCGGCGGCGAGTTCCGCACGGCCTACCAGGAGGTGAGCCCGGCCCCGGCCCCGACCCCGGCCCCGGCTCCGGCCCCCATCGGCGCAGACTTCTTTGCAGAACACTGTACAATGGATGGAAGCTTAAGATTTAGCAAGACAGTAAAAGGTCCTCAGACATTATTTTCTTTTCTGAATTTGGTTTGTTAGTGGTTTATGCTAGCGGATTATTTTACACCAATGAAAGCTGCGGCCAGTGGCGGCCTCTGTCCTTCAAACCACCTCACCCTGTGAAGATATACCCAGCTGTGGAGGTGATATGACGCGTGTGAGAAGTGTGACCTTAGGAGATCGCCTTACTTGAGGAATTTAAGGTAGCCTGCGCATGTGGCAGGCTACTTTACCTGTAGAGATGACTCCAGCTGTGAAAGCGACGTGATTTGTGAGCGTACTAAGCTGAGCCGGCGGATGACGCCGAACAGGGCCTGACCGCCCTCCCCCCTCGCAGGCGCGGCAGCTGCCGGGCTGTGAAGTGCGCCTGGGCGACCGGCCCATCCACATCACCATCGAGCGCGCGCTGGCCTCGCTCAACGCCTGGAAGAAGCTGCGGCTCGCCTACAACTTGCTCACCTCCAAAGGCTCCATCACGTGAGGAGACGGTGCCGCGGCCCGCGCGGGTCCGGGGTCGGCCGGGACGCTGATCGAGTGATGCTCTGCGGAGTGGTGGTGCTGCCGGCCACTCACGGGCAGTGTGGTGATCTCTTGTGTCGCGTTGCGGCGTCGCGTGATGTGTTGGTGCTGTGACGTGCGCCGCGCGTTGTGGGATGCCGTTCCCCCGAGGCGTCGGACGTGGCCGCCGCCGCCGCCGCCGCCGCCGCCGCCTGCTGCTCCGCGACCGGCTCCCGGGGCAGACTGCAGCGGACTCCGACCTCGTCTGTGGTGCTAGGCGCAGCGGTAGCTGACGAGCCCGCCGCCGTGTCGGGCGCGCCTCGGCTGACCTCCGCGACTGGCCGGGGTCCTGACGACACTGCGCTTTCTCCTCCGTCCTGGCTCGCCTGCGCTCCGCCTGCCGGCCGACTGGTGACGTCACCGTGCCGTGTGCAGGGGTGGCGGACGGAAGCGACAGACTGGCAGCCTGACTAACTCTCCCCCCCCCCCCGCCGCAGGAAGGAGGAGGTGGAGCGGTGCAAGCAGAAGGAGATGCTGGAGGAGATGCTGGAGGAGATGGCAGGCGACTTCCCCGGCCTGGGCGAGGTGTTTGTCAACGAGCGGGACGTCTTCCTGTGCGCCTCGCTGGCCGACGCCACGCGGGTCGTGCCCTGCAATACGCTCTCAGGTGAGAGACGGGGGCCGGTCGGTGACGGCGGCTGGCGGCCGGGCCGCGCGGCGGTGTGTCACCGTCGATGTTGTCCGGGTGACACGACGCAGCCGAGGCCGGCCCTCAGCCCGCGACCCGCACCAGTGGCATCGGGACTGTGATAACACGGCCGGCACAGATGGCTGTCGGCGGTCACACCTGGGGCAGCGCTGTTGGCAGGCGGCCGCCGGCGAACGCGCCGTGCCGGGAGATGCGCGCTGGCACGGGACGGCGCTGGTGAAAGCCGGTGATTCAGGCAGCGGCTCCGTACCGCGGTGTGCCGTGGCTGTCAGGGATCGTGGGTCTCTAGGTGCTCCTCTGGGGGAGGCTTATGCCCATTTTACGCGGAAGTTGAAAACGAAATATTGCGCCGGCAATACGCGAACCCAGAGCACTCAACAAGGTTAAAGCATGCAAGAAGTCATATCAGTTTGCTTTTACTCGGTTTCAGTTCGTAGTCTGAGACTTGGCTTTCAACCCTAACTTGCCTGTAAGCAGTGGTGTGTTAAAACACTATGGCTGAACTACGTTGGCACACACACATCCTGGTCAGTCAGGACTACTTGAAAGCATGGATTGGCGAATATCAGAAATACATACTGACGTCCACCCACCGACTACGTGCACCCCATACTTTAACACAGCGAGAGGTGCCTGCAGCCTGCTAAAGTGACGGATATAAATGCCCGTGCGTGATAAACCAGGCCAACAATTGCCGGCTTCCCCATAATGCCGGAGGGGGTGATGTGCCTGAAACAACAGCTGCCACCAGTTGGGCGGCCTCGCACGTGTTATCTCCAGGCGGTTGTCATGGGTGCTGCGGGGCTAGGTGAGCCGGGCTCCGACCAACTTATTTTTACTGTTTGAACACTTCCTATACTTGTTCTACTGGCGCTCAGTTTGTCGTGTTACGAATCGTGCTTACTCTGCTGACATATATCTGGTATTTGCCAGATAGTCTTACATTGTTTTCAACTTGCAATTGGTAGATACGTAAATGGATATTGGGTGCTTCGTGTCGTTAGACATTGCATATATCATGATTCCACAACAACACCAGGTATTACGCTGTCATCCCGGTTAAGAAGGGACAGACCAGGCGGCTGACGGTCGCCACCAGCCAGGTCTCCATGCCCCGGACGTGTGTCTGATACTGCGGCCGACCGATGGCCATGCCGTCAGTCATGCCGTCAGTCATGCCGGCGGCCATGCCGTCAATCATGCCGTTAGTCATGCCGTCAGTCATGCCGTCCACCGTGCCGGGGGCCATGCTGTCAGCCGTGCCGGCGGCGCCGCGGCCAGCCGTGCCTCCCGTCACCAGCGGCGCCCCCTCCCCTCCGGCAGGCTGGCGGCCGTCCCGCACGGTGGGCGTGGTGGGCATCGGCCACGTGCCGGGCATGATCCGCAACTGGGGCAAGGTCGACCATCGGGATCAGGCGGCGCTGATGCGGTCAGTGGCGCCGACGGCGCGTGGGGGCTGTGTGGTGACGTGTCGGGTCAAATGTCCGGGGTTGTGTCATCGCGCCGTCGGAGTGCAATGTTGTGTCGTGAGTGCAGAATGTTGCGTTTAGAGTGGGAATAGTCTACCCAGTGAGTTGCCCAGCGTAACACGCAGTTGACTGTACGGGATGCTCCACAGCATAACGTCCAGTTGACTGTACGTGATGCTCCAGTCGACGGCAGTGTGTGTGTGTGGTAGACAGACTGGCTGGGACAGGACTCTACACTGGCCGTCTGTATGACGACCAGGGTTACGGGGTGGCGGAGGGATATGTTCTGGGTGAATATTTATGTGTGTTGCCTTCTACGGCAGGCGAAACCAATAATGGCACACAGGCGTTCATGTATTTATCTATGCACATGCATGCCAGTTGGTCTTAACTTGCCATGTTTTAAAGCTATCACTCAGTAGCGTTGCAGCGCATGGTGCTTTTTTCGAGCACGCCATAACAACAGCGCCCGAAAGGAGGCGTACACGTGCGATAGCCTGTTGAAACACATGCCATCTGGTGTCACCCGACAACAGCTGCCGTCAGTATTCCCTAGCTTGTCTCCCAGTTGACGTGGTGGCCGCTGCGGCAGGGTGGCGCCACCGTCGCTGCTGGGCCGCGCTGTGCGCATCACGGTGCGGCTGACCATCTGGGGCCTGGTGGCCTACTGTGTGTACCGGGTGGCGCCCGTGCCGCGCAAGGAGGCCTGGGTCACCGGACTGAGGGACGGCATCAGTCAGCAACGTCACGGCCGCGAAGGCCACAGTTCTGCAGCGCTTCAGCGCCGCCAGTTAGCCGGTGGGTGGACGGGTGGTGGGGCGGGCCGCTCGGGTGGGCTGTGCGCTGTACAGACTCACTAAAAAGGCATGTAAGACGTTTCGTCTGCCTGTAAAGGTGTTTAAGAAGTGCCCATGTGAAAGCGTTTTGGCGTGTTATGCCTCGTGAAACCTACGACGGGCGTTTTTAGAGCTTGACATCTTTATGAAGCAGGCATGTATAGATTTCGGCATTGCATAGAGACCAGTTCATTCATTATCAGGAGAGGCCAAATGACTGACCGTTTAAAGAATCACGGAATCCTGTAGCTCGCACGGAAGTTAAATTGTTGTCGCTTATCGAGCGTTGTCTTCTTGCTGCTGGAATTTCCCCGTTAATGTTTTTATAATGCTGACCAAAGCGATGCTGTCTGTTAGCAGCTATTCTGAAACGGGCGTTCCCATGTTTCCGCAGCCGCGCCCGTCCGCCACCATTTGTTGCAATGAACGACGAGTACTTCCACGAGGACGCGCGTCTGTTCTACACCGCGGAGAACTGTCCCGGTCTAGGCTGCGACCGCGCGCTCTTCGACGTGCAGCTGGCCGGCTGCGGCTGCCGCGTCTGCCGCGCAGACTGTCCGTGCGGCGGCGCCACCGTCGGCGCGGCGGGCGCAGAGGGCGCCACCGGCGACCGGCCGGCCGTCGAGTGCAACGCGCTGTGCGCGTGCGGCGCCGAGTGCGCGCGGCGCGTGGTGCAGCGCGGCCCGCGGGCCGGACTGGAGGTGTTCGATGCCGGCCGCCGTGGCCTCGGCCTGCGCTCGCGGCTCGCGATCGCAGCTGGCGAGTTCGTCTGCTGCTACGCCGGCGAGGTGGTGGGCGCGGCCGAGGCCGCCCGTCGATTCGCCACCCAGCCGCCGGCGGCACACAACTACATCCTGGCGGTGCGCGAGCACTGCGCCGGCCGTCTCACCGTCACCTACATCGACGCGACGCGCGCGTGTAACGTGGGTCACTACGCCAACCACTCGTGTCGGCCGAACCTGGCGCTGCGGCCGGTGCGCGTGGACTCGCCGGTGCCGCACGCGGCGCTCTTCGCCGCGCGGCCTGTGCGGCCCGGCGAGGAGCTCACCTTCAGCTACGGCGAGGCGGCGGCGGCCGCGGCCGGCCGCGCCTGTCTCTGCGGCGAGCGCGAGTGCCGTGGCTGGCTGCCGAGCCAGGCGGTGACGGAGGAGGAGGAGGGGGCCGGCGGGGAGGCGCGCCCCCAGCGAGCGGGCGGGCCGGTCCACGGCGAGCAGCTGTGAGGACGGCAGTGGTGCCACCTGTCGGCAGCAACCCGCGACATTCGGCCGACTGTGCTAATGATGCGGGGTGGTGTAGACTAACAGACTTGTTTGTAGGCGTTTTCGGTCTGCCCCGTTTTGAGCTATTTTTACGTGCTCGTGGGCTGTCCGGCGCGTTGTGAGTTGCTGATCTGATGGCGAGGACGGCAAGGCAGCAGAGCCTATCGGCGAGGCAGGGGCGTGCAGGACGCAGCGCTGCATGGGGTCTGCCGTGCGTGAGTGGTTGTGGTGTTGCGTTACAAATTTGGAGGTTTTTAGATTAAATAAAACGACGGCGTTGATCTGGCTGTGCTGCAGTGAACGAGGCAGAGGGTTCCCCTGGTGGTGGCTAGCGTTTGTGATGGGGCTGTGTCACCATGCGTTAAAGGGTGCTGTTAGGTGTATTGATTGGAGGAATACATACGCAGTATTGCACTGTGTTTAGTGTTCACGATAACCATGACCAAAAAAGGATCTGCCAGCATCTGTCGTCACGGCCGAAGCCGAAGACCAAGACAGTCTGGATGTTGGCTATCAGGACGCTGACGTGGCTTCAGCGGCGCGACCCGACCCAGCCGGTCGCACTTAAACGGAGGAATTTTTGCAATCCCTGACCGCACTGTCGTGAAGTCTTCACAGCTAGTAAAACAATTCTTCAAAGGTAGGCTCTAATATTTTCAATGCATTTAAATTGGAGCTGATTGATCAGGCAGCGTGTACGGTGTAACGCTGTAGAAGATATTCCCGCTCTTGCACCCTGCGTGAATAACGCGACAACTGAAATTTGCAGATGGCAAAGAAACTGAATAGGACGAATCAGAACCGAGGCGGAGTCTTAGCAACACGCGTTGGAGACTTACACTGACTGAGGAGAATACCGACAAACGTGCCGGCAAAATTATGCGTCGATGATTGCAAAGAGCAGATCATAATGCATAATCCCGCGAAAACCGTGCATCCGTCCGTTTTCGGTGCGTGTTTAACGATCTTTGCTGTATCGCGGCATCCAAGGTAGGTAAAGACACGCAACCAGTTGTGCCAGGCCATGCAAACAACAGGTTCGTGACCAATCTGTTGTTACCAATATCCAGCCCAGGTGTTAGCGCTCTTTCCTAATGCTTTCGTTTTGGTCATCAAATATATAAGCTTTTCCAAATTTATTCATATCACCGATTCGAATTGCCCACAAAAAACCTTGGCAGATCAAAAGTCATTCACATTTACAGCAGAATCGTTTGTCAGTGTGTGCGCGGGCTCTAAACAATAATGACAAACTCATACAGTAACGTATGTGCATGTTGTATGCTCCAATGCATGGTCAAGTCACATCTGCGTGGTCTCCGTTCGCTCATGTCCACATATCATCTCCACTGTGATAACCTCACAGGCAGTCACCTCTCCCGGCTCACGCCGCAAAAGGAGCTCTACTAGTGCTGCATTGACGTGCTTCCTGCTGGAACATCACCAACACGTTTAGTATTACGAAGGCTGAAGCAGTAAGAAGTGTTACCGTTTCACCACCACCTGGGCGGAGGCGTTATGTATTCTCAGGAAGCGTGAGGTCTCGCGCTGCAGTGTGAAGATTTCCTGCAGTCAAAAACACACGAGGAATGCCGTAAGACGGCATGGCTTGAAATTCCGCACCGTCGCACCAAACACCTGTTCCTGTTTCCATGAAAGTTGATGTGGCGGATGCCACACACTGCCATGCCGTATATCCGTCGGCGGTCGATGTCCAGGGTCGACCTTTCTCACCTGTACTTCCGCTCGGCAGAAAAGACCGGACCGGAGGCGGCGTTTTCGGAGTGGGGAGCTTCAGCAACGCTGCTGGACATTCAAGGGAATTCTCGTTGCAGGTTCAGATTTCCGGTTACATGATCGATGATGCGGTTGTTGTTCCGGTCATCGTCCTGACCTATGACTGGGCCCAGGTTTATGAAACAAGACTAAAAACCCACGCGTTTCCAAGTCGAACCGTACGGGTGTACAGGGCACCCACGTCTTGAACGTGACCGTTGTTCGGGCTGGGCCGTCGACAGGCGTTTGTGAATGCGCACACTAACGTTTACGAACATCTGCATCACGGACATTTGCGATCATAAACATTGGCATGAACGTATACGTGATCAAAGTTTGTAAGCTTCTACGACGCGAATTACAAGCATTTGCGTATTCTTACATTAGTGTTCACCGATACCTGCACTCAACACTTCCTTGCAAAAATTTGCTCGCGCAAGCTTGCGATGCGTACATTTTGTCTTACGTACATTTGTCATGTAGTCACTGCGGCGCCACAAAAAAACTGCGGCGCCATTTTGACGGCTCGCATTTTTGCACGGGCTGTTTTCGTTGCCGCGCGAGTTATGTGTTCAGCTTCGTGACGCTAGGTCATGACGCATGATGCGAACTAGGTCATAACCTCGTCAGTAGTTTGAAGTAATGCCAGTCAGGGCTTGGTTAATGCTACGCAACGAACTGCTTTCTCCCGCAACAATGACTCTTCTTGGGATTGTTAGATAACGAGTCGCGTCCAAATGCAACCGAAACGTTCTTACCGCTGCAATTTTGATGTTCCAGCACCAATATCAGCACAACGGACCACGTGCGTGATAGCACACGACGCGCGCCTTTTCGGAGAAGTCATGGCAGTGTGTTTTATGTGCCCTGGTTCCTGAGCGTCCGACCCGATTGCTCACAGCCCATAGCTGGGACGTGACCTCAGCTACGCCTCCACGGCCTTAACCGGACAAGCGGGGCCGGTATGCCGCCACTGAGCTCATCACAGGCGGACGGGGCACGCCAGACGAGGTCAGGGGTCGGTTCCCGGAGCCGCTGCCGCCGCCGCCGCCGCCGCCGCCTTCCGGCGCGGTTGCAGAGCGCCGGCGGGCGATACGTCAGGCGTCGACCCTTCCTCGCCGCGTGGCGGGCAGCGCGCCGGCTGACTCCTCGGTCAGGTGTGATGTGCCGAGTCATCCCCGAGTCATTCCCGCACCCGCCAGGTGGTGACATCCGAGAGGCGCCGGGCGATAGCAGCGACGCCTGGCGCCGGGCGCCGGTTCGTCTCCTCTGGTGCGCCGCCGCCGCAGGCAGCCACGTCGCGCGCCGCCAATATGGACCAAAGGTGAAGGAACTGCGCCGGCTTTTTATCCCGACGGCGGGTTTTTATTGCGACTCGAGGGGTGGCGCAGCACAAGGAAGTGGGCGAAACTGGGTCAGGTGGTGGCGGGAGGTCGACGCCCTGCCGCGGCCCCTCCTAGTGACACGGCGGCGGTGCGCGGGCGCGGACGCGGACGCCACGACCAGCCGCCGGAGCCGCTGACTGGCGCGCGGTCGCCCGGCCCGGTCCGACCCGGCCACCGGGCGGGGACGACCGCACCGCCGCCGCCCGCCAGCAAAAACTGGCCAGCTGGCCGCCAGCAAAAGTCCGCATAATGATGAGTGATACAAATGGGCGGACGTGAGTAAAAGTGGCCGTGCCATTGTGTTTGGACACGCTCTGTCGGGGCTAAACCTGTCGTGCAAAGGTATTGGGCGAATGCATAGTTTTCCTCTACGATTTGGATTGTTCCTTGAAGATGTCATGGCACTGAGGTCGTCTTCCCGCATTGTTTGCTGATACTCGGAACCACTTTGGCTGTGACCTTGTCTTTCATCAATCATTCATGAGGGTTGCTGAACTTGCAGCACTCGCTGCGCTCGTGGAACAAGGCCGGGTATTCCCGACAGCCGTCAACACCGAGAAATTCCTGTCTTTATTTCCTATGCGCGATCAAAGGGTGCTGGCCGTGTCAGGGTGTGTTTCTTCAAAGGAAATATTTCTTAGTGAAAAAGATGCAAGGCATGGCCCAAAACCGTGCCTTTATAATCCATGTACTCGCGAAATGCGTCGAAAGCTGTGAGTTGTTTTCCTGTCCGTAGGGTTCAATGCACGCCATGTTTTTGTACATTCCTTCAGCAAAGAACGTCAGTAATGCTTTTTCATAGTAACGTCTAAATCCTTGCGAGAGACCTGTTCGCCTGCTTATCTGTCTGCTATTGAAAGTATTCATGGCATGACGATATCAGATTCACTGAGTGGCTTTAACTATGTATCTAACCGTGTCAAATGCACTGCTCCTCCGAACCGTCCTTCCTAACTCGATACTGGATACTGGAGAGAGAGAAACAGAGAGAGAGGGAAAGATACTGGATACTGGAGAGAGCGAAACAGAGAGAGAGAGGGAAAAATACTGGATACTGGAGAGAGAGAAACAGAGAGAGAGGGAAAGATACTGGATACTGGAGAGAGAGAAACAGAGAGAGAGGGAAAGATATTGGATACTGGAGAGAGAGAAACAGAGAGAGAGGGAAAGATACTGGATTTGGTGGCCGTGGTGAGTTCGCAAATCAGGAAAATCGCTCTTAGGTTGTCGTTAACAATAAGTTCATTGCTACCTTTTAACTCCCACTTCCAAATGGCTGTTCGATTGGCTGGACTGAGCATAGCAATGTCATTTTGAAAATTTGTGAGGGGAGAAGTCATGTTATCTTGCTTATATATAAAAATATATAAAAATTGCTTATATAGAAATGCATATATATACATATATATATATATATATATATATATATATATATATATATATGGGCTCTTTCTCTTTCTCCCTCTCTCTCTCTCTCTCTCTCTCTCTTTCTCCCTCTCTCTCTATCCCTTTCTCTCTCTCTCCTCTCTCTCTCTCTCTCTCCCTCTCTCTCTTTCTCTCTCTCTCTCCATCCTCTCTTTCTCTCATCTCTCTCTTCTCGTCTCTCCTCTCTCATCTCTCTCTCTCTCTCTCTCTCTCTCTCTCTCTCCATCTCTCTCTCTCTTCATTCCCTCACCCTATTGCTGGTTTATCCTGAACAACTCAAATTCTTCCATACCACATCCACTTGCTTTCATTTTTGTCGTTTTTGCCAAAATATATTACCACCATCAGTTATCAATCTGCACAACTCAACGTTTCATGAAACATATGTTTATATGCTATCGTTCACCGGCTTGTGCTTGTCAAATGTCAATACATCAGGATCAACATTCATTATATCCTAACACATTTAGTGCAGTCCAACATATTGGTTCAGAAAGTCTCCATTAGTCCGAACTAACTTGCCATTTGCGGATAAAGCTGCATGATGTATTCAAAACGTAACCCTGATCCACACGTTTCAGTGTGCATCGTTTAAAGCCCATTCATGTATCATAATTCCCTAGAGCCATTCAACGCTCTTTTTTTGGTTGCGTTCATTAGACAGACCCTGTGCACGGCTTGTGGCCGGAAACGTGGTATGAATGGGATCGTGATTGACCCCGAACGGAGCCGGAAATCATTAAACAAGAGGTCAGCCGGTGATTGGCTGTGAGATTGCACGATCTTGATTTCGTTTCGATGCTATCTCGATTAGACACCGTTTCGTCAAAGGACCGACAGGGCTGGGTGCATTAGACATGACGTTTGTGGCGTTTTGGCACTCGTTTGTCGAGGATAATTCATGTTTCTGTTCGGACTGATATGACGCCGAGATTTTGACTGATTAGCCGTGTTCCAGCGCTACCGAGGCCCGTGCGAATCTTTCCGCAATCAGCGCTTATCATTGATCACAAATAGGGAAGTCAAGACATGAGCTCAGCACAAAGTTACACGTGGAGTACGAATCATGCAGAAAGGTGAACCGAGCAGTTCCAGTTTGTTAATGGTCCGGAAAGTCGGGGCAATTCCGAGCGTATTTTGTTTCACTAAACGTCTAAGCCGAAGTCGTCACGACATTAGCTTGCTAAGGTCCATTCTATCTAAACTGCATGATCTTTTATTCACTGCATCGCGCTACCCAATTTCATAAAAAAACAAGAAAAACACACACACTCACACTGTGATAGCAACAATAAAAATCCCACTACATCATGCCAGCTGTCTCGACCACAGCTGGGGAGGCCATCTCTACAATTACACCTCAGTCAGGTTGGAGTATTTAGTGTCCGGTTCATGGTCAGACAAAACAAGACGTAATGTATTTAAAGCCCTCTATGGAGTACTGGTCCACGTGGCGCCTACCGAGAGCCGACCGCGCTCGCCAACACCCTGTCCGGCTGGCGCTGCCCGGCCGACGGCGCGCGTCCGTCTGCGGCCGCGGGCTGACCCGACCTCTCCAGGTGCCGCCTCCTCCGCCGGCCAGCGTGACGCGACCTACGGGTCGGCGGCCGGCCGGCAGCCGGGCCGCCTGGTAACAGCGTCGCCGCCGCCACCGCCGCCGCCGCCGGCGCCTCCCATGCGGTCGCGCCCGCGGCCGTGGCCAGTTCAGGAGCTGCGGGTGGCCGGCGCCGGGTGCGCGGCGCGCCCCGGGCGCGGCACACTGGGCCACGCCGCCGCGCCGCCACGCCGCCGCTCAACCGAGGCGGACAGGCGGCACGCAGGCCGGCCGGCCGAACGGTGAAAAAAGGCCGCGGGCGTGGCCAAACCGAGCGGCGTGACGCGGTCAGTAAAAGACGCGGCCTGGGTTCACGAGCCTGCCTAGCTTGCCTTACAATGGTCCTTTGGCAGGAAACCGCACCAAATCGGTTCTTGATAAAGCTTGTAAAGTATTGGCTTAGAGCTGATAATACGCACTTGCCCCAGCATTTCAGGATTCCCTGGATAGCTTTAAACACCACCAATGCAGCTGCGTTTACTGTGTGCGGCAGCACCAACCAACTCTTTCATCTGTCCCACAGGGTTCAATCCCATTGCCAAACGAATGCATTTAATAATTGCTGTATATCGTATCATATCCTTGAAGGCATGGAGAAGGGGCAAAAAATCACACGCTTTCGTGTGTGTGTGTCATCGGGCATTCACAACAAGCTCAGCTGCTGAGGCTAGGTGGCGTCGCCTGCCTCTCACCCTGGCAGGAAGGACGGGTACTGTGGGAAAGCGACGCACGTCTCTGTATCAATCACGGTGGACCCTATCAATCACACACACGTCGCCGTGTCATTCACCACGGAGGCCATTAATCACGTATCAAGATTGTGATTGGCATAATGAACGAAACAAACAAGACAAAAAGCCGTATTAAAATGCCTGCATTGTTTTCCTGTCCAGACAGAAAGGAAGCTGAGCCAATAAGGCTACAAGGAAAAAAATGCGACAGAAACCAATGTCATGGGTGCTAATTCCTGTGCGCCAGAAACATTACGATTACATAAACAAGCGCTGACACTGAAACACTGCTGTACATTGGCTGACAAACACTGGCTTGGTGGCAATGACATTTATATCTTGCGTGTAAAGGTAAGCCCCTGCTGTGTTTTCGCTTGCGCCCTGGCGGGCTTCAGAGTGGTTTTCATCCTTCGAATCATCCAGCCCACACCGTTCCAACTTTAAGTCGCCATTCAGCTCTTACCGCCGGGGTTATTGTTCCTCCCTGCCCCAACTCGTTTACTGCATGGAAGTGAAATGATGCGAAGGTAACAGGCCATTCGACTGGCCTCCACGCCAGAAAAATGGCTGGGGTCAATGCCACCTTTACGGTCGGTCATCCCCGCTTTTATAGATCACGACCAGCCGCCGTGACGTGTGTAACGCAAATCGGTCTGCTCAGCTCCCTGCGGCCCCTCGTGTCCGGGCCAGTGAATGGTCGCCGAGCTCTACCGACCGTTTCTCACGGTGTCGAACTGCGCGGAAAGCCCGCATCGCTCGAGGCTTAACATAATTGCAGGGTTGAGAATGTAGTTGGCACACAGACTTATAACTTTATTTATCTATTCATTTATCTTATATTGTTATTTACTATCTATTTGCTTATTTCGTATAATCTATCCACGGGCTCAATAGGCACCCAGTTACGGATACAGTCAATAAGTAAAAAACAATAACTACACACACGCAAACTCAAACACACACACTATCACAGATATTAACACCAGGCATTATCA
>NW_023597034.1:38844777-38847340 GCF_011947565.3 Pollicipes pollicipes | reverse complement strand
AGAGAGACATTATATGTATATATATATAGAATATATATATATATATATATGTATGTATATATATATATATATATATATATATATATATATATATATACACACATAAGCCTCACGCTACAGACCATGTGACCAGCTGGGTGCTGACCCTTTCGTTTTGGGGCACGCGGAAAACTTCAGTGGTTCTGACGGCTGTCGCCTAAAGTAATTCATTTGCTCTCACAGGAGGCTTAGCTTGAGAAGAGATTTGAGATAACGGACTACCGCAGAAAGCCGACCAGTTCGCAAAAGTAAGTGCAGATTCAAGACCTGAGGCCACTAAGGCGGCGGTCAGCATGTGCTCTCGGTCTCTAGCAGGCCGTGACAAAGCAGACACCCCAAACGACAACATCATTCTGAAACTGGTAAAATACAAGAAAGCAAGGTGTATCATAGGTAATTCTTGATATAAAGCCGCAAATAGTTTATATACACCTATATGTATATCTATATATATATATATATATATATATATATATATATATATGTATGTATGTATATATATATATATATATATATATATATATGAAACTGTCTACCGATTTCGGTTTATATACATATATATATATATATATATATAATCATCTGCTGCTGAATATGAAGAGTGTTCTACGACACACCTTGTTTTCTTGTATTTTGCCAGTCTCAGAATGAGGTTGTCATTTGGGGTGTCATGTTTTGTCAAGCTCTGCTGGTAGAACGAGAGCACATGCTGACTGCCCCTCAGTGGGCTCAGGTCTTGAGTCTGCACTTACTTTTGCGAACTGGTTGGCTTTGTGCGCTAGGCCGTTATCTCGGATCTCTTCTTAAGTTAAGCCTCTGTTGTGAGGGTACATGAATTACTTAAGGCAACAGCCGTCACAGCCACTTATGTTTTCCGCGTGCCCCAAACCAAAGGGCCAACAAACAGCTGAGTTACGCGGTCTGTAGCGTTATGCCTCGCCCCCCCCCCCCCCTTCCCCCTCCCCCGTCTCGGGTGGCTATCCACGTGCCTGCAGCGCACAGTGACCTGCAGAGAGCACAGGAACTGCCATACCCAAAGTGGCAAGAGAGGTCCGTTTGTGTAAGTCGGTCAGTGGTAAGTGCACGATACTTTCTCCAGGCTGAGGATAGAGACATAATCCGAACAGTCATATTCACTGCCCTTGTTATCGATAGAGCTCCGGGATAAACCAAACAGCTTACATGCTGCAGCACGGTTCCGTGATAGTCATGCGAACATTTTGCTGGCGAAGGCTCCGGCTCCCGTTCGAAGAAGCTCTCATGCAGAAAAGTCCACTCTGCCTGTCATTCCGGGAATCAGAGAAGTGACGGACAGCCCTGCGTCAAATCACAGATAACTTGCAATCCCTACAAACACCTCCCCGTCCAGCGACCTCTCCCAGCCACCTGGCTACCCTGCCAGGTGCCGAGACAAGCCAGGTGCCCAGGCAAGCAGTTGAGTCAGGTGAACTCTGTCATCTACCTCTACCTCATGCGATTATGATGCGCAAATGTATGAGTTTTAATCCCCGACCCCATTATGTATATATATATATATATATATATATATATATATATATATATATATATATATATATATATGAACTATAATACAGTCCCCGACCTCACTTTATATATATATATATATATATATATATATATATATATATATATATATATATATATATAGGGGACATAATAAAGGTATTCAACATTATGAAAGGGATCAACAGGATAGATCAATAAGGAACACTGGAAATAGTGCCGAGATTTAAGAGAAGCCAGTTTTAATCACTAAAATGTAGGAGCAGAACTATGAACAGGCAGATGTCATCTGTTCAAAGAGCAGTGAATTATTGGAATTGACTGCCCAACAAAGTTATGGGAAGTCTCCCTCCAGCAACATTTAAAAATTGTTTGGGCAAGTTTTATAGGCCGATGGACCTTGTTCATAACTAACTTCAGGCGGGTCGGGTGGAAAGAATAGCGTGAGAGACGGGTATGGTATCTGGGGTAGGCCAACGTTGATGGGTCCTCGTGTCTTTTTGTTGACCTGATGTCCCTACGTCCTTATGTTTATAAATATAAACATATAAGCACATATATATATATATATATATATATATATATATATATACATATATATATGTTATGGGCTCAAATTTTCAAATTGAGTTCATGACTTTTAATAAACTCGGGGGTGCTGCTTGAACGGCGTTGTAGTGCTGAATAACGATTACATACACGAAGCTGTCAATCTAACCAGTTTTCAAATACCGCCGATATCATAGGCCAGCTCGGCGTACAGTCGAACTACGAAGCTATTAAGCCAACTCCTGATATATTGAAAGTTGTTACTTCGGCATAAGAGCTCTGAACTCATGATGCTAAGAAACGGAGAGCTAAAGGATTTTTTTACACACACACACACACACACACACACACACACACACACACACACACACACACACACACACACACACACACACACACACACACACACACACACACATATATATATATATATATATATATATATATATAT
>NW_023597034.1:38776336-38843777 GCF_011947565.3 Pollicipes pollicipes | reverse complement strand
GAGAGAGAGATAGAGAGAGAGATATATATATATATATATATATATATATATATTATATATATCTATTCATATTGGATGCATGATAATGATGGCCACCATCCTGACGGCATGGTCCTGCGGTCAGAGTTCTGCTACGGCACGCTGCGATCACGTGGTGTGATTTTAATTCTTGTTGATAGATGGCAGCTGCGATGGCAGGCATTCCGTGGGGAGGGTTTGCTGGTAGTTGCACGTACTACCTGCGTGTATTTCACTATTAGAAGTTTTTACTCATCTCTTCTGGCAGGTTTAAATTGTGTTCGTACATCGATTGGCCCAGTTCATGCAGACGATGCCTATACTCCTTGCGTGTTGTTCCTGAGTCCGGCTCTGACAGCTCGCATGCATCACAAGCCACCTCAATGTGATCAGCAGTGATGCAATAGGCCGTGTTATGACCCGCTCCAGTCAAACATCGGCCGGATGCAACAGATCAGCCATAGCCTTACGGCGGCAGGTAGCGCAAGAGAATACTTTGAGTTCTCGGGATTTAGGCGGAGTATCTGCATATACCAGTCCGTGATTCGCGCTGGCAGGCCTCCCAAACCGTTCGTGGAGTTATCTCTGAATGATGTCGGGCGCCGAGTTTGTAAGGTCGTATCAAATTGGCTTTTAGAATATGCTCAGAACACTTCCTTCGATCGGTTTAAGCTCGGATGCCGAAGAAAAACACCGGTGGGTTCACACGACCCCTGCGTGAGATAGAGCCTAAATGTTTTATCAATTTGTTTTGACGAGATCGCAGCGCCTTAACTTCCCGGCATCCATGAACAAAAAACCTTCAGAGGATTACCGGTGTCCGGGTGACTGGTCAGTCCTGGAAGCCTGGCCGGTGGCAGTTGACTGCGACAGGCGGGGTCAAGCGGCGCGAAGCGCTTCAGCGCCGACACTTTATGGAGGAGATATCGTTCTGGAGAAGATTGCAGAGACATGTCACGTGCTTGGTATGCATTCTGTCTATGATTTGCGTGTCACATTATGCACCGCTGCTTTACGCATTTGTTCAACCATGCCTATATGAACGTCAATCTTTGCCATAGCGGAATGCTTTGACGCCGAAGCTACAGTACAGTGCTACGGCGCTTCAAAAAGATTGCGCCTGCAAAGCAATGCTCGCAAAGAAGCTTTCCAGCTTAATTTTCGCAAACGTACGGAGCCTTTCGCTTCCAAAAGCAGGCTAGCAACCCCCAATAAACCCCAAGAACCCAAAGTATTCTCTTGCGCTACCTGCTACCGTAAGGCTATGGACTATAAATCACCACTATGATGGAAGTACGTCCAATGCATTTTGAGCGTGAAATGGCCCCAGCAGCTGATGCGCTCGCAAAACCCCAAACACCACCACCTGTACAGCTCACGCGTTTCCCTTAGAGCTTGCAGCTTTAATACAGCACGAGAAACCTCCATGGCAAAAAGGCAGATCCAGGACAAACCAGATGAGTGCACTGCAGTGCGACTTACCGCTCGTTAACTCACGCTTCTTTTCGCAGTCTCAGTTTCTTAGAAAACTTATCTCGCGACAGTATCCTCACTAACGCCCGTCCCCTTCCACCGCACGTGACGCGCGGTCACAGCGTGTCGCAGGCCCGGTGTCGTGCGCCGCAGCGGGTGTATTTATACCCCGTACGCTGGCGCCGTACACCGCCGCCGACGCCGGGGCCGCCTCAGTGCATCATGGCGGCTCCCGACGAGTACCGCCGGCCGAGTTCTGCCGCAAGTACGGCGGCCCTGGCTGGCCCCCGACGGCGGCCCTGCTGACCCCTGGCACAACGCGTTCGCCGTCTACAAGGGCGGCCGACGCGCAGGTGCAGGCAGAAGACGCAGAAGGCGGCTGCGCGTGACGCTGCGGCGGCTGCGGCGGCTGGCGCGGCTCTGCGTGGTTTGCGGCCGGCCGGCCGGTGAGTCGCGGGCGACCGCCAGCGCACCCCGGCGGCCTGTATCGATCCGCGGACACGGTCAGGGAGGGGAGAGGGTGATGACGACGGGGTTGTGTGTGGGCTGTGCATGACAGTGGTCGTGGATGTTGCACTTCGGTGCAAGCTTACGTGTTGTTTGTTGACGAAGTAAATAAGGTTCCGTGCCGGCCTCTCCTTGGCATCTGGCACAGTCATCGTGATGCAAGAAGATGCATGAGCGTGCCTGTGGCAGGGAGGGCCAACGTATACATACATGCGATCGATGCCGGATCGGGTTTCGAAGCGGCTTTACGATTAGTGAAACACTCGAAGAATGTGATGGCGATGGGGTCTCAGCTGCCATCCGCCCGTGACACACAAGGACAGGAATGACTCATTGGGTTGTCTATAATGTGTCTATAATAACTGTGGGATGTCTATAATGCAGATGTCTATAATAACTTCAGTAGGATGCGTGACGCCGGGCTGGTGTTCCACAGACTCGAGCTACGGCGCCCTGACGGGCTCCTGTGAGGACTGCCAGGTGTTCTGCTGCGATAGTGAGTGCGCCGGCCGGGTCGACACGCATGACATCCTCTGCCGCAGCCTCAGAGATCAGCTTCTCGACCAGGTAGGCCGGCGAAGAACGGACGGGGGATGACAGGGAGAAAGAGAATGGGGTTATTGATTTGTGTGACCCGGCGGAAGAGTGCAGTGATGCGTTCGTAAGTTAAGGGCAGACTCCTGTCCATCTATGATTGCAGCGTGATACAATATGTACAGGTGCTGATTGGCTTGGAAGCCTGGAATGCCTTACCGTAAAACTGTATCCCATATAAAGGCCCTTCGGCCCATCAACTTGAGCCATGCTTAACGAGGGAGGTGAGGGCTAGGGTAGTAGTGATACAAACTAAACCCGAACCCGGTCGTGACCCCGCCCGGCTGTGTCCCGGGCGCTGTGATGGCGACGGGAGGGGTGGCTGCGCGGACGGGGCTAGGACCGGGTACTGGTGGGACTGCACCCAGCTGCACTGGACCGGGTACTGGTGGGGCTGCACCCAGCTGCACTGGACCGGGTACTGGTGGGACTGCACCCAGCTGCACTGGACCGGGTACTGGTGGGACTGCACCCAGCTGCACTCGGAATCGGTGGGCCGCGCGAAGATGCCACACACAGGACCACACCTATCAGAGGAGGAAGGAACGAGGCTGGACGGTGCGTTCGCTTCAGCTTTTAAGCATCTGACGCAGGACGCTTCTAGGCATGGTCCTGTGAGGCTGTGAGAGGAGAGAGGGGCCTATGATGCCGTGTCGATATCGGTTGGGAGTGCTATGGCTGGCATCACAGCGCCTTACCATGCCACTGGGGTTTCCAGGTGGTTGGAAATGTCCTGCCAAGCCCGGTCAACCTGTTTCGCGCACCTCGATGTCGGCCGTCGGGTTGCCCGCCTGGTGAGCTCAGCTGGCACTCGTGGTTCGCGCGCCAGCCCCGCGGCTGAGCGCGGCACTACAGTCGGCGGCGGTGGTAGTGCAGGCGTGGTGCACGCTGGCGGGCATGGCGCCGCCGCCCGACGGCCGGCGGAGGTGCGCGAACTCGCTGGAGCGCGTTACCACGAGCCTGCTGTCGCTGCCGCTGACGGTGGTGCGCGCGCTCCAGCTGGCCGCGCCGCGCCTCAAGACCGCGCACGTGCACCTGGTGGGCGCCGACCTGCCCGAGGTGTCGATGGCCTACAACGGCCTGTGCCGGCTGCTGGCCGGCCGCTGGCGTGCGCTCCGCCTGGCTGACGCTCGTCTCGCCGGACCAGCACGTGCGCGCCATGGCGACCAGCGCGCCACCCGAGCGGCCGCTGGAGGCCGGCCCGTGCCGCGTGGCCGCCTGGGCCGGCCTCTACCACGACTTCCACCGCGAGCTCGTCGAGACGCGCCGCCCTCAGTCCGCCGCACCTGGTGGTCTGCATCCACCCGGGCCTGCACTCCGACGAAGACTTCGCCTCCTGGCGGCCGACGCTGGAACTACTGGTGCGGTGCGGCTACGCCACGGCGCTGACGACGTACACCAAGCAGGAGTGGACGGCCACGCTGGAGAAGCTGGCGCTGGTGCGTGCGCGCGTGACGGAGAGCGGCGAGAACCCGGTCCGCTCGCGCCACGTGAAGCAGACGCCGACGGACAGGCGGCTCGTCTGGTCTTCGAACGCCTACTTTATCAGCTTCCAGGGCGAGCAGGAGGGCGACTGAACCCCGTCCGGACACGTCTGGGAGCATTGGCGAACGCGCGTGGCCCTGAGGGTGACTGCGGTTACAAGTGCTCGTGGTCTCTGTGTCGGACCTCTGGTTATCGGTAACTGCTAGAGCTAGCAATGTCTGTAGCTCTGGAGGCAGAGCTGCCGCGCCGCACTGGCAAGAAGCGAAACTGAAGCTGGATTGGGCGACAAATCTAGATGACTGGCACAGGGGCATAGTTTCGCAAAATGAGTCGTGGGCTGAACAGTGAAATGTGACCCAGCCTGCACCCAAAAATATGCCAACAAACAGGCCTTTGTCCGGATCTTGCCCACTTTCTACCCAGAATTGGGGAGGGGGTCTAAAGCTGGAGATGGAGGAAGGGGCCTGAAGTTCACCCCAACTGGATAGGAAACTGATGCGGTTGTCCTAGAGTGGAAAGATGCGGAGTGCAAACCCTCACATCTGGTTGAGCTGTTGAGGCGCTGATATAAAGATTTTAGACAACGCTTGTGTTCTGGCACTGCTGAAATTCATCTTCTTTTTGGGGCATTCCGCCACTGGAAACGTACACCGATGAATACTCCACTCAATGGCGGCCCGAAATGGCAGGTAAGAATATGAACTTTGTGCGTAACTCTGGACTATGTGGTACGAACTATGCGACTACCAGACTTGTCCTCTCAAGTGCATGGCCAATCAAATGTACAGAATGCATCACTCACTCGGGCTCAGTCAGGGTATAAAATGTGGCGGTGCAGAAAATGTCATGGTCTCGGGAGCTGTATACATCTCAGCCTGATTTAACCAGGAGTGAGTGGCAAGCCTATCGGTTAAAATGGGGAGCAAAGGCTGACTTAAAATGCAGCTGCCTGCCGTTTGTGTCTGGGATGCCAAGCATTTGAACCAGAACTCGATAATGTGATGGTTAAAACGTGGAGACTGATGGCATTATCGAAAATAAAATAAAACGACCGCCACGGTACGCGGAAGTTTTGGCTCATACGGAATGTTGCTCGAAAAAAACTGAGCAACTGCTCGACAATTTTCGTGTTTTCCACTCCTTTATGAATACATTGAATAGTCTCGAGTCGCTCAAGAACATCAATGCAGTTCGAAATAATCGTTCGGCTGCTGTCTTGTCCGATCTTCACTTAGACTGGGTGAAGTGTACGGGATGAGATTTTTATCCGCATTTGATTTCAGTACACGGGGCTATCTCGATTTCGGCATAGTGCAGGCGCGCCGATTACGCACGCATTCAGCACACGCCGCCGCGGAGCGCACTCCCTGTCCCCGGCCAGAGCGGCTTGGAGGAAGACCTCCGGGCACCTCCGCGTGGGGAAGTGGGACGTTATGGCCGCTATAGAAGACGACCAGCGCTGCAGCGTGTGCCGGAGCGTATGAAACAGGTCATTATGTCGACATCATGCCGACTTCATTAGGAGTTACGGATATTGGAAACACGGGTTAATGGGGCCGTGCAAATCGAACAGTTGGCGTACATCACTAAGTCTGCTGCCAAGGTCCAGGACGGGCGACGGTCTTGGTGAGGACGGGTGGTGGCTCTGCGGCCCGGAAGACTGCTGGAGGCGGTGTCCTGACCCGTGCTCTGGACCTTTCGCACAAATTACAGCTGACCGAACTCCACTGAGTCGACCAAGTAAAGGCTAACCGCGAGAGCGCGGCCGAACTGCGCAACTTGGCCGGCTGCAATTATGCTTGGATCCGTGCTGACACCCTGACAACTTCACCGCCTCGGGCTGTCGAGGTCACGTGTCATGGGATCGCACCCGGCTCGGCTCTGATTGGGCCTGACCCGTGCCTGGCCCAGCTCAGTGGTCTGCACTTGCCCAGTCGTTCCGGCGGCCCGACTCGTGACAGAGTCCCGTCCGGACACGGTTTGTCAGCGGGTCCTCACGGCCGTCGACGTCTCCTGGTGGTGAGCGCCACGGCTCCCTGCAGCCAGCGCGCACTCACTTGGGTCGAATGGATGACTTATGCGGCGCGCGCTCTTCTGAACCAGAACTCAGTGGGCGTGTGGTGCCCCGGCCGATTACAAGCTGGCGGTGAAAGGACAGTCAGGCGCGGAACACCTCGCTGGTAATCACAGGCATGTGGCCCTCAACGACCGGTTGTTGGTCGGCGGACTGGTGTCATGACGTCGGGACGAGCTGCGGACCAGCGTCGTGACGTCGAGGCGAGCCGCGGACCAGCGTCATGACGTCGAGGCGAGCTGCGGACCAGCGTCATGACGTCGAGGCGAGCTGCGGGCCAGCGTCATGACGTCGAGGCAAGCTACGGACCAGCGTCGTGACGTCGAGGCGAGCCGCGGACCAGCGTCATGACGTCGAGGCGAGCTGCGGGCCAGCGTCATGACGTCGAGGCAAGCTACGGGCCAGCGTCATGACGTCGAGACGAGCTGCGGACCAGCGTCATGACGTCGAGGCGGGTTGTGGACTAGCGTCATGACGTCGAGGCGGGTTGCGGACCAGCGTCATGATGTCGAGGCGAGCTGCGGACCAGCGTCATGACGTCGAGGCGAGCTGCCTGGCTCAAGGGATTCACATGTATCGGACCGAAGAGGAACGAACTAGAGCCTCGCTGCTATTCACACCATGAACAGGTCTGTGGCATCGACGGACGGATCAGTACGATGACAGATCAGATCTGATCCCGCCGGTATCGGCAATTTGTGGAGGCCTGTCATGCACAGATTAGGTAATTTTCACGCCATGTATCTACGCATTTTTCAAAATAGCCCAGATAGTCTGGCTAAGGTTGAGTTTCTGAAGATGGACGCTGTTTCCATGACTGAAAGGAGGCAGCTTAGTGACTGTTATAAACCTCTGAATACACTCAATACATGGCACAGCGAACCGCATGGCATGCACCCACTTAGCTAGGACAAAGTGTATATCCGTTACTGTGAATACCGTTGTAAAATGGTGTCCCTCGTTAAAACCGCGACGTAATGCCCCCACGTATTAAGTAACCGATGACTATACACTTAGAGCCGGTAACGCCTGCGCTTGGTACAGATTCTTGTTATACTTCGAGAATGGGTACGGCACGAATAAGAATTTTAGGAAATATTGAAGAGCTGCATCAACAAAATACCACATGCAGCGACTGGTTGTCCTTTTAGCCACAGCTGGCTTCCGCCCAATACCACCAATTGATTGACGTTGTGCTCCCACACCTTTGATGCGAGCGACTTTGCGGCGGGTGTGACGTCAGCGTGCGGGCCTGGCGCGCCACATCCGCCGCGGACGCGCCACACGACCGCCCGTCGTGCCGCTGGCGTGCATCCATCAGGTATGCTGTCATCCTGCGGTAAGCCGAGCAGCCAGCCGCCGCGTGCCACGCACTGGCTCGGCCCTGAGCTGCATCGGACTCGGCCGACGCCGACAGCGCTCCGACAACTGATCGCCGCGCACTCAGGCAGCGATGCGCTGAGTTGCAGACGATGGAGGTGGCGCGGTCCGTGCAGCCGAGCCGGCCCGATGCTGGAGATAAGGTCGGCCGAGTCAGCGGCGTCCGCCGGCGCCTTTGTCCGGCGGGACACGGGGCGGGGCGCGACCCTCGAGCTCGGCACGGGTCAGACGCGAGGGCAGACAGACAGGGGGAGGGGGACACCGGCGAACGCGACCCTCAGGCCCAGCGCGGGTCAGCCGCGGGAGCAGGTCGGCGGGGGGGAGGGGGACACCGGGCGGGCGCGACCCTCCAGCTCGACACGGGTCAACTGCGAGAGCAGACCGGCGGGGTGGGGATACCGGGCGCGCACGACCCACGAGCCGGCCGCGAGAGCAGACCGGCGGTGACGGCCTCTGAGTGCTGAGTGCGCGGGACCAACACGGACCGAGTGGAGAGACGGATCCTCTGGGATGTTCACCTGCATAGCATTTCAGTCTCGCCGACTTCTGCTTGGTTTCCATGATTTGCCCTTTTGATGCGTTGTTAGAAGGGAGAGAGATCTGAATTCGGTCGGTTGTGTTGGTGCCACCAATAGACTAGAACGGTTCTAGTACTCTGAATGCAAAGGTCACCTTTTGACCAATGGCTGCAGATCCCGAAATAGCAAAGGTAAATTAAAACAAGGAAACAGGCCAGCTTTAGGGCCTATGATGATGAGTCGTTAGCAGCAGCGAGGTTGCAGACCGCGGTTGTCTTGAACATCAACAAACTGGATAACCGGGTAACTTCAGTGGATCGGTTGTGGCTACCACGCTGATTTATGTTTTTGCAACTAATATATATATATATATATATATATATATATATATATAACTGTGTGCATGTGTGTATTGATAAGCTATAGCCGATTCGGCGTTAGCTGTCGCATTAGTGGTGGTTTTCGTCGGCATCGTTGCACTATCCTCACAATGCATCATACCCCAATCGGTTAAAAAAGGATTGCGAAATTTGTCAAGCGTGAAAAGGCTGCTTAAAGAAGCCACAGCCGCCCGAGATCTCGGCGAATCTCCCAGTGACGCAAGACCGTTACCACGCGACGAATTGCAGTCAGGCACGTCCAGTCCACGCGGCCAGTCACGCGCACACGGGAACAAACCATGGGTCAGATGGGATTCGGGCCTTATTGAGGACTTAATGGTGTAATAGAATGTGCTGTCTACAAATTGCTGAGGTGCCTGGCTCATGAGTGAGCCACCAGTCGTCAGCCAATTGGCGGCCAATGTTGCATTTTGTTGAAGCCACTCCCCTGTCCCACACGTTCTGGTTTATGCCAAAGGTCGAACCAACTTTCAGCAGTGAAAACGCTGTCCACACAGTTGCACGCGTCAAGTCCACTTCAGTTCAGTATGAGCAAAAGTTTCGGAAGCTGCTGCGTTCTCGTCATTAAGACATGATGTATATTATATTCATATATACAATGGATATTGTATATTATATGATATCCGCCGAAGATAGAGGGGGATGCAAATCGACGCAGTTTCATAAAGGTCGTTAGCGAAAATGACCATTTCTGGCCATGAGGTATACTGGGGCCCAAGTCCCACCATTTGTGAATGATCCTGCGATTTGATCTGCATAAACATCTGTGTTCCAAAAATGTATCTGAACAGCAAACATTGCGATTCAGTGATAACACGAATTTGTGTCGGTTCGTAAAATCGTGTCGATTTGTAACCTTATACTTTCATGCCAACTACATGATGTAACCAACCACGACAGTTGTCACCACATGCATGCCACCCTATACAAGACATCAAAATGGTTCTGGATTTCTCTTTTATCCGCAGGTGACCGTTGGTTTTCCTTGTTCAGCCTCCACAAATTTCGACTCTGTCAAGCATGGCGGGTGTAGCAGCGGTTCCATTAACTTTCGTTCAAAGCAGCGAGTTTTAATATTTTGTCACTGAAAGTTTTCTCAACCTCGCCAGATAAACTTATCTTGATCTTCGTCCTTGGTGCTTTTCTCAAATACTGAAGGGCACGAGACAAATATAGAGGGCGGCGAAGGAAAAGGGGGGGGGGGGGGGATCCCTCCAACGTAATAGAAGGCTGCACCCAAGCTCACAAGTTTCGACCCAGCTGAACATCCCTTGATATACATCACCGGTGACGCACCGTCCGCCTCGGCGGCAGTTCATTGGTCGTCGGCGGGTCTGACGTCAGGGGCACCTCTTCGCGGCTGGCGCCGGCAGTGCGGCGGCGGTGCTCGTGGTTGGCGCGTGTAGTGCGGTCGTCGGTGCCGTGATAATGAAAGCCGCAACTTGTGTGACTGTTCTGTTGACTGGCGTGCAAACGGCCATGTTCTGACGCGAAATCTGGGGCGAGGACAAGGACCGTCGAGATCAGCAAAGATGAAGAACGTGTGGATACGGGGGTGAAGCATACAGGACAACACCAGGTATAGCAAGACTTTTAATCTTATCGTCATTAAGATAATAACTAGTAATCGTACTTCAGACGGAACAAAGAGAAATAAGCAACGCCTTTCGGTCTCGGGATCTCAGCGGCTATTTCGGTTTATTGATGACCTGAGCACGGAAGCTTGTCATCTCTTGTGATGTTCTCAATCGGCTAAAATGGGGTTTTCGGTTCGCGTTTAATTGTCTTTGTTGTTGAATCATTTTTTCAACATTGGCCTGCTTTTTGTGATTGGGTAGATAAATCCGGCATAAAGTACCCACTGCGACTCGTCAATACGTACCCATAGGTACCTTTTAGAGCCCCAGCGTTGTAATTTCGATAGCGGACGGACATTTCAGCATTAGGGGAGACGGTCTTGTAATTTTAGGGTCGCTGTGACATCAATGGGTGAATGTGATAGTGTCACGCATGGACCTTGCTCCAGACGGCTTTCCCGGACATCTCAGAGGTAGAACGCTGGAGTCGTAATCAGGGGACCCTGATTCGAATTCCGCCAATTCCAATGAGAAAACTGACCGGAGGCTGCGCCCGCTACGCGAGCTGCGGTACGTGCCGTGACCTCTCGGAGCGCCTGGGGCCCTGCGCTGGCCAGATCTCACCGACCGAGTGCGGCGGGCAGCGAGCAGTGCCGGTCAGTCGCGGTCTGGTCTGCGGGCGCGCACGTGAGCCCCAGGAGCGAGGAGACCGGTCTGGCAGTGCGGGATGCGCAGCAGCGTCGGACAGCTGTGAAAATGGCCTGGAATGTGATCGCGTGTAGATTGCTGGCGTCACGTCGACCGTGCAGAAGTGAGCGAACGGCAGCCCTGGTATATGGACCCGGGCGGATGAGGCCCGAGCGCTGCTTCAGGGACGGTTTGTGGCTGCTGCGGTGTGGAGATTGGTAGCCTTGTTCACATTTGGCGCAGTGCTGGCTTACAAAGTCTGTATTCTGTGGAAGATTCAGAGGACATCGCGGAACACTCGAACCTGAAATGTCGTCGTGCACAACATCTCTGCCGTTATGCCCAACGTTAAGTGCCTAGTTGATATTTGTGGCTTAATGAACGGAGCGGAAACAACCGAAGCGTTTTATGGCGTTATACAACCTACATTTATCATCTTTCTGTTTTGCTTTTGATCTCTTGTGACGTCTGCTGCTGTCGAAAACGCTCACTGCACGTGGGCAGCACCGCCGTGAATCCGGATGACACGCTGCTCCGCAGGCCGTTACCTGCACGAACCGTCATCCAGAGTGGTAGGTGCTGTAGTGATACACGCGTTTGGTCGTGCTGTCAGTGATAAATAACCACTCACTACTTGGCGCGCCACGCCAACATATATGAGGTCACGGCTCGGTCATGATTGCACCCGCCCGAGTGGCGATCACGCCGGCCATTCCGGGACAGTTTCTCGCCCTCGGGCCCACGCACGTGCCCTCCAGTCAGCGGCCATCCGCCGGGACGGTCCGCCTCGGAGAAGCTCTTCCGGGGCCGCGGTCCTCCATAGCCCCGAAAGGTCAGAAAACGGTGACCTTTCGGTGAAGGGTGAAGGTGGAAGGTCACCGAACGGTGTGCGCCGGCTGACGTCAGTCGTGCGCACCGTAGCGTTGGCGGCCCACACACTTCGGCTGCGTGTAACGCTTTCCAGACTAAGCGTTTCAGTGTCGTGTTTGTTGTCATCATTCTTGACAGCTTTTGGCTATTAGAAAACAGCCGATGTAATAGAGTCGTCAATGAAGTTTTGGAGGAATGTTTGATCCACGCTAGACTCGTGCTCGATTTGGTTTTAGCGAGGTCAATTTCAAACACGACTCAAAGCGTAAAGACCTTATTTCGACTCGGCAATGCCTGAAAGAGCAGCCGAGTCGATTCCAAGCCGCCTCAAGCCTTTTTCGAGGGCTCAGTTCTTATCAGTCGCAGAGTCGTGCACTTGAGCGTGATCCAATGTAGTAAACCATGGAAAGCATGAAGGACGAGCCGGATGCCACCCCTATGCATATATGTTTTTGTGGATCTGCAAACTTACTACATTTTCAACTCAGTAACATTTTATATGGCTTAGCAAACATTACCTTTGAAAGGACGGAGTGGCGCTGAGAGAGCATCGCTCTGTGCGTCCTGCACAATGAAGCTGACTTCGTTTGGCAGCACAAAAATTACGGGTGGGGTCGGCACATCACAACTTTATGGTAATCGTAATGCTGATTATTTTGGCACAAACGTGTGTTTTGCAAGACTGCGCTTTGCTGTAATAGAATAAACGTGTCCTACGCGACGGAGTAGTTGCTGCTCTGTTTTGACCACACTCTAACGTTAGAGTGACTGCTTCGTTACTCAGTCGTGCCGCCATCCATCATGCAGCAGACCACTTTCATATCTAGGCTACATGTGATTCTGAAAACCCATCGTGATATCATCTATGCGACAAGTTTGCTTGGAGCGTAAATATGCCCCAAGACATTAGCCTTTTCATGACTTGACGTGAAGTCGTTACGTCCCCCCCCCCTTGCTGAGACCGGTCCCCGCCTCCTAGCACACGCGATGAGGCAGACCCTGGTGCGCCGTGCGTGAGGCGGGCGCCGCTGACTGCACGCGCGCCGCCTGCCAACGGAAACAAGGGGAACAAGACGGCTTGGCGTCGCCCTCATCCATCCTGTCCGTCCCCGTGATGAGCCTGGCGGGCTGCGCCGATCGCCGCTTGAGATAAGGAGACACCCGAGAGCTGCAGCGACTCGGCCAGGTGCAGACAGCGCTGAGTGAAGTGGAGTGAAGTCGGCAGGCGAGGCAGGCAGCGCCGAGTGAAGTGGAGTGAAGTCGGCAGGCGAGGCAGGCAGCGCTGAGTAAAGTGGAGTGAAGTCAGCGGGGGAGTTCGGGGGCGCGCCACTGACCGACAGTGGCGCCACTGACGGACAGCTGCAGCGCAGAAGCGCCAGGAGCTCTGATCCAGGCCGGCAGACGTCATGCCGTCAGCGTCACGGTGACATCCGTTCCGATAGACATCCTGTCGTCAGCGTCACGGTGGCCTCCGAGTCGGCGGCGTCCGGCCGTCTGCTCACCGCGTGACGGTAGGCAGCAGCCGGCGGCGCTCGGGGCTCGAAGGAATCGGACCTGGCGTCATCTGGGGGTACGGCAGAAGCCTTATTGGTAGGCAGCTGTCTGTTGTCGTGCGGCACCACCGCGGCTCGTGTGGGTGCGTGGTTTAGTTGTAGACATGGGTAGCGCGGAGGTCCGTGGTGCGAACGTCACGCAGCCCCCCTCCTCCAAATGGGTGTGACGAACGATGAAATACACGCGGGAATGGCATTACACCATCTCTCTTGAACCTTTCTGAGAACAATATCTCAACAGCCAGTTGGATTCCAAGGTCTTCTTTTTTTAAATGGTAACCAAGGGTGAATATCTGATCGAGTCAGGTGAAGGACAAGCTTCTATTGCCTCGCTTATCGCACGAGAACCAAGCCAACGGAGCAGTGTTTTTGAATGTTTTCGGAGTTTCTTCCCCTCCATGGTTTCTTCCCCTCCCGAATCCCTCTGGGATCCACTACCGGTGTTAATTAACTACACCGTTAGGTTTGCATGGGGCAGCGGAGGCGGTGGAGGTAAGATAGTTCAAGCATTTGAATGCCTTATGAACAAGTCCCAATTCGAAATACTGTCGCCTCAGTCAATGCGTTTTCTTTTTTTGAAACAAAGGACACCAACCGTGCTTCACAGCGAAAACCAGAATCACCTTACGTCGGCGGTCATTTACAATGACCGGTCCAATCGAAATGTCCAGGCTCTATTAGACACCACAGTTTCCGTAGAAATTAAATTCGGCGACGTCCCACAACAAATACAGCTCTAGAACTGGTTTAGCATGCAAAATCCTTTAAGTTCTATTTTGCGTGAACTACTACATGCGTAGTGTCAGTTTCGTTTTGTTTTTTCATATTGTCTTTCTCACACGTTTCACGTTGTCGGTGTGCTCACTCCCAGCTCAGTCTGGCTATCTGCCATGCTGCACTCTGCACAATGCGGCCAAGCACTTCCAACGTCGTACATTGGCTTCACACTGTTGACCTGTGGAGTCGAACGATAAACACGTGCGCGGCGAGCCGCGGAACTCAGGCGCTCCGCCGCCGTCCCCAGGCGTCGCGCAGACCCGCCGCGAACCGTGGAGGTCGTGTTCTCCGCTGGCCACACCCCTCAGGCAACCCGGCGAGACACTCCCAGCGCGAACGGCCTGTGGAAGCGTGCTTCGCGTCGTCCAGAATGGGCGGCGATCATTGTGGTCGGGGTGGGCGCACGAAGACTGCATTCGCGCAGCCCTCGGCTCGATTCACTGTTGCTTGACTGTAGTGGGGCGATGGTGGAAATGTGACGCCTAAGTCTGTATCTTTATCTCCGGAAGATAATGGTAAAGGCCCTGCAGTCGGCACGGGCCCAGCATGATAATTTCTGGTCTCCGCGTAGTGAGAGGGTCAAAGGAACGTTGGCTGCTCCGTGAGGACGAACAATAGAAACGAGAACTGTTCTCCATTTTTAGCATTGGAAGTTCACTTTGATGTCATCTTTTCTTGTCCTTCCCTTGTGATTCGATATCGTCCAGCGCTATTGTTCAGAATTCTGCCGGGTTCTCAATAAACGATTCATCATGTGACATAACAACAGCTGGCACTGTTCACGCGGCCCGCTATCTCGTGTCAGATGAATTGCACTTGAAAAATTGCCGCATCTGGTGTGACGAGCGTGACGCTGTCATAGCGTCTCCAGAGACAGAGTAACAAGGGGCGACACAGACGTTGACGAAGCGATCAAGTCTAATGACCATGTTTCACGCTTTCATATTTTGCGTTACCAGGGGCGGCGCTTAATAACTGACGGGCCAGAGAGACGGACATGCAAGCCCAATGGCAGTGTATGTGTCAAGAGATGGTTTGGTGTCGAATTCCCCGAGTCTGAGTGTCAGCTTGGAGATGTCTGCTAATTATTCAGATGAAGATAGAGGTGACAAGTTGTGCGATTCCGTTTGTGTGTGTGTGTACGCAACGAAACGCCATTTGGAACAAGTTTTTCCTACATTTAGTGCCTTTTTCATTAAGATAACTGCGGCTCTGATTTGGTGTGGATTAGAGCACTCCTGGCCGGCGGTGACCTATTCGAAACTATGGGATTAAGGAGTGTAGAGGATTGAGGAAAGACTACACACATCTGGTAATCTGCTGCTGCCGATGTGCGTCCTGCTAAGAGCTCTTCGGACTCTGAGCAGAACACAGACGTTAAGACGAGTCGTTTCGCCCCATTGTCCCGTACCACAGCGGGGGGGGGGGGGGGGCAACGGGATGCAATCAAGCGCAAATCAAAACACTGTAATTCACTAACGTGACCCTGTGGCTAAACTCTCGCCACTGTACTGTGCGCGATAACGTTCTATTCTATTCAAAAATAGAGTGGGAGGCCAGAACGGCCCATTGATCAAGTGCATTGCCACCCTTTGCCCGTGTCAGGTGACTCTGGCATTTGTTGTCGATGGTAGGATTAGAGTGAGAAAGATGAATGGGGTTGCAGTGGATAAATTGTAGTCTGGAGACGCGGCTGGCTTTTGCTGGCCACCATTCCAAGGTCATCGTCTTGGTTACATTCACCGCACCTGCACCTACCGATGACTTCACCATCATGCACGCCTGCATTGTGTATAGGACAGGCCATTGCGTTATCAGTTCGTACCAGCAACTTCTCCGCTGCGGTCCCGGGCTCCCCGCCTGTCCCTGTATCTGCCTCTTACCTCGGCCCTGGTTCCGGTCTCCGCATCGATCTCCACCTCAGCGCCGGTCCCACTCCCCCTCCTCTGCGGCGGACCGGCCCCTCGACACCCGCTGCGGAGGCCCTCTCCGACCGCGCGCCGAGCCCGGTCGCTGTCGGCACTTTTGATCGGCGTCGCCGGACACCCGCGGGCGGCCTCTCGACGACGCCGCTCGACAAGCGGGGTCTCTTCAGGAGGCCGGCCGCGCCGCCGCCGGCACGTCCCGCGGCTTCTCCAGGGTCGGAGGGCATTGTGCCCGCGTGCAGCAGCTGGGCTCGCCTCTGTTTCGCTGCTGAGCTGAAGCCGGCAGAGAAAGAACGATTTTGGCCGCGTGCGAAATGCGGACGGGTGGTCTCAGCCTTTGAAATGCTCTCGTTTCGTCTGCGAACGACCGGGGCAGGTTCTCTGGTCGTTGCATGTTTGAGTGAATCTTACTTTAAGGAGCCGTTTCCCAACCAGCCCCGCCAATCCTGCTTGGGATTCCCAGATTCGCAAATGTCTGCAAGTGCATGTGTTATGAAAATTAAATTGCTATTCATTCCGTTTTCTTAGAAGGCGGGTAAAGTTGCTTCGCCCGCTGATGCAAACAGCAGAGTTTAAACCAATGGCAGGCTAATGTTATGCGCTCATGTTTATATGCATGCCTTGGGACTGACAAGATAGAGTTATACCATGTGCATAACGATTCAACCCCGCGTAGGAAAGTAACGAAGGCTGCGCCGAACGGGGCGAACCTGTGCTGTGGGGCTCCCGATCCTCCCTGGTCCGGGGGCTCAAGACGCTCGGCTCCCCGTCCGACCCTGACGCGATCACCGCAGCCGCTCAGGTTTGAGCTCCGAACGACCTGCTGCCACCTGACACGTGTCCGCCCCGTGACATCACCGAGCGGCTCCGGCCCTGGTCACGTGACGGCCTCGTGACCGGACAGTGACTGCGGCACCGGCGAGCGTCACGGGTGTCAGCCGTCGGGCGGTGACGGGCACGGATGGTCCGGCGTCCGTGCCCGCCCCACTGGAGCCCGATCCGGTGGGCGAGAGTGGCGCGGTGATTTGGTGTCTCCTGTTGCGGCTGCACTTTGTCGCGTGACGTCAGAGGCGATGTTGATGGCCTGATTGGCGCCAAGCAGTCGCCTGCTTTAGAGCTGAGCGCTAAAATGCTCAGCTCTCAGAAAGAAAGTGTTATGCGTTTTGGGAGCGGGCCGACAGAGTAGGCGCGCTATTTTCAATCCTTCTGAGACACTCGGCTACTCACGAGTGGTTGTGATAGGCTTCCCTCCTCCGAACCCCTCCTTATGTCCGAAACCAATGGACCGATTTTTCGGATCCAAATTGCTGTCGGATTCAAATTGATGCAAAGTCACGTATTCCACAATCCCAACATATTTGTTTTAGGGACCGGAAAGACGCTCGTGGCGCGTAAGGTTACGTCAGTTTAACATTTTCGTAAATGTGTGATGCTGCGTCACTTAAAAAAGCAATGTAGAGCCAGCCATTTACGTCTGCACCGGTCCCATACATGGCTAGCTAGGCTGTTCTCAAAGGCAACTAACCGTAGGTCTCTGCAGCTCGTTGCTGGAAAGAGATCAGGTTTGATCACAGACCGAGACCAATGTCTAATGCAACACGTGCGTGGTGATCGAATTTGAATGTGATATCAAAAGTCGGCACTGCTTTCAAGTTTGCTTAACCCCGTCATGAATTTGATCCAAACCAGCTGAAACATCCAGGTCAAATAAGGTCAAATAGCGCCATTAGGAATCATGTGACGAGTTTCAATTCTATCTGGTAGAAGACGCAAGCAATGCAAATACGTATTCACAACCGGGCAATGCTAACCAATGATGACCTTAAACGGTGTGCTCTACATTTACACGCGGTTTGAACTTAGATAGCCATATCGATGATCGTTTTCGGTGCTGTCACAATCCTGCCCTTCCTGAGGTCTAAGCCCCTCTAGTTTCAGAGCTACACGCCCGCGAAAACGGGAAGAGTATTCCAAGCCCCCTTGGCATTCATAACGTCATAACAACGTCATTGAAATCCTGTCATTCTATAAGTTAGCGGCGATCAAAACCAGGAAAAATGCAATTGGCGAGGCGTTCATATCTGGGATTTATGAGCACGATTTTCAGATATAACGTTCGTCAACTGGCTCTCAATCAATGTTTTGCAAGATACGATGACGCAATCAAACCATGACGCATTGAGGAGCATATTTGCTAAATAGAATTGTGCTGCCTCGAGCAATATTTTCCACTTTAAACTACACCATGAGTTGTATGTGAGCTTGTTTCATCATATCTGATGCTCGAATATATATATAAATGTGAAGCTTTCCCTTTCAGTGTCATGCCATCCATCAACCCGCGTTTGGATGTGTGTGAACTAGGTGAGTCTTCAAGAAGCACACGACACAACAAAGTTTGCCATTTCAACACCACGATAGGTGCATTGGCTGAAAATTCGGGTGCTTCGGTTAGATGACCTGACATTTTAGGTCACGTGTTGCCACACCTTTAGCGGGTCATGATTATGTAATTTTGTGATCTATTATATGAAAAATCTAAAAACATCAGTTGTTATGGATGGAATTTGGAGAGTGAAAAAGACGTCTTTCGCGCTGTATTTCGTTGCCACCTTATTAAGTTGTCGGAAGACCGATGCATTATGGATCAACCCCTGGTTATCTAGCATGTGGTCATGGTGATGGACTTGCCTTCTGTGCAGCTGACACAGTGTGTTTGGACGCATCAATCCAAGGAATCGTCGCATATCAAGCTACGCCAAGCAGACGAAAACAAGCCCAAAAAAGAGTTCGGTACCCGTCAGAACACTACCCGTGTGTATGATATAAGCGAGCGTGACCTGATCCACCACATTCAGAAAGCATAGGTCTGGTGCTGCTTTATGGGTACTGAAAGTGTCATGTCGTGGTTGAAAATCACCCCGAAACCATGTACTGCGAAGACAAAGGGCGGGAAGGGAGTGAGTTAAAAAGTAGTCCTGTAACTCGCTTGGAATGGACAGAAATGACGTGGGTTAAAAAGCAAACACAAGGCGTTACTCAGATCACGCATAGTAAGGGAAATTGCATGCAAAAACACAGCGTCCATCAAATTATGGCTTCATCGCCAACGTTTGTATCTATGCGTGAACTAATCACTATTATTTGTGACAAAGCTAGAAACGTTTTAAGTAAATCAAATTTGGCCTCACAATTGACGGACAAATGCTCCTGCTTGCTGCAGCGTCGGATTAAAGCCCAGACACCTTTCTTTGGTTCGAAACCCATGCATGGTGATCAAGTTAAAACCGGTTTAAACAGACGCTGCACCTCGGGCGCGTGCATACAGAAGTATTTCACACGACCAACGCTCAACTTCTGGCCAGATATGCTAATGCCGCGTCATGGCGGCTGTGCTGCCTTGGTTTGCAGCACTTTTAGCCCATGTTGCGGCAATCGCATTTTGCCCTCGTCACGATATGCCAGTTGACCCAAACCTGGCTGTCAACACGCGCCGCGCGCTGACCCTGGACTGCGCCTGATTGATTACTCGCCACTGTTCGTGACCGTTACATGCTACGTGGTGGTTGTGGAACATAACAGACAAAGCTTTGAACAATCTAGAAAATGATTTTGAAAAGTCAATTAGTGTAAACTGGCTGCAGGCAGGTGGAATTCAGCAGGGAGAAGATAGGAATCCGTCTTAATTTGCGTGTCATTCGACAACAATTGTTCTCACTGATGTCGTGTTCGTGATGGAGACCGGCTGGAAACGGAGCGTGCACGGGCAACATTTGTCACCTACGAAAAGCTCTTCATAATTCCGTCAGGACATGGTTCTGCCACAGAGCTCTCGCTGCTGCTGCTCTTGCATATTCCCTTTGATGGATTTTTATGCGGCGGCTCGCTATGACTTATAGACATTAGTCATGAGAGCTGGAAAGCCGCAGTTTTGGCATTCCTGCTTTGCAGTTATTAGCCTATGTCTAGAGTGCAGCGGATGTTTGTTTGACTATGGTGGCCGCGTGCCGTCCGCCTGAATGGCTGGCTTTGGTCGTGAATGATGGGCCCATGCACGTGACAGCTGAACCCTCGAGTGGGGTGTGTGGGTCCTCAAAAGCACTGTTTGAAAATGGGTAGTGAGCCTTTTCTCGACAGGTTGCACACACTTTCGCGTGTAAGCATGTGAATTGGCAGCGTTTTAAGCATAGCGCGCGTGTTTGTCATGGCTGTGCGCCCACGGAAGTCGGTGCGAGCTTCAAACTGGACACGCATGTTTGTATTCTGCCTGGGGCAGGCCCGCATTCATTGTTGAACGACACGCATGAAAGTCATCACATGTGCGTGTGGAGTGGGCCGTGTTTTCATTACTTCCCCAATCTTCTCTGATATTTGAGGGATTTACGAACTCTCTATTCAAGCTCCAATTCCATCGATATTACGAGGGACGACAGAGCGTGTGGAAGGGGTTGTAGTATAACCGTCCAAAGTTGTGTCCTTGACATTTCAACTGGTTTCTTTGCATTCTCAGATATCAAGAACGAATCGTTGATCTCAAAGTAATGCCAGTTTCTAATAATCAATAACATAAAGTTACAAATTTGTTGTGAACCTCATCCGCCTGGATCAGTGGTTTCAGTCCAATCGTTATCATGTTTCGTTAACGGGATCGCTTTTGAGGCGCCTTTTTCCCTCCACAACACCGATGACAATGATTGACGCAATTCTTTTTATAACCTTTTTCAGCCATAACATGGCGTGGCGTGGGGAAATGGAAAAAATTATATTCTTAATGTGATATTTTTGAGAAGCATGACGCTTTTACGATGCAACTGTGATACGTGATTTAAGGGAGGTAATTACTGGTGTAAATTTTTCTTTTCTTTTCCCGTACAGGGTCTTCAGGAGCTCTGTTATGCTCATGGTATCCCAACTCCCTCCCTAACCCTTACCTTGTCATGCCAAAAACGCATCTCTTGTCGACCAGAGTCTTGAACAAAATATCAGGCGTGCATTTGACCATTGGTAAACGGCCAGATCTTACACTGAATTGAAAGTCGACTATTGTTATTACAATGAGCGGGTGTCAAAAGTCATGTCTGGGTCGTCTGTGGATCGCTTGTCTATGCTTGATTGAAGAGGAGCAAAGTTTTAGGAAAAGACGCCAAACAGTCCCATATTCAGGACCGATTTGTTGGGCTAAATTGGTGCTCTTATGATCGAGTCCAACTTAGTCGCCCCTTCCGAAATGGAAAAATGGTTTAAATTATGCAAACGACCTTATATTTTCTAACAAGTAAACCGCTTTGGATTGCAAAATCTGTGATAATACGAAATCCAATTTGCATCCTGATGTCCAATTAAGGCTCATTGCAAGTCCATGCCCAATCGATCAACAACACTCCAATGCGGACTTCGGAACCCCGCAGTCTGATCCCCCCCCCCCCCATCCCTGTCATTTTCTACACCAAAACCGCACATTGGCGTGCGGGGATCATAGCTCATCCGAAACGGCGGAGCAGAGGTCGTAGTTCGCATGCTGCGGGTAGGGCTTGCGCATGTCACTCAACGTTTGAGCTGACCTGAGACCGACCGCTGGGATGCGGCCGCTGCAGAAGCCATTTAGCGGTGAAAGCATCGCTGTTGCGTGCGGAGAAGGAGCCAATATACTTTAGCCCGGGAATGCTAACCCAGCTACTGCAGAGTATCCAAAATTCGGTGTGAAGTAGATAGATGGATTTTTCGGGCACGTCTGTTTTTTAAAAGCAGTTTCCGGTTTGTGTGGCTGATGATGCTGAGCTGCGACCTTGCCGTTTTCAGAGGATGGAAGCAATAGATGAACTATACAGAACTCCTATTCCTGGTAGGTCGTAAAATAACTTTATGATAATCTCGTGTCATAAAGCCGCAGCAGGCTCGACCACTAAATCCAATCTTCTGGGTCCGAGCAACACAGCATACCTGCAGCAACAGAAAAGTGGTCTTTATGAACCTTGGACCCTATGAGCATTGCATATGCTCAAAGGTTCAATGCCTCTTCCGAGCCCGAGATTCCACTCTTTTTTTCTGTGTCAGGGCTGTGTCAGCGGGCGGGCTCCGGCGGGACCAGACAGAGCCTTCCCTTGTGTCGTTCTACCTTGTGCAAGGCCTCTGTCAGCTGGCGGCTTCTGCCAGGATCACACAGGGCATCCCCTTCTGTCCTTCTCCCATGTGTCAGGGCCTCTGTCAGCGGGTGGCTCCCGGCAGGATCAGACAGGGCCTCCATTCCTCCGTCCCTCTCCCTATGTCAGGGCCTCTGTCAGCGGTGGCTCCCGGCGGGGCCAGGCACGGCCTCTGGGCGAGCCGGGCCGGCCGATACCGGACCGGCCGCTAATGCGGGGCTCGCGTGCCGGCGGGCGGCTCGGCTGGTCGGCCGTCGACCACCGCACCGCTCCCGCCGCCGAGGCACGAGGCAGCGCCGACCACCGGAGCTCTCGGCCGACCCGCCTACCAGCTGATGATGTCACGGGACCGATGGCACGGACCTGACGTCACAGTGCTAGTGATACAGACATGACATCACAGGCCTGCTGGGTGTAACGGGATCGATGGCACGGACCTAACGTCATAGTGCTGGTGATAGAGATATGACGTCACAGGCCGGCTGGGTGTCACGGAATCGATGGCACAGACCTGACGTCATAGCGCTGGTGATAGAGATATGACGTCACAGGCCGGCCGGGTGTCACGGGATCGATGGCACGGACCTGACGTCACAATGCTGATGATACATATATAACGTCACAGGCCTGCCGGGTGTCACGGGATCAATGGCACAGACCTGACGTCACAATGCTGGTGATCCAGATATGACGTCACAGGCCTGCTGGGTGTCACGGGACCGATGGCACGGACCTGACGTCACAGTGCTGGTGATGCAGATATGACGTTACAGACCTGCCGCCACAGGTCTACCGTCACGGATCCGCCCGCTCCGAGCTGCCGCCACAGAATTGTCAACGTACATGTTACATATATGTGCGTAGTCGAAACGTCATGAAACCATTCATCTGTTCACATAACTTTGTGGTCTCGGACAAATATTATCCACGATCAAGCCCAGGCCTCTAAACTGCTAAACCACTCCTGGGCACATCTGGGTCGGCTGCTCCGGCGCTCCGATAGCTGGAGACGTAGGCCAACTCACGGGCATTGCGCTGTGCGAAATCCCCACAAACATTGCCTGGCGACAGGGCGCCGGTGCCTGCCTGTCGCCAAACGCTGCGGGGGGCAACATTGGAACGCATTGGAGCGCAAGGGGTGCAGTTGCCGGGTCCGGAGGTAACAAACACTCCTCGTCCGGTCGTGGTGGCCATGCTCGGAATGTTTTCTCTATCCTGAGCTGGACGGACGTAAGCTATTGCGACGGCGCCGTTACATCGGCGTTGCATGAGCTGTTAAATATTTAGCGATGTTCCCACAGCACTTGGTTTGCAGATCCAGTAGTTGGCAGTTAGCGGCATGGCGCGCCTGTCGTGTACCGGCGACGCCACGCACAGTTTTACCCTGCGACGCCGCCCATTATGAGATCGGGAAGTGTGCACAACTCGTGTAATCGTGCATTATTTACTAGCGCGTGCACGGCTGAAGTTGTTAGCAGCGTAGCCTCTTTCGTTCGGTGTGTCGTTGGACCGGTGAAATACGCAGTAGTTACTACTTACCAGAGCCGGCTCGTATGATTTGTGTAATGCACTTGGGCGTGGACGCGGGAAAGCTGCTGAGGTTAGAGCTCCCAGTCTGGGAAACGGCGCGAAATCAAGCTGGTCGTCAGGTATCGGGCGCGTTATATGAAAATTGGTGAAAAATTATGAAAATTGAAATGATGTATGAATGTAAAAATGAAATGTGAAAAATATGAAAAATATGTGAAAATATTGCCATAGGACATTGGTCTACAGTCTTGAATATTTTCAGCTCGCTTGTACGCTCCGATAGTCGAAAAGTTGTGGGAGGTTCCATGCATTAGGAGCCGCCATGCCTGGAATATTGGTGTCTGTCTCCGCTGGCGCTCACGGCTCCCACTGCACTGCCGTCGTGTGTGTTGATAAGGTGCGAGGCGCGGTGTCAACACGGATGGCTTCGAAAGGAGGACACGCTGCATGGACACGGACGCTGCTGCGGTGTTGCTCTTGAGGTACCGGCTAGCGCTGCGGCATTCTCTGCGTCGCTACTGGGATGGATTTCCATCAGACGCGAATAGGTCACACCATCGCCAGCGGGACATTGACCTCCTTCACCCGGTCTGGTGTTCGGTGACTCGGTGATGAGCACGCCGCGATGGGTCACGAAGCTGACTCGCCCGGCACCACTGCCCGGCACCACTGCCCGGCACGCGTCTCACCCCATCAGACCCGTAAAAGGTGCGCTGACCCGGGCCCCTCTTCCCATCTACCCCTGTTAACCTGGCGCATCGCTGGGGCACCGACTCGCGCCTCTCTTCGTTGTGATCCTGAGCTCGCCCCTGTCGCCCTGTACTCGGCTGGGCGGCGGCCGGGCGTGGCCATACACAGACGGCTCCTGGGGATCACAGGCCGATTTACAGGGGTCCAATATGCTCTGATGGCATACTTTATGGCCAAAGCGCACACATAGTTTAATTTGCACGAAATTGACTGGGGTCAAGCCTGCCGACCCCACTGGTGGTCGCGCTCACGGGAGAAGGCTGTGCTCGGTGGGGACCATCGGCCGCGGGCATGATGTCTCTGTCCCATCACTTTGGCGGATGACGTGATTACAACCGGATACGTTGAAAGAGGAGGAGTGACATGTCATCCCCGTCAGCTCGGTGATGGGGAAGACAGGCAGTCATGACTGTGATCCCACAACGGAGTTGCAGTCATGACATGAAAACAAAGAAATATATCGAGCGTTGCATAGAACGGACGGACCCGAAATGGGCTCCGCGTTACGAACGTGTTGGGATAGTTTTGCCTCGGGCAGGCGTTAATGTTGTGATCTACATAGCATTTGATACGACTGACCACCACGTGATGTCCGGTCGCGATCCTGCTGTGAACTGAAAGCCATATCGGGCCCGTGTCACCTGACTTTTAAACAGGGGCGGCGACAAAATGACCTACGCCAGACCGCGCACGAACAGAGCTGGCTGCGTAGTACAAGTAGTGTCGGGCTTCGCACCATGGCCCGGGCAAGGTATTGTATACGGCGAGGGCAGGAACCCGTGTTGATTATAACCGGTTAAGCGATCGAGACTAGCCGAGACCACGCCATCGCTCTGTAGGTGACTGAAAGAGGTGTTCAGCAGAACTTCTAAGCTGGCAGATGAGTCGACGGCTGGCCTCCCGCCCGTCCTCGGGGCCGAGGCGGGCGCGTCGGGCGGGGTTCGCTAACGGCTGCCTGCCCGCCTCTGTTGCAGATGAGCGTGCCGCGGGCGTGATGCTGCCGGCCGCCCGCCTGCGCCTGCTGCCGCTGGCGGCGCTAGTGTCGCTGGCGTCGGCCTTCTGTCCACAGCACTGCCGCTGCGACGACGCCCGGCTGGAGGCCAACTGCTCGGGCGCCCAGCTCGACAGCTTCCCGATCGCGCTGAATCCGCGCCTGAAGAGGCTCCTGCTGGCCGGCGGCGGCATCCGCCAGCTACACCGCAACATGATGGTCTCCTCATACAAGCAGCTGGAGGTGCTGGACCTCAGCCGGAATGGTCTGCGGGACTTGCAGCTGGGCAGCTTTGCGCACCAGCACCGGCTGCGCGAGCTGCGGCTGGCTGGCAACCGGCTGTCGCAGCTGGCGCCGCGCGTGCTGGCCGGGCTGCAACAGCTGCGCGAACTGGACCTCAGCGGTAACCAGCTGCAGAGCCTACCAAGCGGCCTGCTGCGCACCGTGCCTCTGCTCGAGGACCTCAACCTGGCTGATAACCAGCTGCATCTGCTACCGGCGGACAGCCTGGCGGGCGGCGCCGGCCTGCGGCGGCTCAGCCTGGCCGGCAACCGGCTGCGGCAGGCGCCAGCGGCGGCGCTGGCGCAGCTGCCGCAGCTGGCGGTGCTCGATCTCTCCTCCAACCGGCTGGCGCAGCTGGACGGCGGGGATCTGGTGCTGCCTGAACTGACGCACCTCAGCCTTGCTGGGAACCGGCTGGCGCGGCTGGACAGCGCCGCGTTCGCAGACCTCGGCTCCCTGCGTCGCCTCGTGCTCTCCGACGCCGGGCTAGCGCGCCTGGAGGGCGTCACCTTCGCGCCGCTCGCGCAGCTTGAGGAGCTCTACCTGGACGGGAACCGCCTGCGGCGGCTGGGCGGCGAGCCGCTGCGCGTGCTTCCGCGGCTCCGACTGCTCTCCGTGAGCGGGTGTCCGCTGCTGAGCGCGCTCGAGCCGGACGCCTTCGCCGCCGGGCCGGCGCTCCAGGAGCTCCTGATCGAGCGCAACCCGCGCCTGACGGCCGTGCCGGCCGGCGCCTTCCTGCGCCTACCACGTCTGCGTCGGCTCAGCCTGCGCGCCAACGCGCTCGCCTGGCTGCCAGCCGACGCCTGCGCCTGGCCGCGCTTGCAAGCGGGCCTGGGCGACAACCCGTGGTTGTGTGACTGCGCTTTGCGCTGGCTCGCCGAGGCGGCAAACAACGACAGCTGGGGTGGCGCCGCTTGTGCGCACCCGCCGGCGCTGCGTGGTCGACCCGTGTCCGGTCTCTCGGCGGAGGAGCTGGGCTGCGCGCCGCACCGCACAGCCCCGCCCCTGGCGCTGGCCGCGGCGCTGGCTGGGGTTGCTGGTGGCGCTGGCGCTGACGGCCGGCGCGCTGCTCGCCTGCCGCCGCCGGCGCCGGCTCCGCAAGCGGCTCCAGGTGTTCGGCTGGCGGGGCCGGCCGGCCGCGTCCGACAAGGCGCCGCCGCCGCCGCCGGCCGCCACATACTACTATCGGGACGCACAGGGGCTGGACGGCGGCGGGGACGTCAGGCTGGTGCCCGTCACAGAACTGTGACCGCCGCCTGTAGCGGACCTGGGGCGAGACGTGAGCGATTCCAACCTGAGCTGCGACCGCAATAGACCTAGTCCTCCGGGGGGCTGCAGTGGATCTGGTCCTGCGGGAGATCGCAGTGGACCTGGTCCTCCGGGAGGCCGCAGTGGATCTGGTCCTCTGGAAGACCGCAGTGGATCTGATCGTCTGAGGGGACGACGGTGGACCTGGTTCTCTGAGGGGCTGTAAAGGACCTGGTTGTCAGGAGAATCGCAGCAGACCTCGGGAGAGACCGGAACGGGTCCCGGGCCGACCCGCGCTGTGAAGTGCACCAAAGTGGGAAGCGGAGGGGAACACGGTAGGCCGCTAGTCTGGCGGGAGTGAGGTGATCGTGCCGCGCGATTGTGGCAGGGGCCCGTCTGTGATCGACCGAAAACGCTGCCGTTGCGTTCAGCATATCATAGATACTGGAGTGTTCCGGTTGTGGACTGATTGCCTCGGATTGACTGAGCTGTTGAAGCGACGCTGGGCGTGGATGCAGTTGGGAAGATGCGATGCAAGTGTCGTGTGGTTGATGCTTCCTTGGTCTGTAAAGCCGTGCTCATGCATTGGCATTTCGGTATTTGCGGTTATTCGCGTGCATTGTGAGAACCGTGGCGGCCAGTATCGCGTAAGTGCTCATGCCCAGGTGTACTTTTCACTTCATCTTGTCATAGAACGATGTTATCCCAGATGACGTCGGTTAGAACACATCAGCTAGCGCTGTGTTTTCTATGTTTTGACTGATTGGACATGTCACCTCAAGTTGTGATATGTCACGGAAGCCGGCAGCAGTTGGTCGGAAAATGGTCTTGGATGTGGTCGGAAAATTCGTAGGATGTATCTTTGGAATCATCAGTTTTTTAAGGTACCGTTACTGTTCATCTTTCACTGTACGTGTCATGCAAACATAGCCTTCTTCATTTTGATTTGTGTCGTGTTGCAAGCTTCCAAGCCACGCAAGTGCCATGTCTCGAACTTCCTTTTCGATCGATCTTCGAACTTCTCGATCAGGCGTTCCAAAGAAAAATTGAGAGGAAGTTGCACTATTTCAGGAGGGCGGTATCAGTCTGGATGGAGATCTGGTTTTAGAATATTAATAGCCTACTCGTTCGAGGCAAAATAAAACTAGATCAGGTTTTTGATAGGTCTGGTTCCTCAATAACAGTTCGGCATCGAATAGAGTCCTAGAATGTAAACATGCGCGTGCAATTTCAACTGAATGTCGAAGCCTGCACATGGCCACCGGTATAACTGCGCCCATTATTGTGCATTGTGATTGGTGCAGATCACTCCGGCCTAAGACCCACTCTTCAACGCTGTAGATGGTCATGCGTTCGACTTGCGCGAATATTTCTATCCGCCTTAATTCCTTCACTGAATACAGTCGTAACAGGCAGCAAAGCGAACGCCCTGGTTTCAGCCACGCCATCAAAACATCAATCTCCGCCTGCATGCAAGCAGGCGATTGTGGACTGCAGAGCCGCAGCTATGCCTGTAACAAGTGCACGGTGCGTTGTTGCCTGATCAACGGTAGTGCATGCAGCGAGACTATAGCTCGCAGCCGCCATGGCCCGCTGACTGGGTCAGCGGAGGGTTAGGGTCGGGACAACCCCTCCCCCTCCCCTGGACCGCAGAGTTGAGAACCGCGCCACCGCTCACAGGTCCGACGCTGCATTCATGCATGCATATCAAGGCATTATTCGCATACATTGAGCATCACATTGTCACAATGTCTTGTGACGCTGCACTCTTGGAATGCACCGCCGGAACAGCTCGCTGTCTGGGAAACACGACGTGGCCTTCCCTGTGGCCCGGGCCCGACGGCGACGGCCGCCAGCCTCTGGCTGGTGGCTCCGAAATACTATCCAGCTGACTGGCAGGAACGCTTTGCTGCTGATGTGCGCATACGTCGCCACTGAAAGGCATCGTATCGCTGTTGGCCTGGAACAGTACGGGATGCTTCGTGAGCTGAAGCGCAGAACGGGACGGCAAACGTCCCCAGTGGCACGTTCGGATTTCAGCCGACGCCGTGATTCATGCGGCAAGAAAGGCGGCATGCTACGCGTCGCGCAGTTCACGTGCAAGTTTTTGTTCAATCCTGGCGCCTGGTGGCAGGCTGGTAAAATCGTTTCGGCACGCCGCTAATCTGCAGCGCGCGGATTATCCTCGCGCTCCGCCGGTGTCGGTGGCCTCTGGGCAAGACTGAAGCTCACTTGATATACGCGCTCCGCCTGTACACGTAACAGGTTTGAGTTTTGCCGGTGTTAAAATGTATGTCTGACCCTCGAAGCTCTCAGTTTGTTCAAGGCGCGAAAAGGATCAGGTGAAAAGTACACGCCGAAAAATTAAAGGAGTAAATTAAAGGAGTGTTCCACATTTATGTGGGAGCTTTGGACTGAGACAGCCATCTTGAAGGGCTGTCGGTGCTGTTCACAATCCTGCCATTCTTAAGGCCTGAGCCCTTTCAGTTTCTGAGCTACATGCCCTCGAAAATGGGGAGAAGTATATCGGGCAGATATCAGTCACCTTGCCGTTCGTAACGTCATAACAGCGCCTCTCAAGTCCTGCTTTTCCATAAGCCATGCGACGAGCAAGGTCAAGTAAAAATATATTTCTGAGACGTTCATATCTGGCATTGGAGAGCGCGATTTCTAGATATAACAACTGTCAATTGACTCTCAATTAATGTTGTGCGAGGTACAATATAGTGATCAAATCATGACGCATTGAAGAGCACGTTTACTAAACAGGGAGTTGTGCTGTCTAGAGCAGTCTTCTCAAATTAAAAAAAAACATGTCAATAGTTATAAGTGAGCTTTTTTCGTCATGTCTGATGCTTGCTCTAACATCTTCGAATGCGAAACATTCCCTTTAACACGCACTCTGTTGGCTCACATTGACCCCCCCAAAGGTTTTTCCGGAATGGTTTCCGAACGGCGCGGCGTAGCCGCGCCAAATTTTGCATAGTTGTAGGCAATTGAATAGCAGATCGTCTGGCATCAATAATTTGGACGTATCTTGTAGAGTCGCTGACCTATTGCCGGTCAAAGTCAGACCATGGTTTTAGCGGGGACAGTTTCTAGGAAATTGTTCATTCTGATCCAAGAACTGAGTGTCAGACGAGGCCATACATCTCTGACATACCCTCTTAGGTGACACAACAATTTAATTAACAAATTACATTGACCTAAGGTCAGGTATGAAGGTCGGACCAGGGTTAAAATCAAACTGTTTTATTATTGTAGGGCTTGCTTGAGTGGGGTAGATTTTGGTGCTCATTTCGAATGTATTAATAATAGGAACTGCATTAGACTCCTTTCATGGACTTTTCAAGGTCAGAATAGGTCACTGATCTAAAATGATCCGGGGCAATATTTTGTTTTTAGGAGCATACTGCCCAGCGAAATCTTTGTTGCCTTGTCCAAACGCAAAACTCAAAACGGTTCCGTACGTTTCCGGTCACCATAACCTTCAAAAGGTCAAACAAGGTCACTGACCTTTGATGGGCATGCGAATTTTTGCTTGGAACAGTTATCTAGGTTTCAGGGTCTAGTCTAAGACCAGCCTGGAACTCGACCTTGTTTGACCTTATTTGACCCAAAGATCATGACCTAGGAACCTCAAACTTTGACCTAGGTAAGTTTACGTACAGGTCAACACACCCAGCGAATTGAAATCGATGTTTCTTGCTCCCTTAGTTCCTGAAATCTCAGCGGGTCAAATCGACCCCCCACCCGGGCGGAAGGCATCCAACCGGTCACCCGCGCGGGTGTTGAGTGAGGTTTATAAGTTTACGATTCAAACGTGCCTAGAGTAGCATTTACGACAAAAACATGGGATGTGTTTGGTTGTTTTGGGACAAAAGTGCGCGTGGGAAAAGTACGCATGCACATAGGCGTAGGAACGTTTCAAGAAGTGGGGGGGGGGGGGGTGGCAAACTCAGGGTGTACTTCAGGAACTTTTTCTGGAAAGCAAGCCCGATATCCGGGGAGGGGGGGGGGGGCCGGGAATGGAGAGGCTGTTAATATGCATCTATGCAACTAGAGCTGTTTCTCACTGGTGCACAATCTTGCCTGTTCGACTCATCTGTCATTTGGCAAATAAGGCTACCCAGCTCCCTAGATTATTCGTCCATTTGAATATTCTCTTTCCCGGGGAGGAGAAAGTCCACGAGCGGGTAGTCATTTTGGGTCATTGAGGAACCATCTGCCTCCAGAGTGTAGATGCCGAAATGCCGGCCTGGATATATGCTGGTGAGAATTTTAAAAGTGGATCGACGGCTCACAGTGCGGCAGATTTTTCATGCGCTTACATTTCGCTGGCTGTTTTTCAAGAGATAAGACTTGTCGCAGTATTTTAGGCGAAGAAATCGGGAGCCTGAAACTGCTAGCAGCAATGTGACAAAAGCCATAAAACTGGACACACTCTCTTAAGAACTAAGCCACATAATAAGGCCCATCTGTCATACGTTTCTTATCTGGGCCCTGCTCCTGTCCGCCGTCGGTGGCCACTGCCCTGGCCCGGATGTTTCCCTCATGACTGACTGCGAACTGATCGTATGGCTGCTTTGTTGCATACTTTTGGATTAGCGTTACTACTTCATAGTGTATGCAACATGTGTTGGACACCTGCAACAGTATCTTTTTCAGAATTATTTGCCCTCACAACAAACCATCGCAGAACAAAGCCTCCGGGAAGCTGTCTGCCTTAGGCATGAAATTGTCCAAAGGACACTTCATTGCTCATCATGCAACGTATGCGACTTGGTCTGCTTTTGTGTGTAGGCGGGGGTGTAGTCAGAGCCTTGCCAAAGGGGAACACGAGGTTGACAAAAGCCCATGCTTATGGGGGTCCCCCCCAAAAAAGATATTCGGATATAGGTTACTTGTCAACAAGTGACACAGTTTTTCTTCGTTTTATTGTTATTTTTACCATGTAACCAGAAAAGAAACCAAAAGGTACCGTGATCTCAGTTCCGTTTGTATGTTGAGACTAATAAATTGCATAAATCAGGCGCTGAACGACTGCATAGAATAAATCACCGGTGCTCTCAAGCTACGATGTGTAGTTGACTCTTTCTAAACCGATAAAATTCAGAAGCCCCGTTAAAAATTTTAGCTGGGTTCTACAGACATTGAGGACATCCGCGAAGGTAGATTGTAGATCGGTATGTTTGATCCAAATTTGAAGGATGAAAATTTGATTGCGGATGAAGTGGTTAACAATGTGTATTAACATGGCCAAGGCATGCTTGTCTGAAAACGTTCACCATTCAGTTAGAATCGATTAGTGATACAACCTATATAATGTGCTTTATAGCACGCCCGGTCGCAAGTGTTGCAACAAAAACCTCGACACTGGGCGTTGCAGTCTCCATAGTCCGCGGAACGTTCATTCGGTAGCTAATATTTAGCCTTGGCCCACCGGAGCACAAAAATGATGACGGTTTTGAAATGACAACCTTTAAACACTTCATTTGACTAGTAATACAAGTTGTGTGACGTAATTTTGAGCATGCGCGCTCGAAAATCTTAGAAACACAAGCCTCGATCCCACGTGTTGCAGTCTCCGTAGGTCGCGCAGCGTCGGCCTAACAGCAAATATTAAGTTGTAGCCAATGGTTGAGCGGAAATGACCACGTTTCTGAAAAAGTATCATTGAACGCTTCATGACATCACATCTTACATTTAGAAGGCAGTCTGAGCGCATATTTCACGAGTGCAATTTTAAGACTGATGAAAATAATGGATTGGCCCTTAAAGCACCGCGGAGTGAGGCTGGAATGTGGTGGTTGAACTGGAAAAGTGAAGGCCAAATTTTTAGTTTTCGTGTTTTTGCACCTATTGATCTATCCAGAAGACAAATTAACACGGCGCCTTCCGTCTGGTGGCATTTGCAGTGGCCAAAACTTTTCGGTTTTGCGGAAGTTGCAACCCAGATCATCCTTGTCCTTGCTTTTGAGGTTGCGGGCGGGCATGTTCAAGACCTTTGATGTAATTTGTTTCAATAACACATTCTGAAAAAATGAACGTTCTCAGGCAAACATGCTATGGCCTCGCTCATTTTCTTAAGCTCATTTCGACCCACCCTATCCAACAATAATGGGACCCCCACTTACTCAACGATAATGAGACCCCTTTTTCCCTCCGAGCAAGGGGCCTCTTGAGTAGAACACCAGGGGTACATTACCGTTTCCGGTCAGGGACTGAAGTGCCATTCCGTCCCATCGAGTGTCTTCTGGCTATCATTTTGGCGGCGCGCGGCAGGACCTCCTGATCGAGCCGGAGGCCATTAGAAGGATATATCATATCACATCGTTCCCATGCCTGATACGGGAGGCCTTCTGAACCGCGCAATTAGTCCCGGATCAGAAAAGGAACCCTCAGTGACGCAACAACATCCCTGATCACTGCAAGTAGTCTGATAGTTGCCACATATACTCCAGTTCCGTGCTTTTCTGTGTTCTTCAGAGATATTGAGTTCTCCCTGACTGCAGATTATAGATAAAATGAGGTTCCTAATTTGCATTAACATGGCTAACCCATGTTTGTCTTAAGATGCTCAAGATCCTGTCAGAGCGGATTACTGATAAGAAAACTACGTAGCATGGTGGCAACAACAGCCCCGGCGCCTGGCGTTGCAGTCTCCAAGCCATGCGGCGTCGGTTTTGTGGCTGTAACACAAAGCGATGGCCAATGGGCAAACGAAAAAGATGACGCATCTTTAGGGAGATGGGTGGTGAACTAGGTAAATCGGCACGCATGTTAACTGTGGTGTAAAAGTAAGCCGAATGCAACCTTAATTTGAAATGTGTGGGGAGGGGAAGTTAACATTGCTGGCCCCCCCCATCTTCAAAAGTGGGGGGCCATGGTCCCCTGGCCCCCCTGCTCCTACGCCCATGCGCATGCATGAAGTACGTACGTCATTGTTCGTAAAAAACCTACGTGAGGTATAACAAAAGCACGCATGCAAGAAATCCTACGGAAAAGTTCGTAGGGAAATTTTGTACAGAAGAAAGTACGTATGGAAAATGAGCGCGTTTACAAAAGTTCGTCAGCGCAAAAGGTCGTATGGAAAAACTCGTGTACATGAAGCAATACGCAATTGTTCGTGAGCAATTGAACGTACGCTGATGTTCGAAGCGGAAAAAAATGGTTTGACAAAAAATACATGCGCAAGGGTGCGTTAGTGGTAAAGGCGTAGAGGCAGGCTTGCCTTAGGTAGCTCCTCTTTCCGTGAATCATGAACATGAAGCCTTAAGCGATGCATGAAAGGAGTTTATCTCATAGTTTGTGAATGATTTTGCTATGGGGGAGTGTTCCAGAACAGACTGACCGCCAGGGTGCTGAATCATGAGCCGACAGACCTTAACACGCGCCCGGGTGACCGGTTGGATACTTTTCGCTCAGGTGGGGGTCAGTTTGAACCCCTCCTCTGATATCTCAGGAACTAAGAGAGCGAGAGACAACAAATTCTCAGGGTGTGTTGACCTGTATATGGACCCGCGTAGGTCATAGCTTAAGGGTCCTGGGTCATGATCTTCGGGTCAAATAAGGTCAAACAAGGTCAAATTCAAAGTTTGGTCTCCAAAGGGCCCCTAGAACCTAGATAGCTGTTACTGACAAAACGTCGCAGGCTCATATAAGATCAGTGAACTTGTTTGACCTTTTGGAGGTTATGGTGACCCAAATCATACAAGACCGCTTTGAGCTTTGCATTTGGATAACTGACGAAGATTATGCTAGGCAGTAAGTTCCCAAAAACAAAATGTTGACCGTGTTCATCCTAGATCAATGAGCTATTCTGACCATTAAGAAGTCTATGAAAGGTGTATAATACGGTTCCTGTTCTCAATCAGTTCAAAATGAGCACCAGGAGCTACCCCACACAGCAAGCGCTAGAGTAATAAAACAGGTCAGTTTTGACCTTGGTCTGACCTTTATACCTGATCTTAGGTCAATGTAATTTGCTCATTCAATTGTTGCGTTGTCTAAAGAAATATCTCAGAGATGTATGGCTTCGTATAATACTCCGTTGTGGCATCAGATTAAGCGATTCCATAGAAATTGCCCTTGCTGAAACCACGGCCTGACTTTGACCTGCCGTAGGTCATCGACCTTACGAGGTACATCTAAATTGTTGGTGGCAAACGATCCGCTACTCAACTGACTATAGCTATGCAAATGTTGGCGCGGCTACGCCGCACTGTTCGGAAATAATTCCGGAAAAAACCTTGGGGGAATGGGTCAAGTTGACTCCCCACCCGAGCGCGTGTTAAATCTACTGAGATTTGGTTTCCGGGGATGATCTAAGGCGTAAATTCCACTGACTGAGTTCTAGCTTAGTCCAGCGCGCGGTTTTAAAATGAAGCTCCTTAGGGTTGACAAGTTCTGATTAGGGTAGCATTTGGTTAGCATAAACGGCCGTTTCAATATAATTTGGTTTAAGTTAGCAAATTTGTGGGCTTAAGCCAAACCCTATGTATTTAGGTTGAAATGCGTAGATCCGAAGTTATAGCCATCGTACGACAGGTCAGGATAATATGGTTTTATATTAACACCGTCAATTGGACGGAATTTTGTCTAACTCGTCGTCCAGGGCCGCATTCGATCCTTCGTCAGCACGCTTGTCAGCACCAAACACAGCCCAGTGTTCATGCTGCGTCGCGTCACGTGACCACAAAGTCACGGTGACCAGGACAAAAAGTCAAAAGTCAAGAAGTCAATGGATAAAGCGTCAAGTTGTACGAAGTCAAATGGCAAAAAAACAAACAAACAAAAAGTTAAAAGTCAAACGCAAAAATTTCAAAAGACAAGCCAAATGACATATAGTCAAATGCTAAAAGTCAAAAGGCAAATGTCAAATGCAAAGTCAAATATAAAAAAGGCGAGATTTAAAGCTCATGTGTAGGATATCATAGTGGTGAAAGCTGAAATGGAAAAGAAGTACGTAAATGAGAGGCTTTCCACTTGTTTTCCACCTCCCTTGCAGCTTTCCCTACTTGCATGTAAAAAGGGAAAATACCAGTCTAAGAAATCGAAGTCGAAATGAACGAGGCGCATGGAAGCCCTGAAGCAAGTAAAATAAACAAACTCTCGACCATTGCACGGGGCAGTTTCAGTTTAAATCCAAGGGGACTATATGACTTCTGCACAGTCGCAGGGCCTGTTCGTCCCACTTACGTTCAGGCTGGGCCTCATTTTACTTCTCAGCATAGCCCCTTGCACGCCTACAGGGACCATTTTGATGTAGGTTTTGTCAGCGACAGCGCAGCAGGGAAGAAGCAAGGGAGCAGTTACCGACTCCCATAACTGAGCTAGTAGATCTAAATTGGTGTTCCTGGCCCTTTGTGCATCAAGTTGTAAATTTCTCTCAGGTTCCTTCCCTTAATGTATCTTGTTACAGAGTCCATGGTCAGCCAGTAAGCCAAGAAACCAACCAACCTATCCCATTATTTTCCAATACATTTGTAACAACTCTATCACTTAATTGAATAGCTTGGTGAAACCTGCCGGGTGCTTTCAACAGTGCTTGTTGTTTTTTACGGCTTAACCTATTAAATCATAATAGTGGCTGCTAACAAGTAGCAGTGTGCGTTTACAAATTGAGTAGGTACCCTATGTCTACGATTGTTTTGTTTATTTCATTGGTCCCAGTAACCCAACAAAAAAGGCTACCCATGCTTCCCTAGGCCCCGAAATGATGAAGAAAGGTAGCATGCACTTGCTCCAAATTAGAAAGGTGTGGTACAATTCTGAGGAGTTCGGATAGAGAACTCAAATTTTACGAAACTCCATTTTGATCACTGGCCCGAGGCCATTTCAGCTAAATTTGGAGTCCGGCTTTTACGGCTTCACGGCTTGACGGCCTTCACCAACTTGGTGATATCAGTAATTTGACTAATGGTAGCCGACATTTGAGGGCGTAAACAACCACAAACCAGACTGGATGCTGATCCGCCGCGATCTGGGGAGAGGTTAACGCGTCTGGATAAACCTCTGCGCATTTGGGAAGCCGGAGGTACGGGGCTTCGATTTCCCATGGTGCCCGCCTTTGCCGCCAAAGTTAGTGGTTAGTTTTGTAGTTGCAACGGCACGTCAACTGCGTTGGTTGGAGAGACAGATGACGCCATGTAGCCTCAGTAGATGAGTGTATCGCAACACCCCAGTGATGACGACGACGACCACCACGACCAATCGATAGTCCCCATCGACGACAATCTGGGGCAGGTCAGGTCACTCTGCTACGCACGTCACAAAAGTAGTTTCAAAGCTTGCAAAAAAGCGTCCTTCTGTGCAAAACTGTAGAAGATTCACTGTTGTATTGTGTGACGGATTGTTCTTAAGTAGTGTGAGAATAACCCGAAAATTGTGGCCATCACATAGGTCACTCACTATGCGTTCTGTAAGACATGTGTTGAGCTCTTGACACGTGCTTTCTGCCATTTATTTTTAGTTATTGTGTTATTTCTATGTGCTTGGAGGGGGGGGGGGGAGGGCATGACACAGCCAATCTATCAGTTCCGATTACAGTCCACCACAAACATATTCTTGTGCAAAACGTTGCTTGGTTTGTTCGCAAACAGGTGACAGAACGACACCGCAAAACAGGGATTGCAGCATAACGCAGCAGAGGACTCAACTGTGAATCCCTCCGACGTTTCAGGTGAAACCACATTCCAATGGCGCGCCTGTGCTTCTGTATCATACTGTGCGTACGGATCTTTACATCTGTCTAGGAACGCCGGTCTCGTGCAGACTCCTCCTTCAGTGCCGCTACGCAGTCTGTCATTCCTGTACATGTGAGGGAACCAACAAATGGCTACACGCGCATCTGTATAATATCCTTTTCTCTTCCGAGTCAACAGCAGAACCTTTTTATTGCCTTTGGATCTTCTTTCAATAATATTTGGCCCATTTGGTGTTTTCTGATTCAACTTGTAGATACAAAGCCATCTCGTTAGCGTCCTCCGCCTCCATCTTCACCTCGATGTCGTCAGGGGCGACAATACTGGCGTCGTCGCTCATGTGGACACAGGGGTCGGGGCCACCTTCCACAACATCGTCACGCCTGGGGTCGAACTCATCCAGGGTCTGTTCTTAGAATGCACCCTTCCCTTTGTCCTTCGCGATTAGTATTTTGCTCACTTCGGCAGCATGCACCGCCTTTTCGAAGAGCCTATAGACCTGCCTGTGAACTCGTATGCATGGCCCAGAGAGCCACGAACCACGATATCCATTCCGGTTTCGCTGAGCTGTAGCAGCTGCAGCACAGCGGCCACATGCTTTCTGTACTTCGTGGCCGTGATGTTGCCTGCACGTACCCTTCGCGCGAATGTGCGTACGCGGTCGCTGCCTCTGAGCGTGTCCGCATCTGGGACTGCGCCGTTGACGAAAATGTGCAGACATTCGGGAGGAATGCCAACATCCTCACTCGCCGCGATCAGCTGGCCAAGCTCCCGTTGTATTGTGATTGTCAGCGTGATGGTTAGACAAAATGGTGGATGCCAGCGCAGCTTCCGACAACTTGACCTAGTTCTTGATAGAGCGTTCGTCTTCCGACAACCGCTGAACCTGCACCAACTCATGCTGCACCTCCTTCGTGACACTCTGAATATCCACATTTAGGGAAAGCTGGACGGGCTTGTTCCACTGCCTTTACTGGAGAGTGCTAAGCGCACGAGAAGACAGCTTCCAATTTCGTTGGTGCAGCAGGAGGTTGCCCGCAGCCGCCCTCAAGGTGGCGTCTTCGTTGGTGATGCCCGTGTTCTCCGCGTGTTTTGAGTATGCCCGCACACTCACTGAGCGAGTATCCAAGCTTGAGAGCAAGAGATGGATTATGATATTTGCCCTCATTTACATCAACCAGTAGCTTCACCACACCTGCTACCTCCATGAACTTGGATGGGTGAATAAACAGCTCCAGACCTGCTCCTGGGCCGGGGGGGGGGGGGGATTCAGCTCCAGGAGCAGTCTCCCCAACTCTCACTTGTCCCGAGTGAGCGCATGTTGGTGGCGCTCGTGGTCTAGTCTTGTGAGGAGATGGAACACAAACCCCAAAATAGGCCCATCGTGGCTGTAGGTGAAGGAAATGTCACCGTCCCGCATCTTCGCTACCGGCTTTTCCAAACCAGCGGCGGCATCTCTTTGACACGGCGGCAAGGACCATTTCTGGTACCAGACTCTTCCGCCAGCGGCAGGTTTTTCATGAGCGTGGCACCTATGTCTGAAGAGGTTGCGTCTAGAGAAAAGACCCTGGCATTTTCCACATGCCAGCTTATCTCCGACCCTCACATTCGTACCTTGAGGTGGATTCCTCCTCGGAACGACCGTTCCACATCCATCATGGAAAACAGCTGAGTTGTGTTTGAAGTTGCCCTTATGAATGATATGCTCGACACAGATGCTCAATTCCCTGGAGCCTTCTGTAAGTGCGAGCGCATGAAGTACGTCTAGTTCTTGTTTATGTTTCCGGAATGGTGGTGCGTAAATTTCGTGTGCATGCTATCGCAATAGGGGCAAATATTCCGCCTCATGGATGGCTTTCCTGTTTTACTAGAAGATTTTAGAAAAAAAGACTGTTCGGCTTGAGTCCTGTTGCTGTTGTTGGCCACTACCTGGCCTTCCTTCTCGTCCTCGCCCATGTTCTCCTCCATATCCCGGTCCTCGTCCACGTCCTCGTACTTGTCCTCGTCCTAGAGCTTGTCGTCCTCGTCCCTGGCCACGTACTCGTCCTCGTCCTTATCCGTTTCTGGCCGTGGGTCGGGCGCTTACGTCGGATCTTCATCATCTCCATCATCAGGAATAAGTCCAAAGACATCATCACCGTCATCTGCACCATGATCCGCGGACAGAGCAATCTGTCCGTTGCTGACTGCGGGCCAGGCACATACGTCAGATCTTCATCTTCGTCGTCAGAAATGAGGTCAGACGCATCATCATCATCTGCGGACAGACCAATCGCCATTGGTTACGCAATGACAAGTATTCAGAAAAGAAACGAAAAAAAGCACAAAAGCAAGGCGTTGGAAGAGAGATTGGTCGCATTATTCAACGATGCACTGAATTTCCAGACACATCAGAGTCGCCATTCATACGCTGACCGGACCGAGACACAGTGCGCCGGTGGTCAGAGGCGAATCAGGGTCATTTGGGCTCCGATGCCAGCGCCATAGCCAACTAAACTACGTGGTCAAATGGCTTTTTAACCAAGGGTACATCGGTCCTGGGGTGTCGGCTTCTGACCCCACTCGGTTCTAGGGTAGAGACAAGTGCATGGTTGGCCACTGTTGCATGGCGATACCCTAATACATGGGATCTCATTGATGCGTGTGCCCAGTTCACGGCCGCCTACCATGGGCTGTTCAGCTAGTGAATACACCCGTTTTCCTAGTTGCGCATCAAACTTCAACGTGCATGGACGCCTGTCCGTGGAGCCTCAGCGCTTCCTCGCGCCATCCCAGATCACAAGCGAAGCGCGGCGACAAGGTCATATCGCGGCCATCAGCAGTCCGCCATGGAGTATGGTGGTCCAGCAGAGCACGACAGTTTTACACGACGAACATTTACAAGCTATTGCTAAAACCTGTGAAATGATGAAATCCTGCATTGAGCCGCTACTCCTCCTCCACCACTACGACATATCACTACAGCCCGCGAATTATGGCAAGTTAGATTATGTTTAGTCTGAAATTGTGAAGAAAAAGGAAACAAAAACGCGTAACATATATTTGTATATATATATATATATATATATATATATATATATATATATTGTATATATATATATATATATATATATATATATATATATATATATATATATATATATTTGTAATAGATTGATGAGCTGGGACATGTGCCCGGCATATACTGAGATAGCCCATGAAAACATGAACAGAAAATATTTGCACCTCCTAGGCACAACAGATTACTACATCAACCAGCTGTGGGGAAATCCAAGGAAAGAACCGGTTGAAAATTTGAGTTTTCTTAGCCGAAGAGTTGTTCTGCCTTGGAGTGGTGTGAGCAGGCAGGAAAAGTCATTTCTGTTCCGTGAGGTGGAGAGGCACGAGCGGATCAGCCTGCTGAACACTATGCTTTCATGGTAATGCTGCTGCATATAGCGTTCATTGCATACTTATGCAGCACGCAGAAATTACACAAATTAAATAAAGCATGGCCGTTCACCTCTTACGTGGTGAACTGCTGGCTGAATGATTTTAAGGTTTCCTGCCACCACTAATCAATATCAGGGCTCATGTTTCCCATTCCTCTCGGCGTTTCTAGCCCCCCCCCCCCCCGAACTTAGGCTATAGCTCCCCAACTTTGACAGAAAAGTGGGCCAAATTCAGGGAGAAAGCTGTTTGTTAGTGACCTTTGCATACAGCTTCATTATTTCACAGGTTTTAGCAATCCCTACCCCCACCCCCCACCCCATCCCCACCCCCACTCTTTTTGTGCAGCTACGTCCTCACTCAATGCATGCAGATAAGGTGAGAAAAGGTGCACCCCCACTCAGGCGTGCATGGGAGCAGATAAGGTAAAAAGCATGCTCACCCCTCCTTCGATATCAGCAGAGGTTTCAACACGAATGCTGCTACACCGCCATCAAGCTGGACAAATTTGCACTGCCCCTGATAAGGATGCACCCCGAGTACGAGCAGCTTCACACACCTAAAAACAGAGCAGATGAGGTAAGAAAAAGTGCACCTCCAATCAGGGGAGCATGAGAGCAGATAGATGAAGAGCACGGTTGCCCCCTCCCCCCCCCCCCCCGATATCTAGATGTTTCAGCGCTAAGGCTGCCATACTGCCATCAAGTTGGAAGAATTTGCATTGCCCCTGATATATTCTCATGCAGTAACCGCACAATTTCCAAAAAGCATGGCTGCTCACCTTTCATGTGGTGACCTGCTGGCTGAATGATTTTAAGGTTTCCTGCCATCACTACTCAGCATCAGGGTTCACGTTTACTATTCCCCTGAGGGTTCTAGCTCCCCCCTTCCCAGATAATAGAGATGCTGCTGCGCACCTGAGAACAAGCAACCTCACGCACCTAAAAAACACAGCTTCCACTACAGGGCATCATGCAGTAAGCAGTACTCACCATATCGTAACAGCTGACAGGAGCACCACACAATGATTTCCCTGTCCCAATTTCACGGCATTCTGCCTCGCGGCCAGTTTGCCTAAACCAAAGCTCCTCAACAGTCAATCGTGATGGGTACCGCACATGTACCCGGCCAGACTACGTCATTGTCAATGTGTTATTATCAAACATCTAAAGGCACAGGAAAATCAACATATTTGATTATTTACCCATTTCAATGTATTTTATTGCGTGAAACGTACACTACATGTCGCATTAAAGGCGACAACATGATCAGCACATATCTATTCGAAAATTATCCCATCGGTCGAAAGGCGAGAAACCACTCTGGCGGATTTGGGGACATTGACTTAATTGACTTGACTTGGATGATAAATTGATTTGTGCTAATTCACGTGACCACAAAAATACACTTGACGGATAAAGCCTGTCATGTCAGAACCTCTTAGGAATTTATGCCATACCAATATCAGGAGGAAATGAGCACCTTCCAAAAGGTCTGCAATGCGGACCGATTTTTGGTCCCCACTTTGCAAAGGGTCTTCACGTTGCGTAAGTGTATCGGACTAGGGTCCCCACTTGGGAGGGTTTACACGCACACCCCCACACCCACCCACACCCACACCCACACCCACACCCACACCCACACATCCACACTCACACCCACACCCACACCCTCTCACACACACCCGCGCGCGAGTGTGTGTGTTCGTCTACATATATATATATATATATATATATATATATATATATATATAGATAGATAGATAGATAGATAGATAGATAGATAGATAGATAGATAGATAGATAGATAGATAGATAGATAGATAGATAGATAGATAGATAGATAGATAGATAGATAGATATACGTCTACGCCTCCACAGTTTACCTTTCCTACGTGAAGCTGGTTGGGAATGACTGAGACAAACTGACTTTTGCAGCAATCGAAATGAGGATATTGCCATCTTTAAATTGACTGCATATGACCTAATCACTTTGTTCTTAAGTGCACAGTACACCCTTTTCACGTTTTGCGTCCAGATCGTGTGCTTTGCGGAAAGTGTGCCTAATTAAATAACATGAATGACTTGATAGTGCGTGCAAAGCAGAGCTTGCTGCTAGTTTCTGGGCTGTCGTGATTTTTGGCCGCGGCCACTCAGTTATGCAGTTCTAGGTCAACGGGTAAGGTTGCCCGCAGCCTTTTCCACTTAACATCGGATTGTGCCTTTTCGAGCTTTTCAATGCTGCGACATGGCCGCCCCATGCTGGTTTGCCACTCAGGTTGACAGTTGATTATAATATTATCATCTTCTAAACAGCGCGCTGTTTTCGGGGTTTGAACAGCCGTTTCCTAGATTCTAGCCCGGAAGCTGGTTGGGGCAGCATGGTCATAACAGGCCTCGAAAGCAAAAACTGGTGCAAGTGTTCAAAGTCCTTCACCGGGCAGTCAGTTGGCTTCGAGGCGTTTATCCTTGCGTCACAGGGGTTAGCTTGAAACTGGCAGCTCAAAGCTGTTAGCATAAACAAAACCTAAAAAGACTGGTGTTGGCGTAACCCGGACTAGCCAGCATAATTGTAATGTTGCATTTGTCACCCGTCCATCATCATCCCCTGCTCCGTCCTCTCCCCAGTCGACGGGATGTGTTGGCCCAGCAGTGCCCATTCATTCCACGCCTGAGACCAAGAATAAATATATGCATTGCAACATTCAGCACGCGCACGCATGCGAAGTTTTGCGTGCGTTCTATTGTCAATGGACTTCCATTCTTGGTGATCTTCTTTTTGCACAAATTTTGTGTACTTGCATCATATCCAAAAATTAATCTTTGATTACGTTCTTTTATGAAATGAATGTTATCCTTGACCAACATCCTCGCCCTTAACGTTACACCATTAAGCCATCATATATTAAGCCATCCAACTCGAAGCAAGGTTCTAAAACATTGGGTACTCAGGCTCAATGTTTAAGGGTGTTATAGTGGCCGTGAAAATAATCAATGAGTTCCAAATCAGAATCAAGAAATGTTTGCGGTTGCCAATCACTGTATCTACAGTGACCATAGTTGGCATGAAAGCGTTTTGTCAAGATTGTGGAAAGGTTTGAATCAGATTGTGCAATTTTCCAAATGATGGTGTGCAATTATTTTAAGCGTTTTTTGATTAGATCCCTTCCTATGCAGATGTTAAGGTCATCATGCACGACAGCGACAGTTTTTCTTCGCTCGCAAACGGCTGAAAAACCGTATTGACATTATACGTGGCTTCCTGCCGTGATGGTGACATAATAAACAAATAATAGTGGACATAAGCACTTGTAAACTTTTATATTGGACCAACGACGCAAATCCATGGCGACGCTGCCATTATGTGCATAAGAATGTAGCATCCACGGGGCTCTGGTCCAGGATGTCTACAGCATACAACACCAGCAGACAAAGCGTTAACTCGAACGACCCGGCCAGCAGGGAATTAGCTGGTCTGGTGACCTGAGTGGCTGACCGCGTCCCGCCCGCCGTATCAGGCTGTGGCAATGTCTGCAACATGAACGGCCCTGCCATGCGGTGTCCGACAGCGTCGAAATGAAACGGCAACGCCATCCCGCAGCACTCAGCCCTAACGACGGAATTAATGGCGCCGTTACATCGGCCGTTACGGCGGTAAACGGGTCGCTACCCTGTTGAGAAATCTAGCAAATGGCGAGTGCCGCTGTTCAGTCATGGTAATTTTCCGAAAAAGACCCGGCGCCTGGCCTGCCGGCCAATTACGATGCAACTTTAAAGAAGTCATTGGCGAGGCGCTCTGAAATGTTACCCCGGACGGGCGGGCGCGGCGCTGGTTCTGGAAAGACGTGGACGACCTCGCCCCGTGGAAAGGTTCCGGCCAGGTGATGACGGCCAGGCCCGCCCCTGCGCAATCAGGGCATATGTGATGCATTTTCATCGGCGTTGGCTTAGCTTGGTTGAACGCTGCCCACGCTGGCAGCACATTTGCTCAGGCGGCATAAAACAACGCGCTTCGTGCGAACATCTTTTAAATGCGTGATAGACTGCAAAACAAGTGAAGCGGGCACAACAAAGTCTTTGTTATCCCATCCCAATAATTACTTCTACTGCCGACTACCTCGTCCTGCACATGTACAGTTCTCAAAGCTTTACAATCGCAGTCTGAAACCAGTTCCTCATTCAACTCTGCGAAAAATTGGGCAGCCTACTACCTATGTCTCGCTCTGGAGCATATGGAGGCGCCTCTCCTCGGCAAACACTGGAGTTCTGCACACGCGGCAGATTGTTTGAGCGGTTGGATAATTAACCCGGAACCAGTCCCCGAGCGAGCTCAGCCTTATACATCTGTGCCCAATCTAACATCTCTCAGGAATTTAGGAGGCCGAGAAAGTACACTTCTGAAGAAACTGTTCGGGAAAACACTCGGCCCCCGACACGGTGGCTCAATAGTTTCCAAGCAACTTTCAAAACAAGCCTTATCCCTGAGGCTAGAATCCGTTTAGGTTTCAATCCGTCGGCATTGTTGGCGTACAATGTGAGTCGACCACTTCCTGGTGGATGAAGAAGACAGCCATTCCTGTGAATTGCTTTCTGATGCGCCGACCTAATGAAGCAGCCAGTCGATGTTACTGGCTGCGTACAGCCGGTCAATGCCAGTGGCTGTGGGTGGAGGCTGTGGCTGAAAATGGTCATTGGGCGTCGCCGGGTGCTGACAGCCATTCTGCGTCGGAGGTTGGTGACAGGCAGCATACCCCAGCAGGGACTTTCGCGGGATTTCACAGTGGGGGCGGGGGGGGGGTGGAACACTGATAGAAAAATGACTTTGAAATTAATAAAAGTGCATCACATGTTCTTGATCATCTTAATTGTACGTGCATACTTTGAATTTTAGCAGTGAACATTCAGGCACGTACATATTAGGTAATACATGACATCAATTCAGCGAGGGGGAGGTCACGTGACCCCAAGGCTGCAATGCGCATGCGGCCTTGTGCATCAGTGGCTGCCGATAGCCAGTCTGAACCAGTGGCTGTCAACAGCCAGCTCACGCGCGCCAGCCGCGGACGGCGGCTCGTGGGCTCATCTCGCGAGATCCGTGGGGAGTGGGCTGCCTGTGGGCTGCGGGTAACGTAGTGTTTATGTTTACCCAGGCTGCAAAGGACAAAAGCCACAGCAGTTATGCTGACTAGAAGGCAGCATACATATGTAGACATGCATCAAATTTAACTGCTGGCGGTAAATCCGCATAATTTGAACCCAAACCTTTCTCCAACGTGTTGACAATGATTTCTAAGCGGTTTTGCGTGATGGCTACATACATGCTACACTTTGGACAATGGCGTAGCCAAAGAAGGTGGAAGAAGGGATCATGGCTCCCCTGAAGGCAGTGGGGTCCCTAGGGGGCACTAGTACTTTTTGGTATCGTAATACGACCGCAGGACGTACAAAATAGCGTATGTCTGTCTGTCTGTTTGTCGTCGGGTCGAACGGTGACTCACTTCTCAGTGAAATTTTACACAGAAAACACGGTGCACGTACGCACGAAGCGACGCGTCATGGCACGTTTTGAGCCGATGCATCAAAAGGTGACGTGTGGCGCATGTTGCAGATTGCCTTTTTAGCTCTTCGGCTGCGCAAGAGCGGCCCGGAAAACAACCGGCGGGACCCGAAGGAAGGAAACCCTGACTGCACCTCGGCGACCACGAGAAGGAGCGACGCGAAATTGACATAGTTTGATAGACAATTGAACGGGAAATCGCGTGACGTCGGGTATGAGAATGCAAGTGTCGCGTGTCACGAGTACAGCAGAGGTCAAGATGCATTTACCCTTTTTAACCATTTTGACCAAGTTTTTTTACATCACGGCAGCCGAAGTTGGTGGATGTGTGAATCCAACTTCTCAGCGCCGAACAACATCCCGTCTGCAATTGGCACAGCCAACATGACCCTGTGTGATGTACAGTTGTGCCAGCAATCAATAATCAAGCTGGGAATGTCGATATTTCGAGAAAAAAAAATATAATGCAGTACGCTGTCACCACAAGTGCCACCATTGTCGCGGTGGAATTAGCATCATGGCATCTACTATTCATCCACCATACTCCCACCCATGTAATCGTCCTTCCGCGCATTATCCCGTTCAAATATCAACTTTATCTTATGGGACGCAATGTCGTTTCGTCACATCATCGAAATGCCACCGACCGATCACCCAGTCACTGCCGCCGAACATTTTGATTAAAACGGCGGAAAGCACACGCGTTTAGACCGCCGACTGTCAGCAAAACTTCACTAGTTTTCTGTTTATTCATTCGTTGAGAGAGGAAGAGGTGAGCCGCAGAAGCACTCAACGGGCATTAACACGCGCCCAGGTGGCCGGCTAGATACCCTTCGCTGGTGGGGGGGGGGGGGGTCAATTTGACCCCCCGCCCCCCGGAGATCTCGGGAACTAAAAAAGCCAGAGACACCAAGTTTACAGGGTGTGTTGACCTGTGCGTAAACTAACTTCGGTCAAATTTTGAACTTCCTATGCCATGACCTTCAGGTCAAATAAGGTGATACAAGGTCAAATTTCAGGTTGGTCTCCAAAGTGCCCTCAAAACCTAGGCAACTGTTTGTATACAAAAGGCCACAAGCCCATTTGAGGTCAGTGACCTTGTTTAAGCTTTTCCAGTCATGGTGACCAAAATCAGATAAGACTGCTCTGAGTTTTGCATATGAATAAGCGACAAAAATTACGCTAGGCAGTATGTTCCTAAAACAAAACGTTCGACCCGGATCGTCTTAGGTCAATGGCCTGCTCTGACCTCTAAGAAGTCAATTGAAGACGTATAGTGCGGTTCCTGCTGTCAATAAATTCGAAATAAGCACCAAAAGCTATCCCATACAGCAAGCCCTAGAGTAGTAAATCAGGTTGGGTTTGACCTTGGTCTGACCTTCATACCTGACCTTAGGTCAATTTAATTTGCTCATTCAATGTCTGTTGTGTCCAAGAATGCACCTCAGAGATGTATGGCTTCGTCAAACACTCCGTGGTTGTATCAGATTGAACGATTCCCGGAAATTGCTTTCGCTGAAACCATGGCCTGACGTTGACCTACCATAGGTCAGTGACCTTACAAGGTGCATCTAAATTGTTTCATGTCAAATGATCCGCTTTAAAATTTTCCACAGCTATGCAAAATTTGGCGCAGCTACGCCGCGCCGTTCGGAAACCATTCTGGAAAGACCTTCGGAAGGGTCAATTTGACCCCCACCCCCACCCGAGCGCGTGTTAATGCGCCTTTCACCATGCAATTTTGATCGGATCACTTGTCCTTTATTTGTAATGCATTATTTTACCGTAAATGAATATAAAAAATCATCAACTTAAGTGCACATTTGTAGAGGCCTGGGCAAAATGATTCATGAAATTGCAGTTGTTTGTAATCAAGCAATACTTCGAGGGCAAAACAGCATTTGCAATTTTTCATGTTATACCTTTTAAAATCACTCTAAAATGTGACAAAACCAACGCAGCAGCGTTCATAAGTGATGACTGAAAGAAATCGAGTCTGCATCTGGAATATAGCGGCGCCAGAACGGTTTCTTGAAGCGTTTGGAATGCTCAGGAATTCCCCAACCACAATGTGCATTATGGAGTTTTGCTAGCAGCATTTGCAAGTTGCTGTGCGGTTATTACAGCCGCAAGCCTTTGATGCTTCCATGCGGTGCTTATGTGCTGCTGCCGCCTGCGGTCTCATCTGCTTGGCCGAAAGGCTATGTGGCAGCTATAAACATCGAGTGAATAACAAGTTGCGAAGGGTTCGTAAAAATGCGGGACATTTTAAAGCGTGGAAATCTGCAGCGGGAAAAGCATATTACTTGCATGGGCTGTGCTTAAGAATGGCTGCAGAGTACAATAGATATTTTGTTGTACTCTGGAGCATGAATCTGCCTCAACCCGATACAACGGGCAGCAATGTATTTGATATATTGATGCACGTTGATAAGTGAAATTGAAGAGCAGCATTTGACAGCTTGACATCTGGCTTGGAAAGTAGGCGTAAGATGACTACCGTAGTAAACCATAGAAGATTCGATGCTGCCCTGCATCGCTGCGTCTTGGTGTTTCCTCGGCTTGGCCGCCTGACCATACGACGAGACACCTGTGTATGCTACGCAACCGGCTAACTCAGATTTTAATTAGCGTCAACCTCATCCTTTTTTGGACAGAGCATTACTAGCGTGGACGCCTTAGCATGAGTGCTAACCTGCCCATAGCCCACGGATATGAACGGGCGGAACGGTGGACAGCGTCACTGTGCTACTCTGGTCAGAGTCGTAAGCGCTTCGTTAATGGCGCCAGGCGGCACTGGGCAGGTTGCCGGCTTAACCAAAGGCTTAAGTGGTAATCCTCTTTTTAAGCTGTATGAGCGTTGCATTCGGATTTTAACCATGGTCTTCCTCATCCGTTCATGTTCATCTTAAAGACTTGACAACTAAACAAAAAGATGAGTTAACTTTTGAAATGCAGAGGTCAAACTCGAAAAGGAAAACGAAATTGTCGACTGTCATGGTCCAGTTGGGTTGCCATGGCATCCCTTTATTTTTCGTCACACCAATCGTACGGAACAAACCGGTTGGCTGATTGGGAAGTCCCAATTGATCTGAAGGGGCACGATTTTTAACGCTTTATTTTCACTTTTAACGTCTGTAAAGGAACGTAAGCCAGAAAAGCTATCAGAAAATGCAATTGCATGTTATATCTTAAAGCCAGCATGCTGAAAGCAGCAGGCGTTACATAACTGCTTAGAATAAGTCATCGGCACAATTCCTTTAACATTGTTTAGATGAACTCTATCTAAACCGATAGAACTAAGAGACTTTGCCATAAGTTGCTTGGTGCTACAGAGATATCCAGGGCTCCGCAGACGTTGACTGCAACTCGCGATGGAGCCCAAAATTTGTATATATATGACCAACCCAAGTTCGTCTGGGAATCTTAGACCCTCAGTCAGAATCGTCCAGTGAAAGAATAAGGTAGTATAGCTCCAACATGCGCGCTCTCAGGTCTTGGAATTTAATACCCCGACTCCCGGCGTTGCAGTCTCCTGATCGTCGGTTCTGTTTCAACACCATCGGCGGCCAACGGGGGGACAAAAATAATGGATATCTAAAAAAATATCTGGATGCTCTATGACACAAATTCTTAATCAGCGGTGTTAGCAAATATTTCACCCTAGCGCAATCTCTAGATCAAAAATAGGAACGGGGTAGCATTTATAGCACCAGTAACTGGTGCTGAAAAATTGGTGGTGCTAGCAGAGTATTGGCAGAGTGTCTATTTTTCGAGTTGCCCTGGTTGTTAATCTGCTTTCAAGATATCTTCAAAATTAAAAAGTTGAATTATAGACCTTAGTACAATCTTTGAGTAGTGTGAATTTATTTTGGAAGATTTGGAAAAGCAGCAGTGCACAGTGGTCGTTCTCGCCCACCCGGTGCCAGCCGCCTTGTATCATCTGCAGCGGCTTACGCCATTCAGTTTTACGGCAACTATAACCCTGGCTATTGCTGTTCTTTCTGTTATGAGCACTTGTGCGCAGGGTCAACACCGTTTATGTTATTTGCTTTACCTTACAAGTCCTTTCTTCAAAAGGATGGACGTCTTCTGTCAAGCATGCGCTGACCTTTTCGTCTTTTTTAACTTCATTTGGACCCGCCCTTTTGAAGACTAATTAGACCCCTTACGTTCCTCCGAGCAAGTGTTCCCATGGGCAAAACACCAGGAGGCACATTGTCATTCCGGCGACACGGGTTCGGGGTCCCCTGGCCCATCCGGAGGCCCTTACAGGGATGTATCATACATTGGTTCCCTTCCTGACGCGGGAGGACCTCTGATCCGAGTAGCTGACCCCAGATCGGTGCAGGAGTCCTCATTAGCACGCGCCCGGGTGGCCGCATAGATACCGTTCGCTCGGGTGGGGGTCAATTTGACCCCCTGAGATCTCTGGAACTAATCAAGCTAGAAGTACAAAATTTACAGGGTGTCTTGATCTGTATGTGAACTCACTTAGGTCAAAGTTTAAGCTTACTGAGTCATGATTTTCAGGTCAAATAAGGTCAAACAAGGTCAAATACAAGGCTGATCTCCAAAGTGCCCGTAGAACCTAGGCAACTGTTTCTAAGCAAAAGGTAGCAAACCCATTTGAACTCCGTGACCTTGATTGACCTTTTGAATGCATGATGACAAAAATCATACGAGACTGTTCTGGGTTTTTCATTTGAATAAATGTCAACCGGGGTCATCTTAGGTCAATGACCTGTTCGGACCTCTGAGAAGTCAATGGAAGATTATAATGCGGTTCCTGCCGCCAATAAATTCAAAATGAGCACCAGAAACTATCCCGTACAACAAGTCATAGAGTAATAAATCAGGCCGGTTTTCACCTTGGCTTGACCCTCATACCTGGCCTCAGGTCAACGTAATTCGCTCATTCAGTATTTGTGGTGCCTAAGAAAGCATCTCAGAGATGTATGGCTTAGTCAAACACTCTATTGTCGTATTAGATTGAACGATGCCCTAGAATTACCTTCGCTGAAAATATGGCCGGAGTTTGACCTGCCATAGGTTGGCGACGTTACAAGATGCGTATAATCTTTTTCGTCAAACGATCTGCTATTCAATTGTCTACAGCTATGCAAAATTTGGCGTGGCTACGCCGCGCCGTTCGGGACCCATTTTGGAAAAACATCTGGGGGTGGGGGGTGATTCGACCTCCCCACCCGTGCGCGTGTTAACGCAACACGATCCCTTATAGCCACAGGTGGCCCATATTAAGTACAAACTCTAGTATGATGTAACGGATCCTTAGCTGCAACAGGGTGGAGGGCCCCCCGTTCCGTACTGGAAGCCCTCATAAACACGGGCTGTTCCATTGTCTCATGGATGATTCAACCATAAACTTTCATATCTTTTTCCATTGCCAGAGGGCTCCGACCAACGCAAGATACCCTCTGGCATCCTCTGGCATTCGTCCCTGTCCGTGTGCAGAAAATGTTCCCGTGGCCGACTTGGAGCTCTTGCCGACACAATGACCTCTGTTAGGCACTGTGAGACTGACCCTGGACCAATCATTGTTGTAGGGATCCCGATCAACTCAAATCGCGTGTCCCGGCCTCGTCCCTCCTTGGGAAGTGGGCCCCCAGGGCTCAGACTGACACGGAGCCGACTGTTCGGTGTTGGCGGTCTTCGGTAGAAATAGGGCCCGCAGTGTCCCAGGGGTCTTGTATCGGTGTAAGAGATCTTCACCTGCCTTTTAATTTCACAGCTGTGCCGCTGGAAGTGCTTAATGTGACCTAAAACCACCCCTTCGGACCTTTCATCTCTGGTCCCCTGGACCTTCGGACCCCTTTTTACCCATCCCCTTCGGGCCCCTCGAACATGCCCCCTGGCCAACTCAGGATCACTTGCAGGGTCCCCTGTTGATCACTATGGGCCTCTGGCCAACACAGAGCCACTTACTGTCTGAGTGACCCCGACCAACGCAAATCGCGGGCCCCGGCTCTGCTCCTGCTTTGGCCCCCATAACTCAAACCGTCACTGAGCTGACTGTTGGTGTCGGTAATTTCTGGCCATAATAGAGGCACACATTGCCCCAGGTGGCTCGCGATCGGTGCAATAGGCCCTTTGACTGATATTTAGTTTCACGGCCCCATGGGCCGAGATCCTTAATGTGATCTCGCCCCAGTCCTTCGAGCCTTCGACTTCTAAATCGGGCCCTTGATCGCCGGTCCCGAAAGGCCTATCGAATCCCTCTTCAACCCCCTCCTAACATCGTCCCAGGCCTTTGCCAGCACAGGACCCCCTGTTAGGTGCTGTGGGTCCTGGCCGACACAGGGGGTCCCTCGTTGGCTCAGGGGCTTCGATCAATGTAAATCATGGGCCCCAGCCCTTGGGAAATGGCCCTTCAAGCCCAAACCGTGATGTAGTCGCCTGTTTGGTACTGGCGGTGCCTGACCAACATAGAGGCCTTCATCGACTGAGGGGCCCCAATTGGCGCGGAGGGCGCTCTTACTGACATTTGAGGGACCGACCCGCATGGCTGAGACCCCTAACGCGAACTCCAGCTTGCCCTTCGGCCCTCCAATCAGGCTTTAATCGTCGGTCCCGAGGGACCCTTCGGACCCTTCATGATCTAAGGAGGGGAAGCGAGGCACGCGCTCCCCTGGCCTGCGCCACAATTTGCGCCACAAGGCTGCAATTGTGTTTTTTTTTTCGCGACGTCCAAATGAACCAATCGATTGCCCAGCCGCCGCCGCCGAACATCAGAAGTTAAAACGGCGAACGCGCACTCGCCATAGATGGCCGGCGGCCGGCAGGTGTCGTATGCCAATAGTTAATTTATTCCTCGCGGTGAAAAGGTGAGCCACAGTGACGATTAAATACATAACTTGACCCCCTCGCGTTGAAAAATGTCAGAGAAATCACACGTATCGGGCGAATAATAATTTGCAAAGGATGAAACGAATGACTCACTTAATACAGCTATTATAATGCAAAGTTACGGCACATCCAATACTTTGTGGAATGTGAATTGGAGTCACTACAGAGTGCAAAAACACGGAAACACTGCAGCAGCATTAGCAAGTGGCAGCGGCGAAATTAGGGAGATCTGGCATTTGTAGTGGCAGCGAATACGGTTTTCTTGAAGCCTTTGAAGTGCGTTACAACGCTCCAACCACAAAGGATCTAAATCTGAGGATCTAGATTTTAAAGCTGGACCATTGGTAGTAAGGAGATTGAGGGCCCATCACTGAAAAATGCTTCAAATATGCTCCCGAGTCATTCATGCTACTATTTTAGTGTGCCTCATCGGCCTTGACGCATGGCGATGTGACACGAAATCAGTAAGCACCATCGCAGCCTTTATAACAGGTTCTTAACGCTACCACCGTAGGTTTGCGGCCACTTCTTGACGCAGATAACGTGGAAGTCTTCAGGCACATGCAACAACCACCTCCCATCACGTGCACGCATGTACAGAGAGCGGGGAAGGCGAGTATTTCCATGACGCCCATACGCCCCCGGGAGTCAGAGCAGCATGCCAAGTTCCCGTCAGCTATCCCGTCAGCCACAGGTCGGATCTGTCAGGAAATCTTATGAATGATGGTGAATGTATGGAGCAAAATGCGCACACAAATCATTCATAGAACGCCCCATGTTTTTCCATGCGTGTTCAAAAAGTCACCTCATCAAAGCATCCTCGCAAGAACCAGCAGACACCATTTCTCCTCACGTAACGGCGTCTACGCGCGCCTGGACACATCACCAGTGTTGTGGAGTGCTGCCGGGTCCGGGCCGCGCCTGGTGTCGGCCGAGGCGTCCAGTCTGCCGCCGGTGATCCGCTCGCTGATGGCGGTGGGGAGCTGAAGGAGCGGCTCTGGGGCCCGCCGCCGGTCAGCGCGGCCGATTTAACGGCGAGGGGGCGCCTGTTTGTACCTTCCGCGCCGCATCTGTATTCAGTGCGCCGCGCCTGGTGGTAGGGTGGCTCGTCACGCCTCGAGGGGGCGGCGGCAGCCGGCGCGCCGCAGCACGAGCCATCATCCGTTGTGGCTGGAAAACTGCGAAGCCTGGCGATATTGGAAAAGGGCTCCTCTGTCCTGCAATCCAGAAGTGTTTTAGCATGCGTGCAGATTGCTTGCCGCGCCAAGTTCGTCAAGCGTCAGTCACAATATGACCGTCGTCTATATCTAAATGCGTCCCACGAGGCAGAATACAAGTGCAGGAATGCAATATAATCTCTTTTGGGTGGTTCATCACGAGCGCCTCAGACACGTCACAGCTTGGGGTGCTTTATCGCTACATAAGTCATATTAATCGAGCTACCCTCTTCGAACTCAGACCGTTTGGCCTCAGTAGTCGCTTTTATGGGCAGTGGATATCACCATCGACGTCGACAAAAAGAAAGCACGGTTAAACCAGTCCGTTAAAGCTGTTGCAGCCTTTCAGGACCAGGTAACATGCCTTAGCATCTTTACAGGTGCAAACTGTTATTCTGCACATGATATAGAAAATGGCGTGGCTTTTTGTTAAAGCATGAAGATCGCACTCCAGAGCGCGCAAGATTCTGGGTTGTGCTTTGCCTTGCGCAAGTTATCCGCCAACAAAAGGGAAGAATTTCCAGTCTTCCAGACGACCGGGGAATCTCGAATCTCAGGGAGAATTTCAAATCTTCCAGACGCTTCATAGCAAGGCCGTGATCGTCAGCGGGCAGTGATATTTATCTTTCTCGCCTGCTGAGCGCCATTTCGACTCGGCCCCCGGGGACGGACTGGCTGGTCGGCAGTGCGACCGAAGCCCTTTCTGAATCTGACATTGCTATTTATGACCGCAGCAGCGCTGTGCTCTCCGCGGACGACGACGACCATTTGTCCTCAACTTCCAGACCGGCCTTCCCCGGGGGCGCCAGCCGATGGGCTTGCTCTGAGCAATGCCGCCGAGTTTTATAGTCATAAATGCCCCATGGCCCCTCACGGGAGGCGTCAAGCGAGCCCATTTTCAGATTTGAAATCGCGGGCTGAAGGTGCTTCAACGCTCGCGCAGAAAGTATGATCGTCCAAGACAATTACGGCGCTCGCTCCGGCCGCAGTGGTCGGATACCGTTCCGGCGCCATCGTTTCACTGGTATGCCGGGCGCACGCAGCGGCTTGGGCTCATCACCAGTCACCGACTCACCAGTCACCAGTCACCACCCGCCTGGCGTTATGATAGCGTGCGTGGCGCCTGGCCGCCACGCTGACCGGTACAGTATTTTTATTGGAGTATATCATCAGTCTCATATTTCGGTACAGAATGTTTGAAAACTATTAGGGGCAAAGCGGTGGGTGGTTTACGCATACATTTAAAGAAGTAGATGGTTTTAGGCCAGTTTGAGCTGGCTGACCTCCAACAGTTATGCTCATATTCAAGAAGACAGTACGGTCCCTGAACGGCTACCTCACAGAGGGACTCCCTCTTCGAGGTTTGTGGGGGCGCACGAACGCGCTGCCAGGCATGACACAAACACCAGCTGAACGCTGACAACCGCAGTTCGCACCGGAGAGATGTCAGGATGAAGGGTTGATTGAGGCCAGAGCGGGTGATGGCTGCCGTCTTTTGTTTGGTCAAAATTAAACCTCTTTCACAAAGCAATGACGATGTCAGGCTATGGAACCAGGGACAGAGTTGAGTGGTGGGGCCAGATTACGTGCACCTGCGAGCGCTCCTCTGTCGAGACTTGCCTCGTGAGCGGAGGTTCCCTAGAATGACGGGACTGTCTCACCATTCGCCCTCTCCACTCTCCCATAATCCTGAGATGGTCAGTCTTGACCGAGAGGACTCTAAACCCTTAAAAACTGTTATCGTTGGAAGCATAACAGTCGTCTGTTATTAATGCATGGGCAACCTAAAACGCCTATCACTCAAGCGTTGAAGGTGATAACAAGGTGATTCCCACATTATGACACCGGAAGCATTATAAACAAAGCACAAACAACGAAGAGCGATGATAGTTGTCTGCCATGTGTGCCTCAGAGCTGCGATGTAGCGCTCGAAAATGAGCTTTTGTTCTACATTATGCAGCCTTGCTTGTTTCGCTGCCTTGACTCAAACAAGGGCATGTTACGCTGGTGTCGCACTTCCACTTATATGTGCCCATAGCGTCCTTCCCGCCTCACCGCTGCAGACCCCGTCTGCGTGCTGGCTGCACTCCTCGTACTGCGACCTGTGTGCTGTCACCGGATGGGCGGTATCGTATGACCCGCACTCTGCAGATCTGCGACACTCAGTGGTGCGGAGAGTTACGATTCGTCATAAACTCTTTCGACCACTTGATAAGATGGGCGGAGTTGCCGCGCGAAATTTGACGTCGGACAACTGGCATGACTACACCTGGCTACACCCCTGATTCCGGTAGCAGACAAGCCCAGTCACGGCGTCTGGACGGATTTCCTGAGCAGAGTCAGCGGGTATTGCCAGAAGCATGAACTCAGCGTGAGTTTAGAAGCCATTTTGCTGGATAGTTGGTCGGACCATACGTCAGAGCAACGGGGCTGAATGCCTGAGTTGATGGACGCTGCCAGCTACAGTTTTGCAGCCGTTTTTCAATGCGTTTGATACTAAATCTCGAAAAATAGCCGTGTGGTTGGATACTGCATTTCGCAAGTGCCTGGTGCTAGGTTAATAGTCGCCCACATTGTAAAAGGCTCCCAAAAATCTTCCACGGCGTGTAGCTCCTCAGAGACTGTGCTCCAGCGCGGCCGAGGCGTTCCGACCATTGGTCCGGCCGATCATCCAGCGGAATGGCTACTAACCTCACCCAGAATTCATGCTTCTTTCCGTGCTCGTCAATCCCACCGAGGAAATCCGTCAAGAACCCACGGCTGAGATTGCTCGCCGCCGAGCTCAGGAAAGGGAAGAGGTACGGTGTTACCAGTTTCCGACATCATTTATGACGTCATCAACTACACCGATGTTACCGATCTATCGTAAGTGTATTGAACTGAGCCGCCACTCGCTGCGTTCTTGAGTCCAACGCCTGTAGTGTGCTGGTAATGCGATGTCCCGAACCCAGTGCATGCACAGGCTGTGTGGCGAGGAGAGACGTACAGCTCGCCACACAGGTGACGTCTGCAGCGGTGGAACGGCACGTATCCCAAGGGTACGTGTTCACAAGAATGCGACACCGCCAGAACATGACCGCGTTAGTGTCAAAGCGGAATGATGTTTTCGATAGTGGTGACGGTGTTTGGAGACACACACAACTGCTATCGTTTGTCGTTGATGTTACCAGCGTTTCTTACCTCAAGCGCATGGTTTTGAGCCGATGTTTAATCTACGTTTGTGCGGCTATTTAGATTAAAATGCATTCGCATATCGCGACTGATTGTTTTTCCTAACACTGCCGTTTTCGCGAAACGTCAGCAAGAGGTGATGCGTAAAAACACGGCTGTTGGGCTGGCTGGAGGCCACCCATTTTCACTTACGCGCTTATGCCAATTTGCCGACTAAAGCAATAACTTGGCAAGCTTTCTAACATACTCTGTCCGTTGATATACGTGGCCCAAACCTTTTGTGCATCCTTTTATATGTACATCCTTTTATGTATATCCTTTTTTATAAACACCTTTTGTATATCCGGTTTCCCTTCTCGCATAAGTTGAGACAGACATAAGCTAGATACTTTTCGCTCGGGTGGGGTAGGGGGTCAATTTGACCCCCCTGAGATCTCGGGAACTAAGAAAGCTAGAGACATCAAATTCAAGGTTGTATTGACCTGTACGTGAGCTCACTTGATCAAAGTTTCAAGTTCCTAGGTCATGACTTTTGGGTCAAAAACAGTTAAACAATGTCAAGTTCCAGGTTGGGCTCCAAAGTGCCCCAGAACCAAGATAACCGTTTCTAAGCAAAAGGTCACATGCTCATCCAAGGTCAGTGACCTTTTTTGACCTTTTGGAGGTCGAGGTGGCCAAAATAATGCAAGATTGCTTTGAGTTTTGCATTTGACTAAGCGACAAAGATTACACTAGGCAGTATGTTCCTAAAACCAAATGCTGACCCGGGTCATTTTAGGTCAATGACCTATTCTGACATAAAAGAAGTCCATGGATGATGTATAATGCGGTTCCTGCTATCAATAAATTCGAAATGAGCACCAGAAACTATCCCATACAGCAAGCCCTAGAGTAACAAAGCAGGTTGGTTTGGACCTTGGCGTGACCTTCATACCTGGCTTTAGGTCAAGGTAATATGCTCATTCAACTGCTGTGTTGCATAAGAAAGCATCTCAGAGATGTATGGCTTCGTCTAACACTCCGTTGTTGAATGAGATTGAATGATTCCTCCCTCCGCTGAAACCATGGCCTGACTTTGACCTGCCATAGGTCAGCAACCTTACAAGATACATCTAAATTTTTGATGCCAAACGATCAGCTATTGAATTGCCTACAGCTACGCAAAGTTGGGCGCGGCTACGCCGTGCCATTCGTAAGCCATTCTGGAAACAACTTCGGGGGGGGGGGGGTCAATTTGACACCCCCCCCGAACTCGTGTTAATCTGAAGCGTGCTTTGATTAACATGGCCGGTCAGCGGGTCCACATCGTCGTGACTTTAAAAGGGGCGAACCATGCAAACAACTCTCAGGCCTCAGGGAAAAAGGTGAAGTAATCATTGGAGCGTTTTGACAATCATATGAAATACCGTTCACTGCTGTTTGGCTATCTAGGCTTACGTCCGTGTTGGTGCTAGTACAAAATAAACGCCAACATGACGCTTATAAGGTGCACATAAACACCTCAAAAACGCAACATACGTGGCAACATACATTCACGGTAACTGTGCGTAACACGGTAACCAAGTAACTGTGCGTAACACGGTAACCAAGTAACTTTGCGTAACAAGGTAACACGGTAACCAAGGACCGCGGCCGGCTCCACACACAGGTATACGGACTGGGTACGGCGGAATATGATCAGCTACGGGCCGAGTACGACGGCTGTGCGGATAGGTACAGATAGGCGGAGCACGGCAATATGCAGACAGGCACAGACCAAGCACGGCGGCTATGTGGACAGGTATATAACGAGCACGGTTATTCCAAAATCCAGGCATGAACGATTGCGGTGACTGCATGGGTGAAGTCAACCGTTAAGCCTCTGGTCTCGCATCTTGACAATACTGACAATGTATCTGGCGCCAGCAAGTTAGCTGGAGCAGACAGCAGACTCGCCACTCACTCGCGCAGTCGGCAGAGGCACGGCGATGCGACATGTTGCCGCATAAAATCGAAACACGTCGTAGTGGTTCGCCGCGAGGGTTGCAAAGGTCAGCACCATGCCTCGTTTTCAGATCATACGCGATCGACTCGGTGGTCCTGCATATCTGTCACTAACAGTGCGATCACTATCGGTGCGAAAGCAGACAGTTGTTCGGGCCGCCCGTCTCGAGTAATCCTCGTATGTGCGTTTTCACTTCTGAAGAGCGGTTTCCCTGAGGTGCGGAACTATTGCGTTAAGAGGGGAGGGGGGGGGGTCGAGCCCCAAACATTTGCGATAATTAGCTCTAAGCTTATGACAGTTCGTGAAAAGAGACAAAGTTGTCTATTCCTTAGAGTACTTTGAGTACTCGGAGCGTCTTTGAGCCCCCCCCCCTACCCCCCTAATCCTGCAGAACTTCTCTCGTTATTGAAAGCACATCACACCCGTAGCTCGCCATTTAAGCGCACCTTCCGCGAACAATTTGCTCGCTATTTTCGGATTACGCAGCACAAAATACGTACCGCGCATGACAATCCTCGGCCCATTAAAGTCTTTGCACCACTGACATCATGCAAACGTAACGTAAAGCGAGGACAGCACCAGAATCATCAACCCATTTTTCCGCTTTTATGCAACCTTGGTGTGATGCGAAATTCGTCTGCTGTTGTCCAATGGGATGGTGTGTTGACAGTAGGGGTGAGGATTTGTATCATGTGACGAAATAGGAGGCCTTGGGTAGAATCATTGGTTGCACTTGTTGGCTTCAGCCAGCGGTGAATATGATTGGTAATGGTGTGTCAGAGAATGATGAGGCCGGGGCCACACAATGCGTGGTAAGCATTGCTGATGAATGTGTGATGAAGTGTGGAAAAAATCAATAATTTTATATTGTCTTATTTGGTGTACCGGGTTGAAAACTATGTGTAAATCATGATGAAATAATGTTTTTCCTTCCTTGTGTCTCGAATATCTATGCTGTCTTATGTGAAATCTCAGCATTTCTTTATATCTGGCATCTTTGTTCCTGTGTTTCATTTTAAATCAATTTTGGGAACATGAATCAGGATTACCTATGTAATAATTTTCAGCTCTAGACAAAATCAGTTGGTCAAATTCAAACAAGGCTGATTAAACTTCATGTGACTTTTGTTTTCACAATCACTATGTTTTGGGGTTTTTGGAGTGTGTTGTATGGCACCTAGGGTTTGAAATGTTGTGTCTGTGCTGTTTCTTTGAAATGCTTTTGTGACCTGTTTGAATGTGAATCATCAGGAACAACATGACAATTTTCCATTGATGTATGCAGTTTTAGATTAGTTTTGTTTTTGGCAGCACAATGGATGATCAATGGGATGAAATGCTGCTTTTTAACTTATTGTGTATAGTTCATTTCAAAACTAGGAAGTTCTCCCCTGCAGTCTTGACTAAGGCATTTCAAACTGGTGGAAGCATTAAGTGTGACAGAGCAGGACAATTCAGGTGTAGTTTCTTCTTTCCTTGAAAGCTGCTGAGTTCACAACAGTGCCTAGTACAGTGGAACATGATGCCAACACATAGGTTGAACACAAGCGGAATGGAGTACTGGACCACATCAACATCCCATAACAATGATCATCATGATCAGTGAGCTCAAGGTTAATGGACAGGGTGTGATAGCTGCAGTGAAGTCCTCTCAGATGTGTGATAGTGGGCAAATTGCATGCTCTCATCAGCAAGCCAGCTGTTGTGCAGCCTTAGGAGACACTGTGTAGGCCTTTCCCAGAGCAAGTGTCCCATGAATTGCAAGTGGTGTGGTTTGCTCAGAATGCCACAGGCCACAAGTTGTTTTTCTCCCCAAAATCGGCAGATGGGAGAGGGAGAGCAGTGGTATAACCTTCACTGTCTTGTTCTGCTGTGGTCGCCTCCAATGCATGCACACAAGCTCACGCATATATCCTGGGCCCCTGAACAGCCCTTGTTTGCAGCGGCTGAGCCATGTTGCTACGGTCCTCAACGGCGCCCGCCTAGGTACAATTACAGTAAAAACAAAGTCCCTTCTCACTCCAGTGCGTCTTGTTTCTCGCACGTCAATTCTGAAATCTTAGGCTGTAACACAGCACAAAGCTGCGGTGCGGAACAGTCCTGATCCTGGTGCATGCCTGCGGCAGTAGACAGGTCAGAGGGGCGGAGTGATTGATGGCCAGCCCATTCGCTTGACGGTGTATTAATGAAGATTTACCAAAATCGAAGTGAGCTGAAGAGGCCGCTGTGCGCTCGGTTCTGTTCGCACATCAGGCGAATGGGTGGTGGGCATACATCGCCATTCGGACATAAGTTTGCAAAAAGTGCAAAGTAAAAGCAGAGCGATCTGTCGCTCTATTTTTTAAGCCCAGTGTTGACCTTTTGATCGGATGTAGTTCTGGGGTCGGCGCCCACGCTAGTGGCGCTTGTTGCGTGCGCTCCGACATCGTCATTCGGTCACGTAAATCCGAATCGATAGTATAGTTTGTCAGCAAAAGTTTAACTTGCCGCGACGCTTTGTACTGCTCGTTCTACCCCACGTCACCCTGGCCTTTCTCGCATCCGCCGTTACCGGCGGCAGTCCGTGCCAGCCGAGGCCAAATGATGAGCGCGTAATGCGACTCGAACCCTCTCCTCCAACATTGGGCGAATCGGAATTCAGGCGCTCTTACCATCTGTGCTACTTGGGCGAACTATGGAAGGGAAGGAAACATCAACTGTTCTTTTTTGAGCAACCTTTAGTGCGTGAAGACAAAAACCTTTAAACACCTCCGTAAAACCAAAATAGCATAGTTAAACGCCATGCTTTGTTTATGTGATGCAAAGCTGACATGGAAGCTGGCCACATTGCAAACTGATGCCAGGCCCTAGAAGAACGTACGACAGTGAGTGCCCGCATTATCGAATGTCATAACGTGTAATTTACGCATGCGTGCATCCATCGCATCCATTCATGCTCATGTCATGATTTGTCACCTAGCCGTCGCACTAGACGCTGACGTGCCTGTGTCTTGGTGTTGCAGACCCTGGACCTGGTGACGCCGGGTGTGGCGCCCAAGACGCCCGTCTCGCTGCTGCAGGAGATGGCTGCAAAGCAAGGCTCCACGCCCAAATATGACCTGCTCCAGGTGGGTGACACCTGGATGGTGCCGCGTCGCGGCCGAGGGCGAACGGCGTCGGCGGGGCACGCCGCTAGGGCGCACTGTGGGGCATTGCGGTGTTTTATGCATTTAGACAATGTTAGGGGCTCGAGGCTTGTGGGTCAGTTGTCCACTTTCATTTTAGTGTTAGGTGGTATTGGTAAGATTTTATCTATTCAGGATCCCTAAGCTGTTTAGGGAACTACAAAACTTCTGAGGAACATGAGATTTTGGTCAAGTACCACTTTCCAGATTTCAGCAACGAGTGCTCCTCCTTGGCCTTTTCTTCATTCTTCGTGGCGACCGGCTTCAGCCTTTCAGTTCTTTTGATGACGCCACATCACCAAAAACCAAGTAACATGATCGTCCAACTGCCATCCCTATTTCTTACCCTGTGCACTTTATTCCCTGTCATACTCATAGTAGCGTCCTTATCGCATAACGACACCATACGCATTCGCCCATCTGTTGATGATTCATGATCACTCTAAATTGTCAGCCAGGGTTTCTCCAAAACATAGGATATTGTATGCAGATGTTTGAGAGTAAACTCCGAACTATGCCGAGAGTTTGGGGCTTCGACGTGAATGGGCGCTTATGACACGGGCGGTAGAAGTAGTTTGGCGATGAACGCGGGGCGCGTTGCATTAAAACAAACTGACACAAACGGAGAAATGTGACATGGGACGCGTTTCCACCGAGTGCATTGCAACGCGCGACGAGTGTGTATTGGAAAACGTGGCGAACTGTGGGCGCTCATACTTAAAATTGCATCGTGTAGGTTTCCTCTGTCGTTTTAGTCAAGTGCGTGCTTCGTGAAATTGAAACCCTAGGTGGAAATGCACTGGCTCGCCTAACAGGCAACATGATATGCGAGAGGCGGTAGATGACACTGTCAAGAAAAGGGGCTCTGGCATGAGTAGCTCCAAGTCACCGCCCCACGTCTCCAGCACCACCCGTTCGCGATGTGAGGGTGGCTACTGTGGACAGCCGCGGCCCGCTCTGAACCAACGGTCGGCAGCCGTGCCCCGGGAGCGGAGAGGTCATACGTTCTCAGCTCAGATGGGGGTGGCCGCGTCCGGCGCTGGGCGAACACGCACCGGGTCGGCGCCGGGGCTAGCGTTATGTGGTATGACTCGGCGGGCGAAGTGAAATCGGACTGCTCCCACCGGCGATATTTTCTCCTATCCGGTGTGCCTAAGCGTTTGGGTGTAATGATTGTGGCTGGCGTTTTATTCCTGGATGAAGTTAGTTTGACAGGTCCCAGCCAAGAAGTTGGACTGGTAGCAAAGGCCCCGTTTCGTCCCAACTAGCGTGCTACCAATAGTCGAAATCCTGTTTCTATGGTTGGTCGGGCGGCCATGATGGATTCGTGACGCGGAGGGTGTGACGTCACACTTGTCGACTACTGGGCTGGCAAACGTTTTAACATCTCGGTAGTCGGCGGGGCGTCCATGAACATGGCGGCGCGCGGCGCAGGCGACATCATGTTAGTACTTTGTCTTTTTTAGTTGATGTGCGAGCTACTAGGGATTTAGCGGGGCATTAATATTTTTAAGCCTGCGACTTGATGATAGGTGACTGCTGCTAAGCACACAGACTTATTTTTCTTCCCAAATTTGATAGGCACAAATGCGCGGCTAATGTAACGCTTTCCAGTAGTCAATAGGTGGTATGAAACGGCCTAGCATTCGAGTGGGCGGGGCTTGTGTTTATCTACCAATAACACGGTGGTTGAAATGAAACGCGGCCATAAATTCAGCTGGATAGTCCTACTCCAGCAGAGACCATGCCGTGTCATATCTATGGTGAATTTATCCGTGTCCTTTTGATTCCCTGGGCTGTCGCATTCTTTAACGTAATCGGTATCTGTCCGTGTTCTGCAATATTCCCATAGTCTGTCGTTGTCCTCTGCCGTGCAGGGGTCCTTTCCACGGCACCCAACGTCTCCCATGTCTTTCTTTGTCCTCTTGCATGGTCAGTGTCCTTGCATGTCCTCTAGCTTATCGCATGGTTGTCAGCGACTTGGAGCCGCTGGCCTCCATTCACTTGTTCCGTACTTTCCGGTGTCCTCGGGCCTGTCCGTGTCCTCCGTCGTCCGCGCGGTTCTGAGGTCTCCATGAACCTCTGGCGTCACCCGGGCCGCCCATAATATCTCTGGATCAACCTGTGCAACACAAGCCTGTGGAATGTCCCTGGAGCCGAATGTTGGCAGCAGTCCAGGATCCGGGCTCCGTCCGTCGGCAGTCTCGGCGCACGTCGTGCACTGGCGGAGCGGGGCAACGCCTGCTCGTATTGACGTCTCTGCCATTTCCAAACCCAGCTGTTGTGCGCGGATTGATTTGGTGACGATCCTGAGGAGCGTAGTGATAAGTTTGACGGTGCCCCGTAGCACGTTGTGTCGATTTAGATAGCGGTTTCGGTGGTGAACTTTGTGGAATACTTGTGGTTGCTGGTTGTCTGCCTTTCAGAAAATTTATTCTGACATAACAACAGGTAAAAATCCAAGGGCCTATTCCGTACGAAATGTTAACAGTCCGTACCCAGTTGACTGCTGTTTGTTGGTGCCTCTCCCCCACTCATTCGGAACCTGCCATGACGGTCTGCTGAGCTGTCTATGTGTGGTGCGGCTGCTGAGCGTCTGCCCGGACCTGGCCCGCAGGTGGAGGGCGCCGTGCACGAGCCGACCTTCCTGTACCGAGCCACCGTCGGCGAGGTGGTGGCCAGCGGTCTCGGCCAGAGCAAGAAGAAGGCCAAGCACATGGCGGCGCGCGCCGTGCTGGACCAGCTGCTGGGTCAGCGGGCGTCGGCGCCGGTGGTGCCGCCGTTGGCGCTGCCTGCGCCGGCGCCGGCAACAGCAGCAGCGACAGCTTCGCCGGCGCCACCGGCACTGCCGCCGCCTGCCCCCCAGCTGGTGCTGCCCTATGACGACGGTATTCCAGGCAACCCGGTGGGCCAGCTGCAGGAGCTGTGTATGTCGCGCCGCTGGCCGCCGCCCACCTACGAGCTGGTGCGCGAGGAGGGCCTGCCGCATGAGCGCACCTTCACCATCGCCTGCTGCATCGGCACCAACAACAAGGAGATCGGTGAGCACCAGCGGGCGGCGGGGCCTACTCTGCCGGGCCACGGCGATGCCTCGCGTTAACGTTTGATTGCTCGTTGGACGTGCGCTGAAAGACACCGATTGGATATTGCGCCAGGTTTGAGGGAAGTTGGTGCGCGAGCGGGATGGATGGCATGCGTTGCTGCACTCCAGAAATACAGAAATAGCTGACCGGACGACACACTGCAGGTGTGGGCAAGTCCAAGAAGATCGCCAAGCGGCAGGCCTCCAGCCTCATGCTGACCAAGCGGGACAACTCGCCGGAGGACGGCGTCAGCATCATGGACAACGACGACGACCAGGTTTGTGGGCGGGGTGCAGCCGCCGCCGCTGGTGCTCCTCAGGGGCGGTCTGGTCGTGTGGAGCTGTCCCGTCGTGCAAACGGCCGGGGCGGCCGTGTGGTGGGTATCCATCTGGGGGGGGGGGGGGGGGAGGGGGAGGCGGAGAGGTGGTCACACCAGACCTGTCAGAGCTATGTTGAGCTGTCACACCAGTGTCACACCAGAGCTGTCAGAGCTACATTGAGCTGTCACACCAGAGTCACACCAGAGCTGCCAGAGCTACATTGAGCTGTCACCAGTGTCACACCAGAGCTGTCAGAGCTACATTGAGTTGTCACACCAGAGTCACACCAGAGCTGTCCATTTCGGGTCGGGTACCATGCGGATGCGGCCGGCTACATAGTCGGCGGGAGACCAGGTCATCATGTGACGTTTGTTATGTACGTACCTTCTCCTGAGCTGACCTTAGCTGTCGCGTCCTGCCAGATCGCGCAGAAGATGACGGCGCATTACTCGGGCCTGCGGGACAGCTGGGCACCGAAGGCGGCGTCACAGAGCGGTCTGCGGGTCAGCCAGTTCCACTGCAGCCTCAAGGCCTCCTGCGGCCAGCTCATCACAGAGCTGCAGGTCAGTCCGGCCAGCTCGTCACAGAGCTGCAGGTCAGTCCGCGTCACAGAGCTGCAGGTCAGCCCGGCTATCTCGTCACAGAGCTGCAGGTCAGTCCGACCAGCTCATCACAAAGCTGCAGGTCAGTCCGTCCAGCTCGTCACAGAGCTGCAGGTCAGTCCGGCCAGCTCATCACAGAGCTGCAGGTCAGTCCGGCCAGCTCATCACAGAGCTGCAGGTCAGTCCGGCCAGCTCATCACAGAGCTGCAGGTCAGTCCGTCCAGCTCGTCACAGAGCTGCAGGTCAGTCCGGCCAGCTCATCACAGAGCTGCAGGTCAGTCCGTCCAGCTCGTCACAGAGCTGCAGGTCAGTCCGGCCAGCGCATCACAGAGCTACAGGTCATGTCCGCCTTTTTCACGGTCGCCACCGAGTCGCCTGGACTACCTGTCAGCGGGTGGTGGATGAGTTACCGATCGGGAATTATCACGAGTTATCACAGGGCCGTCAGTTATCACGGAGTCGTCACAGGGTCATCACAGTCGTCATATAGTGCTCTGAAGTCGTTACGTGGTCATCGGAATCGTCACAGTCATTTCCAAGCTATCCTGGAGTCACTTGAGTC
>NW_023597034.1:38745042-38775523 GCF_011947565.3 Pollicipes pollicipes | reverse complement strand
CCAGCGAAGGGTATCTAGCCGGCCACCTGGGCGCGTGTTAATGCCCGTTGAGTGCTTCTGCGGCTCACCTCTTCCTCTCTCAACGAATGAATAAACAGAAAACTAGTGAAGTTTTGCTGACAGTCGGCGGTCTAAACGCGTGTGCTTTCCGCCGTTTTAATCAAAATGTTCGGCGGCAGTGACTGGGTGATCGGTCGGTGGCATTTCGATGATGTGACGAAACGACATTGCGTCCCATAAGATAAAGTTGATATTTGAACGGGATAATGCGCGGAAGGACGATTACATGGGTGGGAGTATGGTGGATGAATAGTAGATGCCATGATGCTAATTCCACCGCGACAATGGTGGCACTTGTGGTGACAGCGTACTGCATTATATTTTTTTCTCGAAATATCGACATTCCCAGCTTGATTATTGATTGCTGGCACAACTGTACATCACACAGGGTCATGTTGGCTGTGCCAATTGCAGACGGGATGTTGTTCGGCGCTGAGAAGTTGGATTCACACATCCACCAACTTCGGCTGCCGTGATGTAAAAAAACTTGGTCAAAATGGTTAAAAAGGGTAAATGCATCTTGACCTCTGCTGTACTCGTGACACGCGACACTTGCATTCTCATACCCGACGTCACGCGATTTCCCGTTCAATTGTCTATCAAACTATGTCAATTTCGCGTCGCTCCTTCTCGTGGTCGCCGAGGTGCAGTCAGGGTTTCCTTCCTTCGGGTCCCGCCGGTTGTTTTCCGGGCCGCTCTTGCGCAGCCGAAGAGCTAAAAAGGCAATCTGCAACATGCGCCACACGTCACCTTTTGATGCATCGGCTCAAAACGTGCCATGACGCGTCGCTTCGTGCGTACGTGCACCGTGTTTTCTGTGTAAAATTTCACTGAGAAGTGAGTCACCGTTCGACCCGACGACAAACAGACAGACAGACATACGCTATTTTGTACGTCCTGCGGTCGTATTACGATACCAAAAAGTACTAGTGCCCCCTAGGGACCCCACTGCCTTCAGGGGAGCCATGATCCCTTCTTCCACCTTCTTTGGCTACGCCATTGTCCAAAGTGTAGCATGTATGTAGCCATCACGCAAAACCGCTTAGAAATCATTGTCAACACGTTGGAGAAAGGTTTGGGTTCAAATTATGCGGATTTACCGCCAGCAGTTAAATTTGATGCATGTCTACATATGTATGCTGCCTTCTAGTCAGCATAACTGCTGTGGCTTTTGTCCTTTGCAGCCTGGGTAAACATAAACACTACGTTACCCGCAGCCCACAGGCAGCCCACTCCCCACGGATCTCGCGAGATGAGCCCACGAGCCGCCGTCCGCGGCTGGCGCGCGTGAGCTGGCTGTTGACAGCCACTGGTTCAGACTGGCTATCGGCAGCCACTGATGCCAAGGCCGCATGCGCATTGCAGCCTTGGGGTCACCGTGACCTCCCCCTCGCTGAATTGATGTCATGTATTACCTAATATGTACGTGCCTGAATGTTCACTGCTAAAATTCAAAGGTATGCACCTACAATTAAGATGATCAAGAACATTTGATGCACTTTTATTAATTTCAAAGTAATTTTTCTATCAGTGTTCCACCCCCCCCCCCCCCGCCCCCACTGTGAAATCCCGCAAAAGTCCCTGCTGGGGTATGCTGCCTGTCACCAACCTCCGACGCAGAATGGCTGTCAGCACCCGGCGACGCCCCAATGACCATTTTCAGCCACAGCCTCCACCCACAGCCACTGGCATTGACCGGCTGTACGCAGCCAGTAACATCGACTGGCTGCTTCATTAGGTCGGCGCATCAGAAAGCAATTCACAGGAATGGCTGTCTTCTTCATCCACCAGGAAGTGGTCGACTCACATTGTACGCCAACAATGCCGACGGATTGAAACCTAAACGGATTCTAGCCTCAGGGATAAGGCTTGTTTTGAAAGTTGCTTGGAAACTATTGAGCCAACCGTGTCGGGGGCCGAGTGTTTTCCCGAACAGTTTTCTTCAGAAGTGTACTTTCTCGGCCTCCTAAATTCCTGAGAGATGTTAGATTGGGCACAGATGTATAAGGCTGAGCTCGCTCGGGGACTGGTTCCGGGTTAATTATCCAACCGCTCAAACAATCTGCCGCGTGTGCAGAACTCCAGTGTTTGCCGAGGAGAGGCGCCTCCATATGCTCCAGAGCGAGACATAGGTAGTAGGCTGCCCAATTTTTCGCAGAGTTGAATGAGGAACTGGTTTCAGACTGCGATTGTAAAGCTTTGAGAACTGTACATGTGCAGGACGAGGTAGTCGGCAGTAGAAGTAATTATTGGGATGGGATAACAAAGACTTTGTTGTGCCCGCTTCACTTGTTTTGCAGTCTATCACGCATTTAAAAGATGTTCGCACGAAGCGCGTTGTTTTATGCCGCCTGAGCAAATGTGCTGCCAGCGTGGGCAGCGTTCAACCAAGCTAAGCCAACGCCGATGAAAATGCATCACATATGCCCTGATTGCGCAGGGGCGGGCCTGGCCGTCATCACCTGGCCGGAACCTTTCCACGGGGCGAGGTCGTCCACGTCTTTCAGAACCAGCGCCGCGCCCGCCCGTCCGGGGTAACATTTCAGAGCGCCTCGCCAATGACTTCTTTAAAGTTGCATCGTAATTGGCCGGCAGGCCAGGCGCCGGGTCTTTTTCGGAAAATTACCATGACTGAACAGCGGCACTCGCCATTTGCTAGATTTCTCAACAGGGTAGCGACCCGTTTACCGCCGTAACGGCCGATGTAACGGCGCCATTAATTCCGTCGTTAGGGCTGAGTGCTGCGGGATGGCGTTGCCGTTTCATTTCGACGCTGTCGGACACCGCATGGCAGGGCCGTTCATGTTGCAGACATTGCCACAGCCTGATACGGCGGGCGGGACGCGGTCAGCCACTCAGGTCACCAGACCAGCTAATTCCGTGCTGGCCGGGTCGTTCGAGTTAACGCTTTGTCTGCTGGTGTTGTATGCTGTAGACATCCTGGACCAGAGCCCCGTGGATGCTACATTCTTATGCACATAATGGCAGCGTCGCCATGGATTTGCGTCGTTGGTCCAATATAAAAGTTTACAAGTGCTTATGTCCACTATTATTTATTTATTATGTCACCATCACGGCAGGAAGCCACGTATAATGTCATACGGTTTTTCAGCCGTTGCGAGCGAAGAAAAACTGTCGCTGTCGTGCATGATGACCTTAACATCTGCATAGGAAGGGATCTAATCAAAAAACGCTTAAATAATTGCACACCATCATTTGGAAAATTGCACAATCTGATTCAAACCTTTCCACAATCTTGACAAAACGCTTTCATGCCAACTGTGGTCACTGTAGATACAGTGATTGGCAACCGCAAACATTTCTTGATTCTGATTTGGAACTCATTGATTATTTTCAACGGCCACTATAACACCCTTAACATTGAGCCTGAGTACCCAATGTTTTAGAACCTTGCTTCGAGTTGGATGGCTTAATATATGATGGCTTAATGGGTGTAACGTTAAGGGCGAGGATGTTGGTCAAGGATAACATTCATTTCATAAAAGAACGTAATCAAAGATTAATTTTTGGATATGATGCAAGTACACAAAATTTGTGCAAAAAGAAGATCACCAAGAATGGAAGTCCATTGACAATAGAACGCACGCAAAACTTCGCATGCGTGCGCGTGCTGAATGTTGCAATGCATATATTTATTCTTGTCTCAGGCGTGGAATGAATGGGCACTGCTGGGCCAACACATCCCGTCGACTGGGAGAGGACGGAGCAGGGGATGATGATGGACGGGTGACAAATGCAACATTACAATTATGCTGGCTAGTCCGGGTTACGCCAACACCAGTCTTTTAGGTTTTGTTTATGCTAACAGCTTTGAGCTGCCAGTTTCAAGCTAACCCCTGTGACGCAAGGATAAACGCCTCGAAGCCAACTGACTGCCCGGTGAAGGACTTTGAACACTTGCACCAGTTTTGCTTTCGAGGGCCTGTTATGACCATGCTGCCCCCAACCAGCTTCCGGGCTAGAATCTAGGAAACGGCTGTTCAAACCCCGAAAACAGCGCGCTGTTTAGAAGATGATAATATTATAATCAACTGCAACCTGAGTGGCAAAACCGGCATGGGCGGCCATGTCGCAGCATTGAAAAGCACGAAAAAGGCACAATCCGATGTTAAGTGAAAAGGCTGCGGGCAAAACCTTACCCGTTGACCTAGAACTACATAAACTGTAGTGCCGCGGCCAAAAATCACGACATCCCAGAAACTAGCAGCAAGCTCTGCTTTGCACGCACTATCCAGTCATTCATGTAATTTAATTAGGCACACTTTCCGCAAAGCACACGATCTGGAACGCAAAACGTGAAAAGGGTGTACTCTGCACTTAAAAACAAAGTGATTAGGTCATATGCAGTCAATTTAAAGATGGCAATATCCTCATTTCGATTGCTGCAAAAGTCAGTTTGTCTCAGTCATTCCCAACCAGCTTCCGTAGGAAAGGTAAACTGTGGAGGCGTAGACGTATATCTATCTATCTATCTATCTATCTATCTATCTATCTATCTATCTATCTATATATATATATATATAATATAGAATATATATAGATAGATATATATATATATATATATAGACGAACACACACTCGCGCGCGGGTGTGTGTGTGAGAGGGGTGTGGGTGGTGGGTGTGAGTGTGGATGTGTGGGTGTGGGTGTGGGTGTGGGTGTGGGTGTGGGTGGGTGTGGGGGTGTGCGTGTAAACCCTCCCAAGTGGGGACCTTAGTCCGATACACTTACGCAACGTGAAGGACCCTTTGCGAAGTGGGGACCAAAAATCGGTCCGCATTGCAGACCTTTGGAAGGTGCTCATTTCCTCCTGATATTGGTATGGCATAAATTCCTAAGAGGTTCTGACATGACAGGCTTTATCCGTCAAGTGTATTTTTGTGGTCACGTGAATTAGCACAAATCAATTTATCATCCAAGTCAAGTCAATTAAGTCAATGTCCCCAAATCCGCCAGAGTGGTTTCTCGCCTTTCGACCGATGGGATAATTTTCGAATAGATATGTGCTGATCATGTTGTCGCCTTTAATGCGACATGTAGTGTACGTTTCACGCAATAAAATACATTGAAATGGGTAAATAATCAAATATGTTGATTTTCCTGTGCCTTTAGATGTTTGATAATAACACATTGACAATGACGTAGTCTGGCCGGGTACATGTGCGGTACCCATCACGATTGACTGTTGAGGAGCTTTGGTTTAGGCAAACTGGCCGCGAGGCAGAATGCCGTGAAATTGGGACAGGGAAATCATTGTGTGGTGCTCCTGTCAGCTGTTACGATATGGTGAGTACTGCTTACTGCATGATGCCCTGTAGTGGAAGCTGTGTTTTTTAGGTGCGTGAGGTTGCTTGTTCTCAGGTGCGCAGCAGCATCTCTATTATCTGGGAAGGGGGGAGCTAGAACCCTCAGGGGAATAGTAAACGTGAACCCTGATGTTGAGTAGTGATGGCAAGAAAACCTTAAAATCATTCAGCCAGCAGGTCACCACATGAAAGGTGAGCAGCCATGCTTTTTGGAAATTGTGCGGTTACTGCATGAGAATATATCAGGGGCAATGCAAATTCTTCCAACTTGATGGCAGTATGGCAGCCTTAGCGCTGAAACATCTAGATATCGGGGGGGGGGGGGAGGGGGCAAACCGTGCTCTTCATCTATCTGCTCTCATGCTCCCCTGATTGGAGGTGCACTTTTTCTTACCTCATCTGCTCTAGTTTTTAGGTGTGTGAAGCTGCTCGTACTCGGGGTGCATCCTTATCAGGGGCAGTGCAAATTTGTCCAGCTTGATGGCGGTGTAGCAGCATTCGTGTTGAAACCTCTGCTGATATCGAAGGAGGGGTGAGCATGCTTTTTACCTTATCTGCTCCCATGCACGCCTGAGTGGGGGGTGCACCTTTTCTCACCTTATCTGCATGCATTGAGTGAGGACGTAGCTGCACAAAAAGAGTGGGGGTGGGGATGGGGTGGGGGGGGTGGGGGTAGGGATTGCTAAAACCTGTGAAATAATGAAGCTGTATGCAAAGGTCACTAACAAACAGCTTTCTCCCTGAATTTGGCCCACTTTTCTGTCAACGTTGGGGAGCTATAGCCTAAGTTCGGGGGGGGGGGGGGCTAGAAACCCGAGAGGAATGGGAAACATGAGCCCTGATATTGATTAGTGGTGGCAGGAAACCTTAAAATCATTCAGCCAGCAGTTCACCACGTAAGAGGTGAACGGCCATGCTTTATTTAATTTGTGTAATTTCTGCGTGCTGCATAAGTATGCAATGAACGCTATATGCAGCAGCATTACCATGAAAGCATAGTGTTCAGCAGGCTGATCCGCTCGTGCCTCTCCACCTCACGGAACAGAAATGACTTTTCCTGCCTGCTCACACCACTCCAAGGCAGAACAACTCTTCGGCTAAGAAAACTCAAATTTTCAACCGGTTTCTTTCCTTGGATTTCCCCACAGCTGGTTGATGTAGTAATCTGTTGTGCCTAGGAGGTGCAAATATTTTCTGTTCATGTTTTCATGGGCTATCTCAGTATATGCCGGGCACATGTCCCAGCTCATCAATCTATTACAAATATATATATATATATATATATATATATATGTATATATATATATATATATATATATATATATATATATATATATATATATATATATATATATATACAAATATATGTTACGCGTTTTTGTTTCCTTTTTCTTCACAATTTCAGACTAAACATAATCTAACTTGCCATAATTCGCGGGCTGTAGTGATATGTCGTAGTGGTGGAGGAGGAGTAGCGGCTCAATGCAGGATTTCATCATTTCACAGGTTTTAGCAATAGCTTGTAAATGTTCGTCGTGTAAAACTGTCGTGCTCTGCTGGACCACCATACTCCATGGCGGACTGCTGATGGCCGCGATATGACCTTGTCGCCGCGCTTCGCTTGTGATCTGGGATGGCGCGAGGAAGCGCTGAGGCTCCACGGACAGCGTCCATGCACGTTGAAGTTTGATGCGCAACTAGGAAAACGGGTGTATTCACTAGCTGGACAGCCCATGGTAGGCGGCCGTGAACTGGGCACACGCATCAATGAGATCCCATGTATTAGGTATCGCCATGCAACAGTGGCCAACCATGCACTTGTCTCTACCCTAGAACCGAGTGGGGTCAGAAGCCGACACCCCAGGACCGATGTACCCTTGGTTAAAAACCCATTTCACCACGTAGTTTAGTTGGCTATGGTGCTGGCATCGGAGCCCAAATGACCCTGATTCGCCTCTGACCACCGGCGCACTGTGTCTCGGTCCGGTCAGCGTATGAATGGCGACTCTGATGTGTCTGGAAATTCAGTGCATCGTTGAATAATGCGACCAATCTTTCTTCCAACGCCTTGCTTTTGTGCTTTTTTCGTTTCTGTTCTGAATACTTGTCATTGCGTAACCAATGGCGATTGGTCTGTCCGCAGATGATGATGATGCGTCTGACCTCATTTCTGACGACGAAGATGAAGATCTGACAGTATGTGCCTGGCCCGCAGGTCAGCAACGGACAGATTGCTCTGTCCGCGGATCATGGTGCAGATGACAGGTGATGATGTCTTTGGACTTATTCCTGATGATGGAGGATGATGAAGATCCGACGTAAGCGCCCGACCCACGGCCAGAAACGGATAAGGACGAGGACGAGTACGTGGCCAGGACGAGGACGACAAGCTCTAGGACGAGGACAAGTACGAGGACGTGGACGAGGACCGGGATATGGAGGAGAACATGGGCGAGACGAGAGGAAGGACCAGGTAGTGGCCAACAACAGCAACAGGACTCAAGCCGAACAGTCTTTTTTTCTAAAATCTTCTAGTAAAACAGGAAAGCCATCCATGAGGCGGAATATTTGCCCCTATTGCGATAGCATGCACACGAAATTTACGCACCACCATTCCGGAAACATAAACAAGAACTAGACGTACTTCATGCGCTCGCACTTACAGAAGGCTCCAGGGAATTGAGCATCTGTGTCGAGCATATCATTCAAAAGGGCAACTTCAAATACAACTCAGCTGTTTTCCATGATGGATGTGGAACGGTCGTTCTGAGGAGGAATCCACCTCAAGGTACGAATGTGAGGGTCGGAGATAAGCTGGCATGTGGAAAATGCCAGGGTCTTTTCTCTAGACGCAACCTCTTCAGACATAGGTGCCACGCTCATGAAAAACCTGCCGCTGGCGGAAGAGTCTGGTACCAGAAATGGTCCTTGCCGCCGTGTCAAAGAGATGCCGCCGCTGGTTTGGAAAAGCCGGTAGCGAAGATGCGGGACGGTGACATTTCCTTCACCTACAGCCACGATGGGCCTATTTTGGGGTTTGTGTTCCATCTCCTCACAAGACTAGACCACGAGCACCACCAACATGCGCTCACTCGGGACAAGTGAGAGTTGGGGAGACTGCTCCTGGAGCTGAATCCCCCCCCCCCCCCCGGCCCAGGAGCAGGTCTGGAGCTGTTTATTCACCCATCCAAGTTCATGGAGGTAGCAGGTGTGATGAAGCTACTGGTTGATGTAAATGAGGGCAAATATCATAATCCATCTCTTGCTCTCAAGCTTGGATACTCGCTCAGTGAGTGTGCGGGCATACTCAAAACACGCGGAGAACACGGGCATCACCAACGAAGACGCCACCTTGAGGGCGGCTGCGGGCAACCTCCTGCTGCACCAACGAAATTGGAAGCTGTCTTCTCGTGCGCTTAGCACTCTCCAGTAAAGGCAGTGGAACAAACCCGTCCAGCTTTCCCTAAATGTGGATATTCAGAGTGTCACGAAGGAGGTGCAGCATGAGTTGGTGCAGGTTCAGCGGTTGTCGGAAGACGAACGCCCTATCAAGAACTAGGTCAAGTTGTCGGAAGCTGCGCTGGCATCCACCATTTTGTCTAACCATCACGCTGACAATCACAATACAACGGGCGCTTGGCCAGCTGATCGCGGCGAGTGAGGATGTTGGCATTCCTCCCGAATGTCTGCACATTTTCATCAACGGCGCAGTCCCAGATGCGGACACGCTCAGAGGCAGCGACCGCGTACGCACATTCGCGCGAAGGGTACGTGCAGGCAACATCACGGCCACGAAGTACAGAAAGCATGTGGCCGCTGTGCTGCAGCTGCTACAGCTCAGCGAAACCGGAATGGATATCGTGGTTCGTGGCTCTCTGGGCCATGGCATACGAGTTCACAGGCAGGTCTATAGGCTCTTCGAAAAGGCGGTGCATGCTGCCGAAGTGAGCAAAATACTAATCGCGAAGGACAAAGGGAAGGGTGCATTCTAAGAACAGACCCTGGATGAGTTCGACCCCAGGCATGACGATGTTGTGGAAGGTGGCCCCGACCGCTGTGTCGACATGAGCGACGACGCCAGTATTGTCGCCCCTGACGACATCGAGGTGAAGATGGAGGCGGAGGACGCTAACGAGATGGCTTTGGATCTACAATCTGAATCAGAAAACACCAAATGGGCCAAAGATGAATGAAAGAAGATCCAAAGGCAAGAAAAAGGTTCTGCTGTTGACTCGGAAGAGAAAAGGATATTATACAGATGCGCGTGTAGCTATTTATTGGTTCCCTCAAATGTACAGGAATGGCAGACTGCGTAGCGGCACTGAAGGAGGAGTCTGCAGGAGACCGGTGTTCCCGGACAGATGTAAAGATCCGTACGCACAATATGATACAGAAGCACAGGCGCGCCGTTGGAATGTGGTTTCACCTGAAACGTCGGAGGGCTTCACAGTTGAGTCCTCTGCTGCGTTATGCTGCAATCCCTGTTTTGCGGTGTCGTTCTGTCACCTGTTTGCGAACAAACCAAGCAACGTTTTGCACAAGAATGTGTTTGTGGTGGACTGTAATCGGAACTGATAGGTTGGCTGTGTCATGCCCCCCCCCCCCCCCAACCACATAGAAATAACACAACAACTAAAAATAAGTGGCAGAAAGCACGTGTCAAGAGTTCAACACATGTCTTACAGAACGCTTAGTGAGTGACCTATGTGATGGCCACAATTTTCGGGTTCTTCTCACACTACTGAAGAACAATCCGTCACACAATACAACAGTGAATCTTCTACAGTTTTGCACAGAAGGACGCTTTTTTGCAAGTTTTGAACCACTTTTGTGACGTGCGTAGCAGAGTGACCTGACCTGCCCCAGATTGTCGTCGATGGGGACTATCGATTGGTCGTGGTGGTCGTCGTCATCACTGGGGTGTTGCGATACACTCAGCTACTGAGGCTACATGGCGTCATCTGTCTCTCCAACCAACGCAGTTGACGTGCCGTTGCAACTACAAAACTAACCACTAACTTTGGCGGCAAAGGCGGGCACCATGGGAAATCGAAGCCCCGTACCTCTGGCTTCCCAAATGCGCAGAGGTTTATCGAGACGCGTTAACCTCTCCCCAGATCGCGGCGGATCAGCATCCAGTCTGGTTTGTGGTTGTTTACGCCCTCAAATGTCGGCTACCATTTAGTCAAATTACTGATATCACGAAGTTGGTGAAGGCCGTCAAGCCGTCAAGCCGTAAAAGCCGGACTCCAAACTGTTGTTCGTGGGATGTGTGTGACAAATCAATGCCTTAGCTGAAATGGCCTCGGGCCAGTGATAAAAATGGAATTTCGTAAAATTTGAGTTCTCTATTCCAACTCCTCAGAATTGTACCACACCTTTCTAATTTGGAGCAAGTGTATGCTACCTTTCTTGATCATTTCGGGGCCTGGGAAGGCATAGGTAGCCCTTTTTGTTGGGTTACTGGGACCAATGAAAGAAACAAAAACAATCGTAGACATAAGGTACCTACGTAAATTTTAAACGCACACTGCCACTTGTTAGCAGCCAGTATTATGATTCAATAGGTTAAGCCGTAAAAAAGCAGCAAGCGCTGTTAAAAGTACCCGGTTGGTTTCACCAAGCTGTCCAATTAGGTCATGCAGTTGTTACAAATGTATTGGAAAATAATGGGATGAGTCTGGTTGGTTTCTTGGCTTACTGGCTGACCATGGACTCTGTAACAAGATACATTAAGGGAAGGAACCTGAGAGAAATTTACAACTTGATGCACAAAGGGCCAGGAACACCAATTTAGATCTACTAGCTCAGTTATGGGAGTCGGTAACTGCTCCCTTGCTTCTTCCCTGTTGCGCTGTCGCTGACAAAACCTACATCAAAATGGTCCCTGTAGGCGTGCAAGGGGCTATGCTGGGAAGTAAAATGAGGCCCAGCCTGAACGTAAGTGGGACGAACAGGCCCTGCGACTGTGCAGAAGTCATATAGTCCCTTGGATTTAAACTGAAACTGCCCCGTGCAATGGTCGAGAGTTTGTTTATTTTACTTGCTTCAGGGCTTCCATGCGCCTCGTTCATTTCGACTTCGATTTCTTAGACTGGTATTTTCCCTTTTTACATGCAAGTAGGGAAAGCTGCAAGGGAGGTGGAAAACAAGTGGAAAGCCTCTCATTTACGTACTTCTTTTCCATTTCAGCTTTCACCACTATGATATCCTACACATGAGCTTTAAATCTCGCCTTTTTTATATTTGACTTTGCATTTGACATTTGCCTTTTGACTTTTAGCATTTGACTATATGTCATTTGGCTTGTCTTTTGAAATTTTTGCGTTTGACTTTTAACTTTTTGTTTGTTTGTTTTTTTGCCATTTGACTTCGTACAACTTGACGCTTTATCCATTGACTTCTTGACTTTTGACTTTTTGTCTGGTCACCGTGACTTTGTGGTCACGTGACGCGACGCAGCATGAACACTGGGCTGTGTGTGGTGCTGACAAGCGTGCTGACGAAGGATCGAATGCGGCCCTGGACGACGAGTTAGACAAAATTCCGTCCAATTGACGGTGTTAATATAAAACCATATTATCCTGACCTGTCGTACGATGCTATAACTTCGGATCTACGCATTTCAACCTAAATACATAGGGTTTGGCTTAAGCCCACAAATTTGCTAACTTAAACCAAATTATATTGAAACGGCCGTTTATGCTAGCCAAATGCTACCCTAATCGGAACTTGTCAACTCAAAGGAGCATCATTTTAAAACCGCGCGCTGGACCAAGCTAGAACTCACTCAGTGGAATTCACGCCTTAGATCATCCCCGGAAACCAAATCTCAGTAGATTTAACACGCGCTCTGGTGGGGAGTCAACTTGACCCCTCCCCCAAGGTTTTCCGGAATTATTTCCGAACGGTGCGGCGTAGCCGCGCCAACATTTGCATAGCTATAGACAGTTGAATAGCGGATCGTTTGCCACCAACAATTTAGATGTACCTCGTAAGGTCGATGACCTACGGCAGGTCAAAGTCAGGCCGTGGTTTCAGCAAGGGCAATTTCTATGGAATCGCTTAATCTGATGCCACAACGGAGTATTATACGAAGCCATACATCTCTGAGATATTTCTTTAGACAACACAACAATTGAATGAGCAAATTACATTGACCTAAGATCAGGTATAAAGGTCAGACCAAGGTCAAAACTGACCTGTTTTATTACTCTAGCGCTTGCTGTGTGGGGTAGCTCCTGGTGCTCATTTTGAACTGATTGAGAACAGGAACCGTATTATACACCTTTCATAGACTTCTTAATGGTCAGAATAGCTCATTGATCTAGGATGAACACGGTCAACATTTTGTTTTTGGGAACTTACTGCCTAGCATAATCTTCGTCAGTTATCCAAATGCAAAGCTCAAAGCGGTCTTGTATGATTTGGGTCACCATAACCTCCAAAAGGTCAAACAAGTTCACTGATCTTATATGAGCCTACGACGTTTTGTCAGTAACAGCTATCTAGGGGCCCTTTGGAGACAAACTTTGAATTTGACCTTGTTTGACCTTATTTGACCCGAAGATCATGACCCAGGACCCTTAAGCTATGACCTACGCGGGTCCATATACAGGTCAACACACCCTGAGAATTTGTTGTCTCTCGCTCTCTTAGTTCCTGAGATATCAGAGGAGGGGTTCAAACTGACCCCCACCTGAGCGAAAAGTATCCAACCGGCCACCCGGGCGCGTGTTAAGGTCTGTCGGCTCATGATTCAGCACCCTGGCGGTCAGTCTGTTCTGGAACACTCCCCCATAGCAAAATCATTCACAACTATGAGTTAAACTCCTTTCATGCATCGCTTAAGGCTTCATGTTCATGATTCACGGAAAGAGGAGTACCTAAGGCAAGCCTGCCTCTACGCTTTTACCACTAACGCACCCTTGCGCATGTATTTTTTGTCAAACCATTTTTTTCCGCTTCGAACATCAGCGTACGTTCAATTGCTCACGAACAATTGCGTATTGCTTCATGTACACGAGTTTTTCCATACGACCTTTTGCGCTGACGAACTTTTGTAAACGCGCTCATTTTCCATACGTACTTTCTTCTGTACAAAATTTCCCTACGAACTTTTCCGTAGGATTTCTTGCATGCGTGCTTTTGTTATACCTCACGTAGGTTTTTTACGAACAATTGCGTACGTGCTTCATGCATGCGCATGGGCGTAGGAGCAGGGGGGCCAGGGGGCCATGGCCCCCCACTTTTTAAGGTGGGGGGCCAGCAATGTTAACTGCCCCTCCCCCACTTTTCAGATTAAGGTTGCGCTTGGCTTACTTTCGCACTACATCAAACATGCATGCCGATTTACCTAGTTCACCAGCCATTTCCCTTAAGATGCGTCATCCTGTTCGTCTGCTCATTAGCCATCGCTTTGTGTTACAGCCACAAAACCGACGCCGCATGGCTTGGAGACTGCAACGCCAGGCGCCGGGGCTGTTGTTGCCACCATGCTACGTAGTTTTCTTATCAGTAATCCGCTCTGACAGGATCTTGAGCATCTTAAGACAAACATGGGCTAGCCATGTTAATGCAAATTAGGAACCTCATTTTATCTATAATCTGCAGTCAGGGAGAACTCAATATCTCTGAAGAACACAGAAAAGCACGGAACTGGAGTATATGTGGCAACTATCAGACTACTTGCAGTGATCAGGGATGTTGTTGCGTCACTGAGGGTTCCTTTTCTGATCCGGGACTAATTGCGCGGTTCAGAAGGCCTCCCGTATCAGGCATGGGAACGATGTGATATGATATATCCTTCTAATGGCCTCCGGCTCGATCAGGAGGTCCTGCCGCGCGCCGCCAAAATGATAGCCAGAAGACACTCGATGGGACGGAATGGCACTTCAGTCCCTGACCGGAAACGGTAATGTACCCCTGGTGTTCTACTCAAGAGGCCCCTTGCTCGGAGGGAAAAAGGGGTCTCATTATCGTTGAGTAAGTGGGGGATCCCATTATTGTTGGATAGGGTGGGTCGAAATGAGCTTAAGAAAATGAGCGAGGCCATAGCATGTTTGCCTGAGAACGTTCATTTTTTCAGAATGTGTTATTGAAACAAATTACATCAAAGGTCTTGAACATGCCCGCCCGCAACCTCAAAAGCAAGGACAAGGATGATCTGGGTTGCAACTTCCGCAAAACCGAAAAGTTTTGGCCACTGCAAATGCCACCAGACGGAAGGCGCCGTGTTAATTTGTCTTCTGGATAGATCAATAGGTGCAAAAACACGAAAACTAAAAATTTGGCCTTCACTTTTCCAGTTCAACCACCACATTCCAGCCTCACTCCGCGGTGCTTTAAGGGCCAATCCATTATTTTCATCAGTCTTAAAATTGCACTCGTGAAATATGCGCTCAGACTGCCTTCTAAATGTAAGATGTGATGTCATGAAGCGTTCAATGATACTTTTTCAGAAACGTGGTCATTTCCGCTCAACCATTGGCTACAACTTAGTATTAGCTGCTAGACCGACGCTGTGCTATCTAAGGAGACTGCAACGCCTGGATTCGAGGTTTGTGTTTCTAAGATTTTCGAGTGCGCATGCTCAAAACTACGTCACAGAACTTGTATTACTAGTCAATTGAAGTGTTTAAAGATAATCATTTCAGAAGCGTCATCATTTTCGTCCACGGGTGGGCCACGGCTAAAATATTAGCTACTGGGCTAACGCTCCGCGGACTATGGAGACTGCAACGCCTGGTGTCGAGGTTTTTGTTGCAAAATTTGCGACCGGGCGTGCTATAAAGCACATTATATAGGTTGTATCACTAATTGATTCTAACTGAATGGTGAACGTTTTCAGACAAGCATGCCTTGGCCATGTTAATGCACATTGTTAACCACTTCATCCGCAATCAAATTTTCACCTTCAAATTTGGATCAAACATACCGATCTACAATCTACCTTCGCGATGTCCTCAATGTCTGTAGAACCCAGCTAAAATTTTTAACGGGGCTTCTGAATTGTATCGGTTTAGAAAGAGTCAACTACACATCGTAGCTTGAGAGCACCGGTGATTTATTCTATGCAGTCGTTCAGCGCCTGATTTATGCAATTTATTAGTCTCAACATACAAACGGAACTGAGATCACGGTACCTTTTGGTTTCTTTTCTGGTTACATGGTAAAAATAACAATAAAACGAAGAAAGCTGCGTCACTTGTTGACAAGTAACCTATATCCGAATATCTTTTTGGGGGGGACCCCCATAGCATGGGCTTTTGTCAACCTCGTGTTCCCCTTTGGCAAGGCTCTGACTACACCCCCGCCTACACACAAAAGCAGACCAAGTCGCATACGTTGCATGATGAGCAATGAAGTGTCCTTTGGACAATTTCATGCCTAAGGCAGACAGCTTCCCGGAGGCTTTGTTCTGCGATGGTTTGTTGTGAGGGAAAATAATTCTGAAAAAGATACTGTTGCAGGTGTCCAACACATGTTGCATACACTATGAAGTAGTAACGCTAATCCAAAAGTATGCAACAAAGCAGCCATACGATCAGTTCGCAGTCAGTCATGAGGGAAACATCCGGGCCAGGGCAGTGGCCACCGACGGCGGACAGGAGCAGGGCCCAGATAAGAAACGTATGACAGATGGGCCTTATTATGTGGCTTAGTTCTTAAGAGAGTGTGTCCAGTTTTATGGCTTTTGTCACATTGCTGCTAGCAGTTTCAGGCTCCCGATTTCTTCGCCTAAAATACTGCGACAAGTCTTATCTCTTGAAAAACAGCCAGCGAAATGTAAGCGCATGAAAAATCTGCCGCACTGTGAGCCGTCGATCCACTTTTAAAATTCTCACCAGCATATATCCAGGCCGTATTTCGGCATTTACACTCTGGAGGCAGATGGTTCCTCAATGACCCAAAATGACTACCCGCTCGTGGACTTTCTCCTCCCCGGGAAAGAGAATATTCAAATGGACGAATAATCTAGGGAGCTGGGTAGCCTTATTTGCCAAATGACAGATGAGTCGAACAGGCAAGATTGTGCACCAGTGAGAAACAGCTCTAGTTGCATAGATGCATATTAACAGCCTCTCCATTCCCTGCCCCCCCCCCCCCTCCCCGGATATCGGGCTTGCTTTCCAGAAAAAGTTCCTGAAGTACACCCTGAGTTTGCCACCCCCCCCCCCCCCCACTTCTTGAAACGTTCCTACGCCTATGTGCATGCGTACTTTTCCCACGCGCACTTTTGTCCCAAAACAACCAAACACATCCCATGTTTTTGTCGTAAATGCTACTCTAGGCACGTTTGAATCGTAAACTTATAAACCTCACTCAACACCCGCGCGGGTGACCGGTTGGATGCCTTCCGCCCGGGTGGGGGGTCGATTTGACCCGCTGAGATTTCAGGAACTAAGGGAGCAAGAAACATCGATTTCAATTCGCTGGGTGTGTTGACCTGTACGTAAACTTACCTAGGTCAAAGTTTGAGGTTCCTAGGTCATGATCTTTGGGTCAAATAAGGTCAAACAAGGTCGAGTTCCAGGCTGGTCTTAGACTAGACCCTGAAACCTAGATAACTGTTCCAAGCAAAAATTCGCATGCCCATCAAAGGTCAGTGACCTTGTTTGACCTTTTGAAGGTTATGGTGACCGGAAACGTACGGAACCGTTTTGAGTTTTGCGTTTGGACAAGCAACAAAGATTTCGCTGGGCAGTATGCTCCTAAAAACAAAATATTGCCCCGGATCATTTTAGATCAGTGACCTATTCTGACCTTGAAAAAGTCCATGAAAGGAGTCTAATGCAGTTCCTATTATTAATACATTCGAAATGAGCACCAAAATCTACCCCACTCAACAAGCCCTACAATAATAAAACAGTTTGATTTTAACCCTGGTCCGACCTTCATACCTGACCTTAGGTCAATGTAATTTGTTAATTAAATTGTTGTGTCACCTAAGAGGGTATGTCAGAGATGTATGGCCTCGTCTGACACTCAGTTCTTGGATCAGAATGAACAATTTCCTAGAAACTGTCCCCGCTAAAACCATGGTCTGACTTTGACCGGCAATAGGTCAGCGACTCTACAAGATACGTCCAAATTATTGATGCCAGACGATCTGCTATTCAATTGCCTACAACTATGCAAAATTTGGCGCGGCTACGCCGCGCCGTTCGGAAACCATTCCGGAAAAACCTTCGGGGGGGGTCAATGTGAGCCAACAGAGTGCGTGTTAAAGGGAATGTTTCGCATTCGAAGATGTTAGAGCAAGCATCAGACATGACGAAAAAAGCTCACTTATAACTATTGACATGTTTTTTTTTAATTTGAGAAGACTGCTCTAGACAGCACAACTCCCTGTTTAGTAAACGTGCCCTTCAATGCGTCATGATTTGATCACATATTGTACCTCGCACAACATTAATTGAGAGTCAATTGACAGTTGTTATATCTAGAAATCGCGCTCTCCAATGCCAGATATGAACGTCTCAAGAAATATATTTTTCTTGGCCTTGCTCGTCGCATGGCTTATGGAAAAGCAGGACTTGAGAGGCGCTGTTATGACGTTACGAACGGCAAGGTGACTGATATCTGCCCGATATACTTCTCCCCATTTTCGAGGGCATGTAGCTCAGATACTGAAAGGGCTCAGGCCTTAAGAATGGCAGGATTGTGAACAGCACCGACAGCCCTTCAAGATGGCTGTCTCAGTCCAAAGCTCCACATAAATGTGGAACACTCCTTTAATTTACTCCTTTAATTTTTCGGCGTGTACTTTTCACCTGATCCTTTTCGCGCCTTGAACAAACTGAGAGCTTCGAGGGTCAGACATACATTTTAACACCGGCAAAACTCAAACCTGTTACGTGTACAGGCGGAGCGCGTATATCAAGTGAGCTTCAGTCTTGCCCAGAGGCCACCGACACCGGCGGAGCGCGAGGATAATCCGCGCGCTGCAGATTAGCGGCGTGCCGAAACGATTTTACCAGCCTGCCACCAGGCGCCAGGATTGAACAAAAACTTGCACGTGAACTGCGCGACGCGTAGCATGCCGCCTTTCTTGCCGCATGAATCACGGCGTCGGCTGAAATCCGAACGTGCCACTGGGGACGTTTGCCGTCCCGTTCTGCGCTTCAGCTCACGAAGCATCCCGTACTGTTCCAGGCCAACAGCGATACGATGCCTTTCAGTGGCGACGTATGCGCACATCAGCAGCAAAGCGTTCCTGCCAGTCAGCTGGATAGTATTTCGGAGCCACCAGCCAGAGGCCGGCGGCCGTCGCCGTCGGGCCCGGGCCACAGGAAAGGCCACGTCGTGTTTCCCAGACAGCGAGCTGTTCCGGCGGTGCATTCCAAGAGTGCAGCGTCACAAGACATTGTGACAATGTGATGCTCAATGTATGCGAATAATGCCTTGATATGCATGCATGAATGCAGCGTCGGACCTGTGAGCGGTGGCGCGGTTCTCAACTCTGCGGTCCAGGGGAGGGGGAGGGGTTGTCCCGACCCTAACCCTCCGCTGACCCAGTCAGCGGGCCATGGCGGCTGCGAGCTATAGTCTCGCTGCATGCACTACCGTTGATCAGGCAACAACGCACCGTGCACTTGTTACAGCATAGCTGCGGCTCTGCAGTCCACAATCGCCTGCTTGCATGCAGGCGGAGATTGATGTTTTGATGGCGTGGCTGAAACCAGGGCGTTCGCTTTGCTGCCTGTTACGACTGTATTCAGTGAAGGAATTAAGGCGGATAGAAATATTCGCGCAAGTCGAACGCATGACCATCTACAGCGTTGAAGAGTGGGTCTTAGGCCGGAGTGATCTGCACCAATCACAATGCACAATAATGGGCGCAGTTATACCGGTGGCCATGTGCAGGCTTCGACATTCAGTTGAAATTGCACGCGCATGTTTACATTCTAGGACTCTATTCGATGCCGAACTGTTATTGAGGAACCAGACCTATCAAAAACCTGATCTAGTTTTATTTTGCCTCGAACGAGTAGGCTATTAATATTCTAAAACCAGATCTCCATCCAGACTGATACCGCCCTCCTGAAATAGTGCAACTTCCTCTCAATTTTTCTTTGGAACGCCTGATCGAGAAGTTCGAAGATCGATCGAAAAGGAAGTTCGAGACATGGCACTTGCGTGGCTTGGAAGCTTGCAACACGACACAAATCAAAATGAAGAAGGCTATGTTTGCATGACACGTACAGTGAAAGATGAACAGTAACGGTACCTTAAAAAACTGATGATTCCAAAGATACATCCTACGAATTTTCCGACCACATCCAAGACCATTTTCCGACCAACTGCTGCCGGCTTCCGTGACATATCACAACTTGAGGTGACATGTCCAATCAGTCAAAACATAGAAAACACAGCGTTAGCTGATGTGTTCTAACCGACGTCATCTGGGATAACATCGTTCTATGACAAGATGAAGTGAAAAGTACACCTGGGCATGAGCACTTACGCGATACTGGCCGCCACGGTTCTCACAATGCACGCGAATAACCGCAAATACCGAAATGCCAATGCATGAGCATGGCTTTACAGACCAAGGAAGCATCAACCACACGACACTTGCATCGCATCTTTCCAACTGCATCCACGCCCAGCGTCGCTTCAACAGCTCAGTCAATCCGAGGCAATCAGTCCACAACCGGAACACTCCAGTATCTATGATATGCTGAACGCAACGGCAGCGTTTTCGGTCGATCACAGACGGGCCCCTGCCACAATCGCGCGGCACGATCACCTCACTCCCGCCAGACTAGCGGCCTACCGTGTTCCCCTCCGCTTCCCACTTTGGTGCACTTCACAGCGCGGGTCGGCCCGGGACCCGTTCCGGTCTCTCCCGAGGTCTGCTGCGATTCTCCTGACAACCAGGTCCTTTACAGCCCCTCAGAGAACCAGGTCCACCGTCGTCCCCTCAGACGATCAGATCCACTGCGGTCTTCCAGAGGACCAGATCCACTGCGGCCTCCCGGAGGACCAGGTCCACTGCGATCTCCCGCAGGACCAGATCCATTGCAGCCCCCCGGAGGACCAGGTCTATTGCGGTCCGCCAGCTCAGGTTGGAATCGCTCACGTCTCGCCCCAGGTCCGCTCCATGCGGCGGTCACAGTTCTGTGACGGGCACCAGCCTGACAGTCCCCGCCACCGTCCAGCCCCTGTGCGTCCCGATAGTAGTATGTGGCGGCCGGCGGCGGCGGCGGCGCCTTGTCGGACGCGGCCGGCCGGCCCCGCCAGCCGAACACCTGGAGCCGCTTGCGGAGCCGGCGCCGGCGGCGGCAGGCGAGCAGCGCGCCGGCCGTCAGCGCCAGCGCCACCAGCAACCCCAGCCAGCGCCGCGGCCAGCGCCAGGGGCGGGGCTGTGCGGTGCGGCGCGCAGCCCAGCTCCTCCGCCGAGAGACCGGACACGGGTCGACCACGCAGCGCCGGCGGGTGCGCACAAGCGGCGCCACCCCAGCTGTCGTTGTTTGCCGCCTCGGCGAGCCAGCGCAAAGCGCAGTCACACAACCACGGGTTGTCGCCCAGGCCCGCTTGCAAGCGCGGCCAGGCGCAGGCGTCGGCTGGCAGCCAGGCGAGCGCGTTGGCGCGCAGGCTGAGCCGACGCAGACGTGGTAGGCGCAGGAAGGCGCCGGCCGGCACGGCCGTCAGGCGCGGGTTGCGCTCGATCAGGAGCTCCTGGAGCGCCGGCCCGGCGGCGAAGGCGTCCGGCTCGAGCGCGCTCAGCAGCGGACACCCGCTCACGGAGAGCAGTCGGAGCCGCGGAAGCACGCGCAGCGGCTCGCCGCCCAGCCGCCGCAGGCGGTTCCCGTCCAGGTAGAGCTCCTCAAGCTGCGCGAGCGGCGCGAAGGTGGCGCCCTCCAGGCGCGCTAGCCCGGCGTCGGAGAGCACGAGGCGACGCAGGGAGCCGAGGTCTGCGAACGCGGCGCTGTCCAGCCGCGCCAGCCGGTTCCCAGCAAGGCTGAGGTGCGTCAGTTCAGGCAGCACCAGATCCCCGCCGTCCAGCTGCGCCAGCCGGTTGGAGGAGAGATCGAGCACCGCCAGCTGCGGCAGCTGCGCCAGCGCCGCCGCTGGCGCCTGCCGCAGCCGGTTGCCGGCCAGGCTGAGCCGCCGCAGGCCGGCGCCGCCCGCCAGGCTGTCCTGCCGGTAGCAGATGCAGCTGGTTGTCAGCCAGGTTGAGGTCCTCGAGCAGAGGCACGGTGCGCAGCAGGCCGCTTGGTAGGCTCTGCAGCTGGTTACCGCTGAGGTCCAGTTCGCGCAGCTGTTGCAGCCCGGCCAGCACGCGCGGCGCCAGCTGCGACAGCCGGTTGCCAGCCAGCCGCAGCTCGCGCAGCCGGTGCTGGTGCGCAAAGCTGCCCAGCTGCAAGTCCCGCAGACCATTCCGGCTGAGGTCCAGCACCTCCAGCTGCTTGTATGAGGAGACCATCATGTTGCGGTGTAGCTGGCGGATGCCGCCGCCGGCCAGCAGGAGCCTCTTCAGGCGCGGATTCAGCGCGATCGGGAAGCTGTCGAGCTGGGCGCCCGAGCAGTTGGCCTCCAGCCGGGCGTCGTCGCAGCGGCAGTGCTGTGGACAGAAGGCCGACGCCAGCGACACTAGCGCCGCCAGCGGCAGCAGGCGCAGGCGGGCGGCCGGCAGCATCACGCCCGCGGCACGCTCATCTGCAACAGAGGCGGGCAGGCAGCCGTTAGCGAACCCCGCCCGACGCGCCCGCCTCGGCCCCGAGGACGGGCGGGAGGCCAGCCGTCGACTCATCTGCCAGCTTAGAAGTTCTGCTGAACACCTCTTTCAGTCACCTACAGAGCGATGGCGTGGTCTCGGCTAGTCTCGATCGCTTAACCGGTTATAATCAACACGGGTTCCTGCCCTCGCCGTATACAATACCTTGCCCGGGCCATGGTGCGAAGCCCGACACTACTTGTACTACGCAGCCAGCTCTGTTCGTGCGCGGTCTGTCGTAGGTCATTTTGTCGCCGCCCCTGTTTAAAAGTCAGGTGACACAGGCCCGATATGGCTTTCAGTTCACAGCAGGATCGCGACCGGACATCACGTGGTGGTCAGTCGTATCAAATGCTATGTAGATCACAACATTAACGCCTGGCAGAGGCAAAACTATCCCAACACGTTCGTAGCGTGGAGCCCATTTCGGGTCCGTCCGTTCTATGCACCGCTCGATATATTTCTTTGTTTTCATGTCATGACTGCAACTCCGTTGTGGGATCACAGTCATGACTGCCTGTCTTCCCCATCACCGAGCTGACGGGGATGATATGTCACTCCTCCTCTTTCAACATATCCGGTTGTAGTCACGTCATCCGCCAAAGTGATGGGACAGATACATTATGCCCGCGGCCGATGGTCCCCACAGAGCATAGCCTTCTCCCGTGAGCGCGACCACCAGCGGGGTCGGCAGGCTTGACCCCAGTCAATCTCGTGCAAATTAAACTATGTGTGCGCTTTGGCCATAAAGTATGCCATCAGAGCATATTGGACCCCTGTAAATCGGCCTGTGATCCCCAGGAGCCGTCTGTGTATGGCCACGCCCGGCCGCCGCCCAGCCGAGTACAGGGCGACAGGGGCGAGCTCAGGATCACAACGAAGAGAGGCGCGAGTCGGTGCCCCAGCGATGCGCCAGGTTAACAGGGGTAGATGGGAAGAGGGGCCCGGGTCAGCGCACCTTTTACGGGTCTGATGGGGTGAGACGCGTGCCGGGCAGTGGTGCCGGGCAGTGGTGCCGGGCGAGTCAGCCTTCGTGACCCATCGACGGCGTGCTCATCACCGGGTCACCGAACACCAGACCGGGTGAAGGAGGTCAATGTCCCGCTGGCGATGGTGTGACCTATTCGCGTCTGATGGAAATCCATCCCAGTAGCGACGCAGAGAATGCCGCAGCGCTAGCCGGTACCTCAAGAGCAACACCGCAGGCAGCGTCCGTGTCCATGCAGCGTGTCCTCCTTTCGAAGCCATCCGTGTTGACACCGCGCCTCGCACCTTATCAACACACACGACGGCAGTGCAGTGGGAGCCGTGAGCGCCAGCGGAGACAGACACCAATATTCCAGGCATGGCGGCTCCTAATGCAGGGAACCTCCCACAACTTTTCGACTATCGGAGCGTACAAGCGAGCTGAAAATATTCAAGACTGTAGACCAATGTCCTATGGCAATATTTTCACATATTTTTCATATTTTTCACATTTCATTTTTACATTCATACATCATTTCAATTTTCATAATTTTTCACCAATTTTCATATAACGCGCCCGATACCTGACGAACCAGCTTGATTTCGCGCCGTTTCCCAGACTGGGAGCTCTAACCTCAGCAGCTTTCCCGCGTCCACGCCCAAGTGCATTACACAAATCATACGAGCCGGCTCTGGTAAGTGGTAACTACTGCGTATTTCACCGGTCCAACGACACACCGAACGAAAGAGGCTACGCTGCTAACAACTTCAGCCGTGCACGCGCTAGTAAATAATGCACGATTACACGAGTTGTGCACACTTCCCGATCTCATAATGGGCGGCGTCGCAGGTAAAACTGTGCGTGGCGTCGCCGGTACACGACAGGCGCGCCATGCCGCTAACTGCCAACTACTGGATCTGCAAACCAAGTGCTGTGGGAACATCGCTAAATATTAACAGCTCATGCAACGCCGATGTAACGGCGCCGTCGCAATAGCTTACGTCCGTCCAGCTCAGGATAGAGAAAACATTCCGAGCATGGCCACCACGACCGGACGAGGAGTGTTTGTTACCTCCGGACCCGGCAACTGCACCCCTTGCGCTCCAATGCGTTCCAATGTTGCCCCCCGCAGCGTTTGGCGACAGGCAGGCACCGGCGCCCTGTCGCCAGGCAATGTTTGTGGGGATTTCGCACAGCGCAATGCCCGTGAGTTGGCCTACGTCTCCAACTATCGGAGCGCCGGAGCAGCCGACCCAGATGTGCCCAGGAGTGGTTTAGCAGTTTAGAGGCCTGGGCTTGATCGTGGATAATATTTGCCCGAGACCACAAAGTTATGTGAACAGATGAATGGTTTTATGACGTTTTCGACTACGCACATATATGTAACATGTACGTTGACAATTCTGTGGCGGCAGCTCGGAGCGGGCGGATCCGTGACGGTAGACCTGTGGCGGCAGGTCTGTAACGTCATATCTGCATCACCAGCACTGTGACGTCAGGTCCGTGCCATCGGTCCCGTGACACCCAGCAGGCCTGTGACGTCATATCTGGATCACCAGCATTGTGACGTCAGGTCTGTGCCATTGATCCTGTGACACCCGGCAGGTCTGTGACGTCATATATGTATAATCAGCATTGTGACGTCAGGTCCGTGCCATCGATTCCGTGACACCCGGCCGGCCTGTGACGTCATATCTCTATCACCAGCGCTATGACGTCAGGTCTGTGCCATCGATTCCGTGACACCCAGCCGGCCTGTGACGTCATATGTCTATCACCAGCACTATGACGTTAGGTCCGTGCCATCGATCCCGTTACACCCAGCAGGCCTGTGACGTCATGTCTGTATCACTAGCACTGTGACGTCAGGTCCGTGCCATCGGTCCCGTGACATCATCAGCTGGTTGGCGGGTCGGCCGAGAGCTCCGGTGGTCGGCGCTGCCTCGTGCCTCGGCGGCGGGAGCGGTGCGGTGGTCGACGGCCGACCAGCCGAGCCGCCCCGCCGGCACGCGAGCCCCGCATTAGCGGCCGGCCCGGTATCGGCCGGCCCGGCTCGCCCAGAGGCCGTGCCTGGCCCCGCCGGGAGCCACCCGCTGACAGAGGGCCCTGGCATAGGGAGAGGGACGGAGGAATGGAGGCCCTGTCTGATCCTGCCGGGAGCCACCCGCTGACAGAGGCCCTGACACATGGGAGAAGGACAGAAGGGGATGCCCTGTGTGATCCTGGCAGAAGCCGCCAGCTGACAGAGGCCTTGCACAAGGTAGAACGACACAAGGGAAGGCTCTGTCTGGTCCCGCCGGAGCCCGCCCGCTGACACAGCCCTGACACAGAAAAAAAGAGTGGGAATCTCGGGCTCGGAAGAGGCATTGAACCTTTGAGCATATGCAATGCTCATAGGGTCCAAGGTTCATAAAGACCGCTTTTCTGTTGCTGCAGGTATGCTGTGTTGCTCGGACCCAGAAGATTGGATTCAGTGGTCGAGCCTGCTGCGGCTTTATGACACGAGATTATCATAAAGTTATTTTACGACCTACCAGGAAAAGGAGTTCTGTATAGTTCATCTATCGCTTCCATCCTCTGAAAACGGCAAGGTCACAGCTCAGCATCATCAGCCACACAAACCGGAAACTGCTTTTAAAAAAACAGACGTGCCCGAAAAATCCATCTATCTACTTCACAGCCGGATTTTGGATACTCTGCAGTAGCTGGGTTAGCATTCCCGGGCCAAAGTATATTGGCTCCTCCTCCGCACGCAACAGCGATGCTTTCACCGCTAAATGGCTTCTGCAGCGGCCGCATCCCAGCGGTCGGTCTCAGGTCAGCTCAAACGTTGCGTGACATGCGCAAGCCCTACCCGCAGCATGCGAACTACGACCTCTGCTCCGCCGTTTCGGATGAGCTATGATCCCGCACGCCAATGTGCGGTTTTGGTGTAGAAAATGACAGGGATGGGGGGGGGGGGGATCAGACTGCGGGGTTCCGAAGTCCGCATTGGAGTGTTGTTGATCGATTGGGCATGGACTTGCAATGAGCCTTAATTGGACATCAGGATGCAAATTGGATTTCGTATTATCATAGATTTTGCAATCCAAAGCGGTTTACTTGTTAGAAAATATAAGGTCGTTTGAATAATTTAAACCATTTTTCCATTTCGGAAGGGGCGACTAAGTTGGACTCGATCATAAGAGCACCAATTTAGCCCAACAATCGGTCCTGAATATGGGACTGTTTGGCGTCTTTTCCTAAAACTTTGCTCCTCTTCAATCAAGCATAGACAAGCGATCCACAGACGACGCAGACATGACTTTTGACACCCGCTCATTGTAATAACAATAGTCGACTTTCAATTCAGTGTAAGATCTGGCCGTTTACCAATGGTCAAAGGCACGCCTGATATTTTGTTCAAGACTCTGGTCGACAAGAGATGCGTTTTTGGCATGACAAGGTAAGGGTTAGGAAGGGAGTTGGGATACCATGAGCATAACAGAGCTCCTGAAGACCCTGTACGGGAAAAGAAAAGAAAAATTTACACCAGTAATTACCTCCCTTAAATCACGTATCACAGTTGCATCGTAAAAGCGTCATGCTTCTCAAAAATATCACATTAAGAATATAATTTTTTTCCATTTCCCCACGCCACGCCATGTTATGGCTGAAAAAGGTTATAAAAAGAATTGCGTCAATCATTGTCATCGGTGTTGTGCAGGGAAAAAGGCGCCTCAAAAGCGATCCCGTTAACGAAACATGATAACGATTGGACTGAAACCACTGATCCAGGCGGATGAGGTTCACAACAAATTTGTAACTTTATGTTATTGATTATTAGAAACTGGCATTACTTTGAGACAACGATTCGTTCTTGATATCTGAGAATGCAAAGAAACCAGTTGAAATGTCAAGGACACAACTTTGGACGGTTGCGCTACAACCTCTTCCACACGCTCTGTCGTCCCTCGTAATATCGAGTGAAATTGGAGCTTGAATAGAGAGTTCGTAAATCCCTCAAATATCAGAGAAGATTGGGGAAGTAATGAAAACACGGGCCCACTCCACACGCACATGTGATGACTTTCATGCGTGTCGTTCAACACTGAATGCGGGCCTGCCCCAGGCAGAATACAAACATGCGTGCCCAGTTTGAAGCTCGCACCGACTTCCGTGGGCGCACAGCCATGACAAACACGCGCGCTATGCTTAAAACGCTGCCAATTCACATGCTTAAGGCTAATTACACGCGAAAGTGTGTGCAACCTGTCGAGAAAAGGCTCACTACCATTTTCAAACAGTGCTTTTGAGGACCCACACACCCCACTCGAGGGTTCAGCTGTCACGTGCATGGGCCCATCATTCACGACCAAAGCCAGCCATTCAGGCGGACGGCACGCAGCCACCATAGTCAAACAAACATCCGCTGCACTCTAGACATAGGCCTAATAACTGCAAAGCAGGAATGCCAAAACTGCGGCTTTCCAGCTCTCATGACTAATGTCTATAAGTCATAGCGAGCCACCGCATAAAAATCCATCAAAGGGAATATGCAAGAGCAGCAGCAGCGAGAGCTCTGTGGCAGAACTATGTCCTGACGGAATTATGAAGAGCTTTTCGTAGGTGACAAATGTTGCCCGTGCACGCTCCGTTTCCAGCCGGTCTCCATCACGAACACGACATCAGTGAGAACAATTGTTGTCGAATGACACGCAAATTAAGACGGATTCCTATCTTCTCCCTGCTGAATTCCACTCGCCTGCAGCCAGTTTACACTAATTAACTTTTCAAAATCCTTTTCCAAATTGTTCAAAGCTTTGTCTGTTATGTTCCACAACCACCACGTAGCATGTAACGGTCACGAAACAGTGGCAAGTAATCAATCAGGCGCAGTCCAGGGTCAGCGCGCGGCGCGTGTTAACAGCTAGGTTTGGGTCAATTGGCATATCGTGACGAGGGCAAAATGCGATTGCCGCAACATGGGCTAAAAGTGCTGCAAACCAAGGCAGCCACAGCCGCCATGACGCGGCATCAGCATATCTGGCCAGAAGTTGAGCGTTGGTCGTGTGAAATACTTCTGTATGCACGTGCCCGAGGTGCAGCGTCTGTTTAAAACCGGTTTTAACTTGATCACCATGCATGGGTTTCGAACCAAAGAAAGGTGTCTGGGCTTTAATCCAACGCTGCAGCAAGCATGAGCATTTGTCCGTCAATTGTGAGGCCAAATTTGATTTACTTAAAACGTTTCTAGCTTTGTCACAAACAATAGCGATTAGTTCACGCATAGATGCAAACGTTAGCGATGAAGCCATAATTTGATGGACGCTGTGTTTTTGCATGCGATTTCCCTTACTATGCGTGATCTGAGTAACGCCTTGTGTTTGCTTTTTAACCCACGTCATTTCTGTCCATTCCAAGCGAGTTACAGGACTACTTTTTAACCCACTCCCTTCCCGCCCTTTGTCTTCGCAATACATGGTTTCGGGGTGATTTTCAACCACGACATGACACTTTCAGTACCCATAAAGCAGCACCAGACCTATGCTTTCTGAATGTGGTGGATCAGGTCACGCTCGCTTATATCATACACACGGGTAGTGTTCTGACGGGTACCGAACTCTTTTTGGGCTTGTTTTCGTCTGCTTGGCGTAGCTTGATATGCGACGATTCCTTGGATTGATGCGTCCAAACACACTGTGTCAGCTGCACAGAAGGCAAGTCCATCACCATGACCACATGCTAGATAACCAGGGGTTGATCCATAATGCATCGGTCTTCCGACAACTTAATAGGGTGGCAACGAAATACAGCGCGGAAGACGTCTTTTCACTCTCCAAATTCCATCCATAACATACTGATGTTTTAGATTTGTTCATATAATAGATCACAAAAATTACATAATCATGACCCGCTAAGTGTGGCAACACGTGACCTAAAAGGTCAGGTCATCTAACCGAAGCAACCCGAATTTTCACCCATGGACCTATCGTGGTGTTGAATCGAAAACTTTCTTGGCGTCGTGTGCTTCCTGGAGACTCACCTAGTTCACCACACAATCCAAACGCGGGTTGATGGATGGTATGACCCTGAAAGGATAAGCTTCACATTTAGATATATTCAAGCATTCAGATATGATGAAACAAGCTCACATACAACTCTTGTATACATTTAAAGTGGAAAAGATTGCTCGAGGCAGCACAATTCTGTTTAGTAAGTATGCTCCTCGATGCGTCATCGGTTTGATTGCGTCATCGTATCTTCAAAACATTGATTGAGAGCCAGTTGACGACCGTTATACTGAAAATCGTGCTCATAAATGCCAGATATGAACGTTTCGCCACTTCTATTTTTCTTGGTCTTGATCGCCACATAACTTATGGAATGGCAGGATTTGAATGATGTTGTTATGACGTCATGAATGCCAGGGGACCTTGAAATGCTCTTCCCGTTTTCGCGGGCGTGCAGCTCTGAAACTAGAGGGGCTTAGACCCCAGGAAGGGCAGGATTGTGACAGCACCGAAAACGATCATCATATGGCTATCTTAGTTGAAAACCACGTGTAAATGTGAACACACCGTTTAAGGTCATCATTGGTTAGCATTGCCCGGTTGTGAATACGTATTTGCATTGCTTGCGTCTTCTACCAGATAGAATTGAAACTCGTCACATGATTCCTAATGGCGCTATTTGACCTTATTTGACCTGGATGTTTCAGCTGGTTTGGATCAAATTCATGACGGGGTTAAGCAAACTTGAAAGCAGTGCCGACTTTTGATATCACATTCAAATTCGCTCACCACGCACGTGTTGCATTAGACATTGGTCTCGGTCTGTGATCAAACCCGGTCTCTTTCCAGCAACGAGCTGCAGAGACCTACGGTTGGTTGTCTGAGAACAGCCTAGCTAGCCATGTATGGGACCGGTGCAGACGTAAATGGCTGGCTCTATATTGTTTTTTTAAGTGACGCAGCACACACATTTACGAAAATGTTAAACTGACGTAACCTTACGCGCCACGAGCGTCTTTCCGGTCCCTAAAACAAATATATTGGAGTTGTGAAATACGTGACTTTGCATCAATTTGAATCCGACAGGAATTTGCATCCGAAAAATCGGTCCATTGGTTTCGGACAAAAGGAGGGTTTCGGAGGAGGGAAGCCTATCACAACCACTCGTGAGTAGCCGAGTGTCTCAGTAGGATTGAAAATAGCGCGCTTACTCTGTCGGCCCGCTCCCAAAACGCATAACACTTTCTTTCTGAGAGCTGAGCATTTTAGCGCTCAGCTCTAAAACAGGCGACTGCTTGGCGCCAATCAGGCCATCAACATCGCCTCTGACGTCACGCGACAAAGTGCAGCCGCAACAGGAGACACCAAATCACCGCGCCACTCTCGCCCACCGGATCGGCTCCCGTGGGG
>NW_023597034.1:38726717-38744942 GCF_011947565.3 Pollicipes pollicipes | reverse complement strand
CTAGACGAGGTATCCGGTGGATGTTGACATGATGTGATGATGACATAGCTTATCCGGTGGATATCTATAACAGGCTTATCCGGCGGGCTCCAGACGAGTCCGACAGATATCTAGGCGTGGCCAGAGGATGTAGAGGCCAGGCGTCTCCGTTGGATGCCTAGACTAGCCGTATCCGGCGGATGTCTGGCCGTGGGCCGCGACGCCGGATGTCCGGCAGTTAATGCTATCTCAGTCTGCGCGGAGGTCCGGGTGCCGGCGCTGCACTGCGGTCCCCACCTGCAGCTCCGCCTTGCCGAGTGAGTGATTAAAGCCGGCCGGCCGGGGCGGCGCTGGAGGCGGTGGGAGGGACCGTGCAAGGAAATAGTAAGCCGGTAAGATGTGGAGGCTAACAAAGGCTCCGCCAGGTAAAACGGCCGGGGTTAGACAGGGACAAGGTAAGGACGTTTGACGCCATTGACAAGGACGCAGCCAAAATAAATTGTGTTTTAAAATCGTGGGTTCCCAGCTTTATTTTATGGGGTTAGGTCCATGAATGTCGCGGTTATGTGACATGGGTGGTCTCGTTTGCATGATGTGTTCTACGTACAGGCTGAGATGTTATCATTATGAGGCCAAATTGAAGGACTGGTTAACGACTGTGTCAGTCAGAGAGTTTTCGCTTTTTGCCAGCAGCTGTATCTCAAAGCTATCCGCACCCTGCCGATCGTCAACATTCGCCAGGGTACTATGCAAAGCGACTACGCAGGAGTGGAATCTCCATTGTAACATTATAATTGTTTAGCTCATAGCGTTACGGCAGAAAGCAAAATGCAAAAGCGGTAACATGTCCGCTGTCCTAGATTTGATGGCATTTGAAGACTGCGTCTTGACACGTTATTTTCTCATTGTTTAATGATAGCAAAGCCGAAAGTGTGCTTTTAGTCTGCTGAGCGTCATGCGCCTTGGTTATCATCATTGCATTCCATCCATCGTCGTTGTCATTGGGGAGTCTTAACTCTCTGTACATTGGCTGTCTCTCTTCCATATACCGAATACATTAATAAGGATAGGTGAATGCTGTTAGGCAACTGGAAGTTTCTGCGGCATGTGCAATCGCTTTTCATTGAGCGCATGTGTTCGGTCGGGCTGAAGATAACAACTTGAAAACCTTCATTACAGCGCCGCGCTTTGAATTGACGAAGGCTGTTGTGATGGCCTGCGACGGTGACCAGTGTCAACGGAGTGTGTACTTTCTTCTCCATGTCAAACGAGGGTGTCATAATGTGCACGAGCCAGCGCCTCTCCACAGTTGTCCTGGATCCAGCAGGGTCTGGCTGTTACCGATGACACAAGACATTCTCCTGCAGGGATATTTCCCTTCTCCGGCGGCTCCGCTGTTTTCTTTTCCGGGAAAAGACAAGAGCTGACCTGGATATCGAGCTTGAAAGCCTTGGCAGACAGCTCCCGGCCCGTTGTGACACACCTGTCTGGCTCTGTCAAGGGCGTCATAAAAATTCTGGAAGAGGCAGGGAAGGTGTGGATTACTGTACACCTGGCCAAGCCTGAGAGCCCCGTGTACCCTTGCTGCTCGGATGCCTTAGAAATATGCCAGAGAGCTGGTATTTGATGTTGAAAGCCTATAACAATGACGTTTGCGGACGAGCTAGCCTCAGCAACAAGATCTAAAAAAAGCTACCTTCAAGGCAGTGGTTACATGCTCATATTAGCTTAAAACAGAAGTTACAAAGCTTAAAATTTAGGATACGCAAACGATTCCTTTCAATATCGTAAGCTCATATTTGCGTGTCTGTCATACCCGTGTATTGCCGAACTTTTGTGTCTGGCAACCCGGATGACCAGAGTCACCGCCGTGTAATGAACATTCTGGCAGTCGGCGTCGCTTTCTATTGTCTGTTGAGTTAGGCAGGGTAACGTTTCCGAGGAACCCGTGAAAGGTTAAAATTCCGTTCGCTACACGTCGCCGGCTCCATGGTCCACCCCAATAGGCGGGCTATGCGGGTAGGGGAAGGGCGGGTTGGGTAGTGCAGCTTTTGAGAATGCCCAGTCGTTCTCGATGCGAATACCGACCTGCCGTGAACGCCGTGTCGCAATATCGGTCTGTCGCTCACTGGCAGAACGGTCTTTTATAGCGTTAATGTGCAAGGCAAAACTGCAAAAATATCGCGACGTAACGATAAAACAAAATGCAGAGTAGAAAAATGCCGTTTCGATCTGGAAAAATGTAATATCAGCCGGCATATTCCCTTGAATTGTTATTGCACCGACTCAATTGACCAACTGAATAACCAATTATTGGGGCTAATATATTACAAATTATAAATCAGGTGCAATATGATTTAAAGATGCTGAATGGCATGTCTCACCTTTTGAAATCCGATGGTGTCTTTCAGGTGAGCATATTAAGGAATCAAATCAGTGCCAGCTGCCATATAACTCAGCGAGTGGCTAACCAGAACTGGAGAGCATGACGCGGGGTAGCCCGTTATAAGGCGTATGCCACCACCATCGCTTCTTAAACGGCATGGTCGTATACACTTCTAACCGAGCGTGGTAACCTATCTGCCTGCCAGGCCGAGATAGTTGACATTTCTCTTAAGAAGCCACGGCTAAGAGCAGTTAGTGCCTGCCATTGACATTTAGGATGAATTGTCTACCCGAGGCTTGGAGCGTATTGTCTATGTCGTTCACCCGAAAATAAATAGGGTTGAAGTAATATTTTCAGTAAGGCTGCGTTTGATCTTGGTTTTAAGGCATGCTACCTTCCTTTTAATAATCCTTGAAACATCAGAAGGCAAGGGATGAAAGAGAAAACCGAGCTATCAATGCACTATACTATGCGCATTATTAACGTTTCCAGTGGAGTAAACAGCCACGCCAGAGATGAACATGGACGCTGCTGGCAACGGTGAACATGTTCATAAAATATTTCGGTGTTTACTTGGATGGCTTCTTCGAGCGCACCTCTTCACAGCATTTTTCAGCCGTGACCCAGTTTTATAGGGGTGCAACCTTAGGTTTACAAAAACTTGAAATTTCAGGAAGCTGAAAAGCATAAAGTGTCGTACAAAACCTTGATTTATGTCCGTGATGGTTCGCGCAAAAGAAGGTTTTCCCGGTGGGATGGTATTCCCGCAGGTGCCAGGGATCGTAAAGCGACTACGGGGCCAGTGTTCGTTTGAGGGACCGCTATGCTCCATTCATGGAAGGAAAAAATGATAACGTGTGACTTGATATTATCAGATATTTTGATGAACAATCGTTCTTCCTGACTGCAGAACAGCGATTCATGAGGCATGAATGGCCACTAGTAAAAGAGTCCGGTAAAAGGGCACCCTGGAAAGAGTACAGTAAAATGCTCGTATATGCCGCTGCTGAGGCTGGTGTGAAAGTAGCTAATGAGTGAGCCTACGTTGCACAACAGTCATCAGCGATGGCGATGACAGGTAAGGTGTCAGTCTGCAAGGTATAGAGCTGCATGAACACTAGCATCACGATTTTCGCAGGCAGGCATTGCAGTGACAACTGTTCGATCCGATGTATACATGGACTTATGTGCCTTGGTGGTATGTTATTGGTTCCTTGTTGGTATGTTAGCTGTTAGTCAACGCTCGCTCGGGTGGGGGTCAAACTCACCGCCCCGAATGTTTTTCCAGAACGGTTTTCGGACAGTGAGTAGCGGATCGTTTGGTATCAAAAATTTAGATGTACGTTGTAGGGCCTCTCACCTACAGCAGATCAAAATCAGGACATGGATTCAGCGAAGACAATTTCTAGGGAATCTTTCAATCTGGTGCAACAGCGGAGTGTTAGACGAAGCCATACATCTCCGAGATTCTTTCTTGGGCAACACAACATTTAATTAACCTAATTCTAGTGAACCAGGGTCAGTTATGAAGGTCACATCAAGGAAAAAACAAACCTGCTCTATTACTCCGGGGCTTATCGTATGGGCTAATTTCTGGTGTTTATTTCGAATCGATTGTTGACAGGAGCTGCATTACGCATCTCCCATGGGCTTCTCAAAGGTTGCAATAGGTTGCTGACCCAAAATGCGCCAGGTCAACAATTCGTTGTTAGGAACATACTGCCTAGCGTATCTCTGTCGCTTATTCAACAGTAAAACTAAAAGCAGTCTTTTATTATTTTGGTCACCATGACGTTCAGAGGTCAAACAAGGTCACTGCTCTTTAATGTACCTGTGAATTTCTTCTTAGAGCAGGTATCTAGGTTTTGGGGGGCTTTTGAAGACTACTCTAGAGGTTGGCCTTGCTTGACCCTATCTGAACAAAAGATCATAATCTAGGAACCTCAAACTTTGATTTAAGTCAGTTTACGTGCAGACAAACACACCCTGTGTATTTGGCGTCTTTAGCTTTCTTGAATCCTGAGATCTCAATGGGGTCAAATTGACCCCCACCCCACCCAAGCGACGGGTATTTAACCGGCCTCCCGGGCGCGTGTTAACAAAAAACATCGCTTGGACTCATACACACATTGACGGCATCGAGCAAACATAGAATCCTAATGCGTCTTGGTGGTATTTTATCGGTGCCTTCTTGGTATGTTAGCTGTTAGTGAACAATAAGCATCGCTTTCTCTATCGATTTGGACATACTGGTGCAACATCGCATCTCCCGAAACTGACGGAACTTGATGGTTCTTTTAAAACTGTTCTCACGATGAGATGCAAAGAACAAAAAAGAACAAAGAAGAACAAAGAACAAAGAAGGTTCAAAATATTGAAATAGAGGCCAGCTGGTTCGTTGTCATTAACCAGCTTAATCATTGTACACTAACAGCAGACTAGGGATAGCCTAAAACATGCAATGATTGCCATGCAAAATCTCACGAGAAAGATTAACATTCAGACATATTTTTACGATTTTGCTGGGCTGAATTGCGCTATTGCTCAAACCATATTGTTTCAAGTTTGGCTTGGTGCTGACAAAACCCTCGGAGAGCCAGGGCATGTAAGGCCGCCAGAGCCAGTTAAGCACAATTATCCGTGCTTGTAACTCCAAGAGTTCCGACCGACGATTTACAATGATCCTAATGGCATAAATTTGTTATTTCTTGGAAGACCAAGTAATAACAAACCACGAAGTGACCATTTTGTTTTAGTTGCAGAGATCCTGTGAGGGTTCTTAAGGGATGACGTTAGTAGATAAATCCAAGATTATGATGAATAACTATCATGACATATCGCATGATCATTATTAAGAGATAGCCGTATGCTTCAAATATATGTCATAGCAATTGCATTGCTCCATAGCAAATTGATGATGTGCACGAGCCTATCTTGTATAGCGTTACTTAGTTCAAGTTACTTATTGGCCACCTTATCTACTATCTGTGGACACATGAGAATCAGTGCGACAGCATGTAATGCTATAATAATAAAGTTCAGATTTCTCGCCGGAAACGTTGTTACCTGGTATTTACAGTATTGATAATATTAAGTAGGGTACAAGAAACACCGGTGGTGCTGCGTATGGAGGCCGGCACAGGTGAAGTATGGTACCTTGATATGGAACAACAGACCTTGGTATTGGTTTGGTATGTGCATTAGCCTTTGCGTAGGTAAACTGGTGTAGAAACGAGCACGTGGATGCATCGAGCCACAAAGGCACTTTTAATATTTGAGGCGCGGAATGGTGCCGTTTAAATTCGCATATATAAATGTTGTCAGTTAACTGAAAGATATATGTACAATATTGCCTGGCACGTTCAAGCTATTTATGTTGCGTGAAAGTGGTTCGTTGTTTACATCGATGATGTTACGATGCTATGTTTATGGGCTCTGTTTTCTGCTGCGCGGCTTGCTCGCTATGCGTCCCCAAACCACTTACTACCTATAGCCATGCAATGCTCCGATAGCATGTGGCTGTTTGCGTTGAAAGCTATATGGCTATCACTTACAAATCAACTGGACTTCTGACCTAAATCTGGGTCGCGCCCACTCGCATCCATGAATAATGTAGCACACCATTGATAGAGCTGCTATGCATGCATCTTCTTTGCCGGTGACGTGCGGTAGTGACACAGAATCCAGTTGACTCACAATCGTGAGCAACGCTTTTTGGTATGAATGGACGGTGGCCGCGTTATCAACAGACGCCCGTCACAAGGCATGACTGGCCCGTGTTCTTCTCTGTCTTGTTTGCAAACTGTTTGAGTCGGCCACTCCCCTGCACTCCTGCACACCTGACGAACCTTCCATGGCTTCGGCGCGGCCGATCCCTGGCTGCGTTTGCTCGCTGATGCCCATGAATTATCCCACCACGCGATCTGCTCCGCGGGATGGTCGCCAGATCGCGTCAACTCTCTTTTTGTTCATCGGGCTGATGCCCCCCTCCCCCGCCCCCCGCCCCCGTCGTCCGTCCAGCTGTCGTGGATCTCCACAGCGAGCCGCCGCTGCGCCTGTTTACATCTGGCCCGTTGCCGACGTCTCGCAGTGCCGTAGGTCGTGCTGGCTCTGTTGGTGTGGCGTCCGGCAGCGGTGGCCGAGAGACTGCCCGCCACGACCAGCTGTCCACACGGGGTCAGTGTCGCCTCAGCCTCGTCACCGTCAGCGGGTCACCTAGGTCAGGCCGTGCCCAGTGAGCCGTCAGGCCGCCGGTCAGGCTGCGTGCTGCGTGGGAACGCTGCTGGCAACAGCAGTCGTTCAGTGTGTATACCTTAAAACCGTCTTCATCTGCCGCTCGCACCAGTTATCACATTAGACCTGCCATAGCGACATTACGCCAGACCTGCCATAGCGACATCACACCAGACCTGCCGGAGCGACATCGCATCAGACCTGCCAGAGCGACATGACATCAGACCTGCCAGAGAGCCTCACACCAGACCTGCCGGGGTGAGATCACACCAGACCTGCCGGGGGGAGATCACACCAGACCTGCCGGGGGAGATCACACCAGACCTGCCGGGGGAGATCACACCAGACCTGCCGGGGGAGATCACACCAGACCTGCCGGGGAGATCACACCAGACCTGCCGGGGTGAGACCACACCAGACCTGCCGGGGGAGATCACACCAGACCTGCCGGGGAGATCACACCAGACCTGCCGGGGGAGATCACACCAGACCTGCCGGGGGAGATCACACCAGACCTGCCGGGGGAGATCACACCAGACCTGCCGGGGGAGATCACACCAGACCTGCCGGGGGAGATCACACCAGACCTGCCGGGGGAGATCACACCAGACCTGCCGGGGGAGATCACACCAGACCTGCCATAGCGACATCACACCAGACCTGCCGGAGCGACATCGCATCAGACCTGCCGGAGCGACATGACATCAGACCTGCCAGAGAGCCTCACACCAGACCTGCCGGGGTGAGATCACACCAGACCTGCCGGGGTGAGATCACACCAGACCTGCCGGGGTGAGACCACACCAGACCTGCCGGGGGAGATCACACCAGACCTGCCGGGGAGATCACACCAGACCTGCCGGGGGAGATCACACCAGACCTGCCGGGGTGAGACCACACCAGACCTGCCGGGGGAGATCACACCAGACCTGCCGGGGGAGATCACACCAGACCTGCCGGGGGAGATCACACCAGACCTGCCGGGGGAGATCACACCAGACCTGCCGGGGGAGATCACACCAGACCTGACGGGGGAGATCACACGAGACCCGCCGGGGTGAGATCACACCAGACCTGCCGGGGGGAGATCATACCAGACCTGCCGGGGGGAGATCACACCAGACCCGCCGGAGGGAGATCACACGAGACCTGCCGGGGTGAGACCACACCAGACCCGCCGGGGGGAGATCACACGAGACCCGCCGGGGTGAGATCACACCAGACCTGCCGGGGGGAGATCATACCAGACCCGCCGGGGTGAGATCACACCAGACCTGCCGGGGGGAGATCATACCAGACCTGCCGGGGTGAGATTGCAGCAGACCTGTCAGGCCAGCATTACGCCGAGCCTGCCTGGGTGGGGTCATGCCGCACCTGCCAGAGTCGTCGGCTGTGTGGGCTCGGACGGTGCAGAGGTGCGCCGCACCAGCGGCGGCGGCGGCGGCGGTCGGTGCGGAATCCGGTCTGGGCGGACACATGACCCCGGCGGGCGACACCGGCCGGGCCCTGACCGGATTAGTGCACTGCATACAACGACCCCGGCCGCCCAGATGCCGCCAGATAGTCGGCCGACGGCTGCTACATCCGCATCGTCCTCCCGGGCCCGCCCCACCGCAACGCGCCCGCAGCCCGAGCAGACCCGCTCTGGTCCGCGCTCAGACTGGGCAGACCCTGCCTGATCCAGCGTCAGTGTGGGCAGACGCTGCTTAATCCGGCGTCAGTATGGACAGACCCGGCCTGATCCAGCGTCAGTGTGGGCAGACGCAGCCTAAACCGGCGTCAGCACGGACAGACCCGGCCTGATCCAGCGTCAGTGTGAGCAGACCCAGCCTAATCCGGCGTCAGCATGGACAGACCCTGCCTGATCCAGCGTCAGTGTGGGCAGACGCTGCTTAATCCGGCGTTAGCACGGACATACCCGGCCTGATCCAGCGTCAGCGTGGGCAGACCCAGCCTAATCCGACGTCAGCACGGACAGGCCCTGTTTGATCCAGCGTCAGTGTGGGCAGACCCAGCCTAATCCGGCGTCAGCACGGACAGACCCGGCCTGATCCAGCGTCAGTGTGGGCAGATCCAGCCTGATCCAACGTTAATCGGGGTAGACCCGGCCTGATCCAACGTTAGCGTGGGCAGACTCAACCTGATCCCCGTCAGCCTGGGAAATCCCGAACTGATCTGTCGTCAGCATGGACAGACCCAGCTTGATCCGGCGTTAGCCAGGGCAGACCCGGGCTGATCCGGCATCAGCCGGGGCAGACCTGGCCCGAGACCGGTTTGTGATCTCACCATAAACCCTTGTCGGCTCAATCGTGTACATGACCTTTCCAACACTAGAAAACGAGCCCTTCCTTTTCTCAAGGCCCATCTTAGACTCAATTTATTGTCCATGTTACTAAGGACTGCGAGTCCTTGTTGGGCTGCTAGTCCTTGGGCTGCTAGTCCTTGTTCATGTGTCTGCCTGTGAAAAAGCTTTCTGTGAGCTAAACAGCTTTCGTGCTGAGATAAGAAACAGGCACAAACAAGGAACCCTTTCAAGCTACACCACTTGATCAAGTGGAAGGATGTGTATTGCATCACAGCAGAACCTATGAAAAAATCAGATGAAAGTTAGTTACAACAGACCGGCAGCCATCCCCTGCCCAGTCTTACGCCTGTGCGTGCCCAGACGGCCGTTCGCTGACACTGACTGAGCAGGTCCTCTCGGCGGCCTGACTGCTGACTGCAGTGTGCTGGTCCGAGCGATGACGGGCGGGACCGCCGGGCCGCAGTCTGCGGACGGGCCGGCCGTGTGGACATGGGCTTCACCGTGGCGCTATTGCCGGCCTCCATGACTGCACAGAGCTGCTCCGGAACGCCGGGCGCTTATCGGACTTGAAAAGGTCCCGCGATAAGACCATGTACAGGAGCTTAAATGGATGTGACGTCTGATAGCAGGAGTTTTCACTTTCACTGCAGCTCGGAACAAGTCCTTAGATGAGTTGTGTAATTGTCGCACATGGGGGGCGGCTTTGCAGCTAATTTTGGTAGCTTACGTTTTTCAGTAGCCCTTGAAACATAAGAAGTATCTTTGTGGGCAGTGCATGAATGTCCGTTAATGAGCTTGCCTTGCCTATGTCGTATTTCTATGTAATGAATTATGTTCCAATTTACTGTTGATACGAACCAGGCGCTAATGTGCTAGACGACCGCTTCAAATCTGGCGTGCAGGAACCAGTCTCCATCAAACACTTTTAAATATGCTTGTCGGCCGAAGCTAAACATGGAATAAACAGAACATGGACCCTAAACTTACACTGGAACAATAAAAAACCTAACGGAGCAATGGCTTCGCATGTCTTCTGTCCGTAAACCTCGGATCGCGGACATTCATTTAATTACGCGGGTGTTTGCCCTTCCCTGTCAAGGTGAGAGGCATCCAACGCCGTAAAGCCTCAGCAGCTGAATGTGTTGTAAAGCCCCAATGACGACCCCAATAGCGATGGGCCGGCGGTCGCCCCCTTCCTGCCAACGACCAAAAATCCTTTTCCTCTTTGGTAGGGAGAATGAGGTTAGGGTCGTTTAGATGTTTTCCACCGCACTTCACGCTTCAGAGTGCAGGCCGGCCAAAGGTGTTTGCAGCATGTAATGCTTTGGGTCATAGTCTAAAAGCATTGGCAGTCTCCTAAACATTTGGTCTAAAGAAGCTGTTATTACTCATGGCATTGTTACTCATGCTACCAGCACTATTATTCAGTTCACACGTATGCACGTGGCAAAACGCAGGCCTCACCTTAGTTATGCTGTAGCCCGTCACTAATCGGGAGAATTCCTGTCGCATCTTTGCTAGAAGGAACATCGGTGACTCTGTGTTAGCATGGAGGTTATTTCTGTTCAGCTTTTGCATAATCCTGTATGCGCTATGCCGCCTTTGGCATATTGTATCCATGTTCTACGAGGTGCCGCGCCACATTCTGAGTCATGTGCCCCGTATGGCGCACATCTTCGGTTGTTTGATGCGTTTTCTAACCTTTTAAGGATTCTATGGTAAACGGGCAAGCTCCAAGGCCGAGCATAGCTCATCCTCTTCGTGTCTAGCCCCTATTTTTGAAATACAGCGGAGTTTCGCAGACGTTTTTCAGTCTGCGCTTGTGCGGTCAGCCTGTTTTCGCCAGTTTAGATATAGCCTCGCCGTTCATCCTCAAGACCTTCATGCAGCACTGAATGTGCCGTTCGCTGGGTGCCGGGTGAGCCGAAAATAACTAGCTCCCTCCCATGCTGACATCATGGCTCCTAGCAACATAGCGTGATCACATGACAGCTATTGACAATGCAGTCAACAGCTCTCCTCGTGCTTTTGCACGTGTTTATACGTGCCACTGTTGACAGTACGTGGCCCGTTCTTACGAGCTTCTGATGCCGGATGTGTCAATGTACGTACAAACTGATCCGGCGTGCATATCTTGATTAAAACCCCGATTGCAGCTAATACGTGACAGTTGCTTCGCCGGTAGCGAATGTCACGTAAGCCAACTTAAAAACAAAACATCGAACAATGTGGAGCAGCGGCGTCAGGCAATTTTTCCGCAATACTTTTCAGCATGCTTACCACACTTGCAGCCTCCAATGGCCATGCGATTGCAGTGGGGTGCGGTGGTGCGGTGTTTGAGGTGCGCATCTGGGAAATCAGAGGTAAAGTGTTCGATTACTCGCAGTGACCGCGTTCCTGTCGGTGTGAAAGGCAGACGACGCTGCTGTAGAACGTGAGTAATGGCATCATCTGAAAATAGCGTACAAAAGCATTTGTTGTGAGTACAACTTTGGTGCAATAACTCGATCATTCTTAGAACATATCATTGCAACTCACGTGGAGCATGACTGACAAAGGGGATCAACTATTCGACAGCGTATTACTGCGTCAATTTTCTGTCAAAACGACCTATGTGTGATAGGGCTAATGCGAGCGGTCTCACATATGTATTAGGGTGTTACCACCAACTTGTTTTAGGTAACTGGACGATACCTAGCTGTCAACATCTTATAATTGTGTGCAGTTACACCTGATGCAAACCTAACAACATCCCACCATGTGCACAGCATAGTAAACCGCTTGCGTCAATCATGTACTCACGCACACACACTTAGTGCGTTCGTGGAGGAATCACGGTATTTTTTGCATTTTGTTTTCTAAGATTTAGCCCAAGCCTTTTCATTGAATGGGTGTGTGGGAGCGCTGACCAAAGATAAGCAGTGCTTGCCAGGTGAGCCCTGACCCCACCATCCCATCGTGTCATTTCGGGCCAGTGACACAATTTTCTTGGCAAACATGTCACTAGATGTAACTAAGTGTTAAGCATGGTCGTCGACGTCCGCAAGAACATTTGTCTAGCATGGATATTGATATGCCGGTCCCCGACACATGTCAGGGACCCGATAGCATACAGGGTCTCGACCCGTCGGATGCCCGACACTCTGACCCTGACGTTGTTTTGAATTATACCTGCAGCACAGACCAGTTTACTAGGTGGATTTCCCGCTGTTTAACATCGGCACACTCAGTTGAACGTTTGTGCTTATGTGCCACTTGTGGTATGTGCGTATATTCAACATCTGGAGCTTCCCGAACCAGAGAATGTTCCGCCGTCCAAGCAGCATATGCACACCGCGAATGTTATAGTGGTGGGATGTGGGCATTTAAAAAGCATACGCCCGTAACACAAAGCGGCCGGCGCTCAATCCAGCATCACACCGGAATCTTCCAGGACGTTTTTTCTTAAATCTCGGCTTTTTGCCTCATTATCTTTATCTTCATTTCTTCTTGAAACATTCCTTTAAAGAGAATATTCCACATTTGAGGATATTGAAACAAGCAACATTAAGGGTGAAATAAGCTCACATATGTCATTTATAACTACCGATATCATTTTAAGTGGATATCACTGTTCTAGACAGTACAATTTCTCTATTTAGTAATCTGTTCCTCAACACGTCATTGTTTGATTGCGTCATGAAACGTTTGTGTGACGTCGAGGCACTACCAAACTAGCCGCGCAAAATTAGCACGGCTGGCGCTAGCACTCACTTGTAGTAGTGCAAACACTCCAAGAGATGGCAGTATGTTGCTGGGAGTGTTTCCTGAGCTAAATGCTGTTATGTGCCCGTACTTTGGCCCTTTCTTGTGTTGATTTTGCATATCTATCAGTGAGGTTAAGGAATTGACTTGTATTCACATACTCGGATATCACGCTTTTCTTAAGTTACTCGATTACAAGTCTTATTTCGGTAGCAACTAGTAGCTTGTCCAGCTTCTTACGTTACGTAGTGCAAATGTGATTCATGATTGTAACTTGCTCTGCGACAAGAACAGAGAACCTTTCATTCAAACAAAAAGTACCCAAGACCCAATGTTGAGCGCCCCGAAGAATCCAGTGCGCCCGGACAGGGTGGCAGGTGGGTCCTCGACAATAGCGTAAGGCCAGCCAAGCAAGTACTTGTAGCTAAAACTCAATGTGGAGGGGTCCCGAACGATCGCGTGCGTCTGGGCGTGTTAACAGATCGGGCCCCTGACGAAAGCGAAGTGGCAGAAACGTGGAAGTGTCCCAGACCAATGTAGAGGGCCAATGGGCATGTCGCAAGTGTGTTGGTATGTTCCCGAGACCAATGTGGAGGGCACCTGAACAAATGAGAGTTCCCCGGCATGTTATTATATGGGCCTCGGCTAAAATGTATAGAGGCTTTCGGTCGAGAGCGAGGGGCCCCTTCGGCCCCTTCTCTGTGGCCCCTTCGGAACGTATTATGGCTTTGGGGTCCAGGGGGAAGGGAGGGGCCTTGCTCGCGGCTCCTGGATCCGCACTGGCAGCAGGTCAAGGCCAGGCAGTGGCTAAAAGCGAAGGCGGTCACTAGGGAATCTTTCAAGCTGAGGTAACAATGTAGCGTTAGACGAAGTCATGCAACTATGAAATGGCCTCTTGGGCAATAAGGCGCTGAGATTGGTAATCGAATTTAAGTTAACACCAAACTAGTTTTTACTACAAAAATTTGCTTTCAATAGTAATTTCTATATACATTTCTAGTTTCTTGATCACAAGGACGTCAAAGGGTATTCCTAATTTAACTACATGAAGGTCAGGGGAGGTCACCAACAAGACCTCAATTAGTATTTTGTATTTAGGAACATGTCGCTCTGGGTGGTCCTTGACGCTGATGGTAAATTCAGATAATTCATCGATTTAATGTCCGAAGGTTGTTGTGAATTGGGAATTTCAAAGGTCAAGTAAGGTCACTAACATGATATAAATATAAGTGATATTTGGCTTAAAACGGCATGTAGGTAAGCACACGGTTGGGTCGGGGTCAACTTGATACCCCGAAGATTTTTCGGAATGATTTCCGAACGGCGCGGCGAAGCTGCACCAAATTTTGTACAATAGTCGAAATTAAATACCAGATCTCTTGGTTTCCAAAATTTTGATCTACTATGTTATGTCATGGACCTACAGTAGGTCAAAGTCAGACCATGGATTCAGCTAAGACAATTTCTAGGGATTCGTTTAATCTGATGCAGCAACGGAGTTTTAGGCAAAGTCATGCCTCTCCGAGAAAATTTCTTAGGTAACACGATAATGGAGGTAACAAATTCTATTGACCTATGGTAACGTATGAAGATCAGTCCAAGGTCAAAACCCACCTGCTGTCTTAACTCTAGGGCTTGCTGCACGGGAAAGTTTTGGATGCTCATTTTGAATTTATTTATAATTGGAACCGCATTACGCATCTTTTATGGACTTCTTTCAATCCCAAATAAGTCGCTGATCCAAAATGACCCAGGTTAGCACTTTGTTTTTGAAACATACTGCCTGGCACAGCCTTTGACACTTATTCAAATGCAAACACCAAAACAGTCTTGTAAGGTTTTGGTTGGTTATGGTCAAGGTCAAACAAGGTCAATGACCTTAAAAGAGTACCAGTGAACTTTTGCTTAGAACGAGTGTCTGGGCTGACGTTGGTTGCATGAAAAACTCTGGGGGCACGTTGGATACCAGCTTGGAGTTCAACCTGTTTTTACCTTTTCTGACCCGATGGTAATATCTCAGACACTTCAAATTTCTGCGCGAGTGAGTTCACGTATAGGCCAATGCACCCCATCATTTTTGTGTTCCTAGCTCTCTTAGTTTTGAGATCTCAGGGGGTCAAATCGAACCCCATCTGAGCAGGGGCGTTCAACCGGTTGCCCGGGTGCCTGATAAAGGTGGTGTTGTGAGGACAATTTTACAGAATTTGATCTTGCTTAACCTGTTTTTACCTAAAGGCCACAATCTAGGGACCGGAAAAATTGACACAAGCGAGTTGACGTCAAGCACTGCCTACCCTGGGGATTTGGATTCTTTAGCCTTCTTAGCTTTTGAGATATCGGGGAATCAAATTCCCCTGCTCCCCTCCCCCCCCCCTCTGTACACGCTAGCCCGTTACATTCAACCGGCCACCCGGGCGCGTGTTAAGTAATAAATATGGACCGTATCAAGCAAATATGTCATTGCATAGCGTGCACAGCCACACATGTGGCTGTTCCACGAAAACATTACCCGACATTTTATCGGGAGCATCGGCCTAGTTTTGGTCATTTCCCACGTTGAACATTTGCGTGGGGGTGAAGAAAACGCTCTTTATTGCATATCTCCTCATCAACAGACGTGCCCGGTCATTGAAGCTCAGTTGTTATTCAATGCTTCTGTCAGGCCCGGAAATACTGCGGTATTATAAGGACTGTCACTGAGCAAAGATAAGCAAACGTTTGCCATTCCACTGAATCCGCCAACGGTGGCACGGCCGAGCAGGCTTATTTGTAAGCCGGATAGGAAATGGTGCCAACAAGACCGGGATTTGTTTTCTGTACTGAATCTCCTTTTACTTTCACCTAACCTTAGCATTTGACGTGCTGAACTGGTCACAAAGGTTATCAATGGACATCTCATCTCGATCTGCACGGCGTTTGGGCTGGATGCGTCAATTTGGTCGACTGGAATGTTAAACGCGTCATTTGGATAAGTCGAGTGCCTCGTGGCCTATCGCGTTGCAAGCCGCCGCCCATTTTTTACGAAAGTATGAGCAGGAGCAAGAAGCTCACAAATAGTGGGGGCCAAAGCACCTTTTAGATGAATTTTTGCAATGCCACGCTGCAGAATAAATGCTACATGGTTGTTCAGAGTCGGACGAGTTCACTCATTAAGTATGCTAGTGTTCATCAAATTGGGAAGGCTTCTTCCCAACTGTTTTCCTAGAGGCGGTCTAGAGTAAAGTTGTGTTTTCGCCAAATATGGCTTGCTGCAAACACCTCAAACACCAGCACCCCAGTTTAGTTCTGGTCCAATGAAATTAAGGGTGCACAGGGCTTAAACGTGTCCTGCAGTGTCGAAGCACGGCGTTCTTTTCAGCTTGGCTCCGTTTGCCGATCATAAGCTGATCGTCATTGACGAGTCACATAAGCGCGATCTGTGGATGCGATCCCACGCCCCTGTCACAAACTGGCCAATGTCTGCCTTTCACCAACAGAGCACTGCTAAAAACTAGCTTAACTACTGCGTACATTCACTAAATAAAACTTATCAGCAGTGGCTTACCAAGACTACAAGCAGATCACGTGCATGTCAGAGGCAAACACATGGCTACACTTGAATTAAAAACGACTACTGGCATTTTCTTATCCGGTGCTTCGTCCTGCAAGATGGCACTGCGGCTACCGTCTTGTTATGGTCCGCTTCCTCTGCCTTGTGAACTCCCGCAGTTTTGCTCGCTCCCTGGTGCAAATGCGCAAGCCTGTTATCCTTCCCCGCAACGTCCGCTTGTGCAAGCGCCGGTGTGGCCGACTGTCCTTACTTGCAAACTGGCTTTCCTCGCTGCTAGTAATCCATCGGCAGACAAATTACTGGCCATCTCCCGCCACATGTCCGCCATCCCCGCTCCAGTGCATGGTTTGTCCAGCAAGTGTGTCATTTGCTCTTCTCTCGACCAAAGTGCTTTATCTGATGTAAGTGTGTAATTTTATGATGTTCGGCACACCATTCGGCACTGTTTTTTCAAGGATGTCCTAAATCCTAGGACACTGCAAGATCCCATCGTTTGAGACCCGTCAAGGCCGTGTGACAGACAGTGGCGACGCCTCACAAATTCCCGCGATTCTATCCAGGCTGCATAAGACGTTTCGTGATTGACAACTTAGTTCAATGGACTCGTGTTTTTCCATCTCCTTTAACTGCCAAGATTCCGTCAAAACACGCAATGTAGCATCGAAAGCGAAAGTGGTCTTTTATGGCAACGAGCTGGCAGCGTTCCAAAGGGCCTGCGATTGTTCGCTGATTTTTTAGTCTGTCCCGGCGCGTCACCACACGTGCTGGCAGGCGGGCAGCCTTTCACTTGCTCTCGGAAAAGCAACATTTATATTATGGTCCGAAAATGGCAGGACGGTGAGGGCTGTCGTGCGATGGCCGCCGCTCATGACCGACCTGGGCTTGTTCGCGGTAGACGGCGCCACCAGTCGCTCAGGCCGTGTCCGTCGTGGGGCGCAGCCCATGGTGCCCAGCGGTGGCAGAGCGACTCGTGGGGTACAGATACCGTGCTGCCAGCAGTGAGGGACACATTCAGTCGGTGCGAACAGCATCAAGGGGGACGGCCCATTGTGTGTGTTAGGAGGGGGACGCCATTAGGCAAAGAGAAGGGGCTCAGTTGGTACAGATGTTGTGCTTTTCAGTGGAAGATTGGTTCCCAGTTAGTGTTGAAAGCACGAAATTAAAAATGACCCATTCGACAAAGAAATCTCGCGCTTAGTAGTGGAGGCTAGCCCACTTAGTGCAGATAGTTTATAGTGAGCGGTGAGAAAATGACCGTCAGAGGAGTCATTCAGCACTCAACAGCGGGAAAATGGATCAGTTGATGGTCGCAATGCACATCAGATACTGGAGCGACACAAGCGGCAAACACACTGCACCCAGCAGCGCGGGTTTGACTGATTAAGTACTGTCACTTTGCAATCAGCGATGGGAAAGTGGCACAACTGGTACAGTCGCCACTTCCTCAGCAGTGAGACAGAGATGTAGCCACCCTGTGCCCGACAGTGACAGGATGGCTCAGCTGGTACCATTGCCATGTAGCCAGCAGTCATCGTGTTTCCCTCATGACAATGAAGTCGAGTATGTGGCAGCGTCGATGTTGCCAAAAGTTGTGAGAGGCACCGAAGTTTCCAGGTACCTCTTTCCATGCGATGTCTATAGCCATGTTGCATTTCAGGAAGTTGGGGTGACTCCCACCCGTTTTGGTAAAGCCCATGCGTATCTGCATATGTGCGCTAGTACGTGGGTGCATAAATGTGGGAACGAGAGTGTGCGAGTGAACAAACAGCTCCGTGAGCAAGGGTTTTCGAAAAAACCTCGCTTTCCACTTCCTACTGCTCTACCGTCAGCTTGATTTCTCATAAAAGCGCTGGAGGAATCTGTTGAGCCGGAAAGCTGATGGCTTGTGTACCCACCATCAGGCAGAACGAGTGGTGGTTAACACCTGCACACAGTTTTTGGGCCTGGGAATCGGTTCCCATTCCGAACCCGACGTCCACCAGCGAGAGAGTCAAATCTGAAGAGGCGGCGCCGGCCGCGCAGTCCCTC
>NW_023597034.1:38672178-38725746 GCF_011947565.3 Pollicipes pollicipes | reverse complement strand
ATCCCCAGGGTAGGCAGTGCTTGACGTCAACTCGCTTGTGTCAATTTTTCCGGTCCCTAGATTGTGGCCTTTAGGTAAAAACAGGTTAAACAAGATCAAATTCTGGAAAATTGTCCTCACAACACCACCTTTATCAGGCGCCCGGACAGCCGGTTGAACGCCCCTGCTCAGATGGGGTTCGATTTGACCCCCTGAAATCTCAAAACTAAGAGAGCTAGGAACACAAAAATGATAGGGTGCATTGGCCTATACGTGAACTCACTCGCGCAAAAATTTGAAGTGTCTGAGATATTACCATCGGGTCAGAAAAGGTAAAAACAGGTTGAACTCCAAGTTGGTATCCAACGTGCCCCCAGAGTTTTTCATGCAACCAACGTCAGCCCAGACACTCGTTCTAAGCAAAAGTTCACTGGTACTCTTTTAAGGTCATTGACCTTGTTTGACCTTGACCATAACCAACCAAAACCTTACAAGACTGTTTTGGTGTTTGCATTTGAATAAGTGTCAAAGGCTGTGCCAGGCAGTATGTTTCAAAAACAAAGTGCTAACCTGGGTCATTTTGGATCAGCGACTTATTTGGGATTGAAAGAAGTCCATAAAAGATGCGTAATGCGGTTCCAATTATAAATAAATTCAAAATGAGCATCCAAAACTTTCCCGTGCAGCAAGCCCTAGAGTTAAGACAGCAGGTGGGTTTTGACCTTGGACTGATCTTCATACGTTACCATAGGTCAATAGAATTTGTTACCTCCATTATCGTGTTACCTAAGAAATTTTCTCGGAGAGGCATGACTTTGCCTAAAACTCCGTTGCTGCATCAGATTGAACGAATCCCTAGAAATTGTCTTAGCTGAATCCATGGTCTGACTTTGACCTACCGTAGGTCCATGACATAACATAGTAGATCAAAATTTTGGGAACCAAGAGATCTGGTATTTAATTTCGACTATTGTACAAAATTTGGTGCAGCTTCGCTGCGCCGTTCGGAAATCATTCCGAAAAATCTTCGGGGTATCAAGTTGACCCCGACCCAACCGTGTGCTTACCTACACGCTGTTTTAAGCCAAATATCACTTATATTTATATCATGTTAGTGACCTTACTTGACCTTTGAACTTCCCAATTCACAACAACCTTCGGACATTAAATCGATGAATTATCTGAATTTACCATCAGCGTCAAGGACCACCCAGAGCGACATGTTCCTAAATACAAAATACTAATTGAGGTCTTGTTGGTGACCTCCCCTGACCTTCATGTAGTTAAATTAGGAATACCCTTTGACGTCCTTGTGATCAAGAAACTAGAAATGTATGTAGAAATTACTATTTAAAGCAAATTTTTGTAGTAAAAACTAGTTTGGTGTTAACTTAAATTCGATTACCAATCTCAGCGCCTTATTGCCCAAGAGGCCATTTCACAGTTGCATGACTTCGTCTAACGCTACATTGTTACCTCAGCTTGAAAGATTCCCTAGTGACCGCCTTCGCTATTAGCCACTGCCTGGCTTTGACCTGCTGCCAGTGCGGATCCAGGAGCCGCGAGCAAGGCCCCTCCCTTCCCCCTGGACCCCAAAGCCATAATACGTTCCGAAGGGGCCACAGAGAAGGGGCCGAAGGGGTCCCTCGCTCTCGACCGAAAGCCTCTATACATTTTAGCCGAGGCCCATATAATAACATGCCGGGGAACTCTCATTTGTTCAGGTGCCCTCCACATTGGTCTCGGGAACATACCAACACACTTGCGATATGCCCATTGGCCCTCTACATTGGTCTGGGACACTTCCACGTTTCTGCCACTTCGCTTTCGTCAGGGGCCCGATCTGTTAACACGCCCAGGCACACTCGATCGTTCGAGACCCCTCCACATTGAGTTTTAGCTACAAGTACTTGCTTGGCTGGCCTTACGCTATTGTCGAGGACCCACCTGCTACCCTGTTCGGGCGCACTGGATTCTTCGGGGCGCTCGACATTGGGTCTTGGGTACTTTTTGTTTGAATGGAAGGTTCTCTGTTCTTGTCGCAGAGCAAGTTACAATCATGAATCACATTTGCGCTACGTAACATAAGAAGTTGGACAAGGTACTAGTTGCTACGGAAATAAGACTTGTAATCGAGTAACTTAAGAAAAGCGTGATATCCGAGTATGTGAATACAAGTCAATTCCTTAACCTCACTGATAGATATGCAAAATCAACACAAGAAAGGGCCAAAGTACGGGCACATAACAGCATTTAGCTCAGGAAACACTCCCAGCAGCATACTGCCATCTCTTGGCGTGTTTGAACTACTACAAGTGAGTGCTAGCGCCAGCCGTGCTAATTTTGCACGGCTAGTTTGGTAGTGCCTCGACGTCACACAAACGTTTCATGACGCAATCAAACAATGACGTGTTGAGGAACAGATTACTAAATAGAGAAATTGTACTGTCTAGAACAGTGATATCCACTTAAAATGATATCGGTAGTTATAAATGACATATGTGAGCTTATTTCACCCTTAATGTTGCTTGTTTCAATATCCTCAAATGTGGAATATTCTCTTTAAAGGAATGTTTCAAGAAGAAATGAAGATAAAGATAATGAGGCAAAAAGCCGAGATTTAAGAAAAAACGTCCTGGAAGATTCCGGTGTGATGCTGGATTGAGCGCCGGCCGCTTTGTGTTACGGGCGTATGCTTTTTAAATGCCCACATCCCACCACTATAACATTCGCGGTGTGCATATGCTGCTTGGACGGCGGAACATTCTCTGGTTCGGGAAGCTCCAGATGTTGAATATACGCACATACCACAAGTGACACATAAGCACAAGCGTTCAACTGAGTGTGCCGATGTTAAACAGCGGGAAATCCACCTAGTAAACTGGTCTGTGCTGCAGGTATAATTCAAAACAACGTCAGGGTCAGAGTGTCGGGCATCCGACGGGTCGAGACCCTGGATGCTATCGGGTCCCTGACATGTGTCAGGGACCGGCATATCAATATCCATGCTAGACAAATGTTCTTGCGGACGTCGACGACCATGCTTAACACTTAGTTATATCTAGTTACATGTCTGTCAAGAAAATTGTGTCACTGGCCCAAAATGACACGATGGGATGGTGAGGTCAGGGCTTACCTGGCAAGCACTGCTTATCTTTGGTCAGCGCTCCCACACACCCATTCAATGAAAAGGCTTGGGCTAAATCTTAGAAAACAAAATGCAAAAAATACCGTGACTCCTCCACGAACGCACTAAGTGTGTGTGCGTGAGTACATGATTGACGCAGGCGGTTTACTATGCTGTGCACATGGTGGGATGTTGTTAGGTTTGCATCAGGTGTAACTGCACACAATTATAAGATGTTGACAGCTAGGTATCGTCCAGTTACCTAAAACAAGTTGGTGGTAACACCCTAATACATATGTGAGACCGCTCGCATTAGCCCTATCACACATAGGTCGTTTTGACAGAAAATTGACGCAGTAATACGCTGTCGAATAGTTGATCCCCTTTGTCAGTCATGCTCCAAGTGAGTTGCGAGGATATGTTCTAAGAATGATCGAGTTATTGCACCAAAGTTGTACTCACAACAAATGTTTTTGTACGTTATTTTCGGATGATGCCATTACTCACGTTCTACGGCAGCGTCGTCTGCCTTTCACACCGACAGGAACGCGGTCACTGCGAGTAATCGAACACTTTACCTCTGATTTCCCAGATGCGCACCTCAAACACCGCACCACCGCACCCCACTGCAATCGCATGGCCATTGGAGGCTGCAAGTGTGGTAAGCATGCTGAAAAGTATTGCGGAAAAATTGCCTGACGCCGCTGCTCCACATTGTTCGATGTTTTGTTTTTAAGTTGGCTTACGTGACATTCGCTACCGGCGAAGCAACTGTCACGTATTAGCTGCAATCGGGGTTTTAATCAAGATATGCACGCCGGATCAGTTTGTACGTACATTGACACATCCGGCATCAGAAGCTCGTAAGAACGGGCCACGTACTGTCAACAGTGGCACGTATAAACACGTGCAAAAGCACGAGGAGAGCTGTTGACTGCATTGTCAATAGCTGTCATGTGATCACGCTATGTTGCCAGGAGCCATGATGTCAGCGTGGGAGGGAGCTAGTTATTTTCGGCTCACCCAGCACCCAGCGAACGGCACATTCAGTGCTGCATGAAGGTCTTGAGGATGAACGGCGAGTCTATATCTAAACTGGCGAAAACAGGCTGACCGCACAAGCGCAGACTGAAAAACGTCTGCGAAACTCCGCTGTATTTCAAAAATAGGGGCTAGACACCAAGAGGATGAGCTATGCTCGGCCTTGGAGCTTGCCCGTGTACCATAGAATCCTTAAAAGGTTAGAAAACGCATCAAACAACCGAAGATGTGCGCCATACGGGGCACATGACTCAGAATGTGGCGCGGCACCTCGTAGAACATGGATACAATATGCCAAAGGCGGCATAGCGCATACAGGATTATGCAAAAGCTGAACAGAAATAACCTCCATGCTAACACAGAGTCACCGATGTTCCTTCTAGCAAAGATGCGACAGGAATTCTCCCGATTAGTGACGGGTTACAGCATAACTAAGGTGAGGCCTGCGTTTTGCCACGTGCATACGTGTGAACTGAATAATAGTGCTGGTAGCATGAGTAACAATGCCATAAGTAATAACAGCTTCTTTAGACCAAATGTTTAGGAGATTGCCAATGCTTTTAGACTATGACCCAAAACATTACATGCTGCAAACACCTTTGGCCGGCCTGCACTCTGAAGCGTGAAGTGCGGTGGAAAACATCTAAACGACCCTAACCTCATTCTCCCTACCAAAGAGGAAAAGGATTTTTGGTCGTTGGCAGGAAGGGGGCGACCGCCGGCCCATCGCTATTGGGGTCGTCATTGGGGCTTTACAACACATTCAGCTGCTGAGGCTTTACGGCGTTGGATGCCTCTCACCTTGACAGGGAGGGCAAACACCCGCGTAATTAAATGAATGTCCGCGATCCGAGGTTTACGGACAGAAGACATGCGAAGCCATTGCTCCGTTAGGTTTTTTATTGTTCCAGTGTAAGTTTAGGGTCCATGTTCTGTTTATTCCATGTTTAGCTTCGGCCGACAAGCATATTTAAAAGTCTTTGATAGAGACTGGTTCCTGCACGCCAGATTTGAAGCGGTCGTCTAGCACATTAGCGCCTGGTTCCTATCAACAGTAAATTGGAACATAATTCATTACATAGAAATACGACATATGCAAGGCAAGCTCATCAACGGGCATTCATGCACTGCCCACAAAGATACTTCTTATGTTTCAAGGGCTACTGAAAAACGTAAGCTACCAAAATTAGCTGCAAAGCCGCCCTCCATGTGCGACAATTACACAACTCATCTAAGGACTTGTTCCGAGCTGCAGTGAAAGTGAAAACTCCTGCTATCAGACGTCACATCCATTTAAGCTCCTGTACATGGTCTTATCGCGGGACCTTTTCAAGTCCGATAAGCGCCCGGCGTTCCGGAGCAGCTCTGTGCAGTCATGGAGGCCGGCAATAGCGCCACGGTGAAGCCCATGTCCACACGGCCGGCCCGTCCGCAGACTGCGGCCCGGCGGTCCCGCCCGTCATCGCTCGGACCAGCACACTGCAGTCAGCAGTCAGGCCGCCGAGAGGACCTGCTCAGTCAGTGTCAGCGAACGGCCGTCTGGGCACGCACAGGCGTAAGACTGGGCAGGGGATGGCTGCCGGTCTGTTGTAACTAACTTTCATCTGATTTTTTCATAGGTTCTGCTGTGATGCAATACACATCCTTCCACTTGATCAAGTGGTGTAGCTTGAAAGGGTTCCTTGTTTGTGCCTGTTTCTTATCTCAGCACGAAAGCTGTTTAGCTCACAGAAAGCTTTTTCACAGGCAGACACATGAACAAGGACTAGCAGCCCAAGGACTAGCAGCCCAACAAGGACTCGCAGTCCTTAGTAACATGGACAATAAATTGAGTCTAAGATGGGCCTTGAGAAAAGGAAGGGCTCGTTTTCTAGTGTTGGAAAGGTCATGTACACGATTGAGCCGACAAGGGTTTATGGTGAGATCACAAACCGGTCTCGGGCCAGGTCTGCCCCGGCTGATGCCGGATCAGCCCGGGTCTGCCCTGGCTAACGCCGGATCAAGCTGGGTCTGTCCATGCTGACGACAGATCAGTTCGGGATTTCCCAGGCTGACGGGGATCAGGTTGAGTCTGCCCACGCTAACGTTGGATCAGGCCGGGTCTACCCCGATTAACGTTGGATCAGGCTGGATCTGCCCACACTGACGCTGGATCAGGCCGGGTCTGTCCGTGCTGACGCCGGATTAGGCTGGGTCTGCCCACACTGACGCTGGATCAAACAGGGCCTGTCCGTGCTGACGTCGGATTAGGCTGGGTCTGCCCACGCTGACGCTGGATCAGGCCGGGTATGTCCGTGCTAACGCCGGATTAAGCAGCGTCTGCCCACACTGACGCTGGATCAGGCAGGGTCTGTCCATGCTGACGCCGGATTAGGCTGGGTCTGCTCACACTGACGCTGGATCAGGCCGGGTCTGTCCGTGCTGACGCCGGTTTAGGCTGCGTCTGCCCACACTGACGCTGGATCAGGCCGGGTCTGTCCATACTGACGCCGGATTAAGCAGCGTCTGCCCACACTGACGCTGGATCAGGCAGGGTCTGCCCAGTCTGAGCGCGGACCAGAGCGGGTCTGCTCAGGGCTGCGGGCGCGTTGCGGTGGGGCGGGCCCGGGAGGACGATGCGGATGTAGCAGCCGTCGGCCGACTATCTGGCGGCATCTGGGCGGCCGGGGTCGTTGTATGCAGTGCACTAATCCGGTCAGGGCCCGGCCGGTGTCGCCCGCCGGGGTCATGTGTCCGCCCAGACCGGATTCCGCACCGACCGCCGCCGCCGCCGCCGCTGGTGCGGCGCACCTCTGCACCGTCCGAGCCCACACAGCCGACGACTCTGGCAGGTGCGGCATGACCCCACCCAGGCAGGCTCGGCGTAATGCTGGCCTGACAGGTCTGCTGCAATCTCACCCCGGCAGGTCTGGTGTGATCTCCCCCGGCAGGTCTGGTATGATCTCCCCCGGCAGGTCTGGTGTGATCTCACCCCGGCAGGTCTGGTGTGGTCTCACCCCGGCAGGTCTGGTGTGATCTCCCCGGCAGGTCTGGTGTGATCTCCCCCGGCAGGTCTGGTGTGATCTCCCCCGGCAGGTCTGGTGTGATCTCCCCGGCAGGTCTGGTGTGATCTCCCCCGGCAGGTCTGGTGTGATCTCCCCCGGCAGGTCTGGTGTGATCTCCCCCGGCAGGTCTGGTGTGATCTCCCCCGGCAGGTCTGGTGTGATCTCCCCCGGCAGGTCTGGTGTGATCTCCCCCGGCAGGTCTGGTGTGGTCTCACCCCGGCAGGTCTGGTGTGATCTCCCCCGGCAGGTCTGTGTGATCTCCCCCGGCAGGTCTGGTGTGATCTCCCCCGGCAGGTCTGGTGTGATCTCCCCCGGCAGGTCTGGTGTGATCTCCCCCCGGCAGGTCTGGTGTGATCTCCCCCGGCAGGTCTGGTGTGAGGCTCTCTGGCAGGTCTGATGTCATGTCGCTCTGGCAGGTCTGATGCGATGTCGCTCCGGCAGGTCTGGTGTGATGTCGCTATGGCAGGTCTGGTGTGATCTCCCCCGGCAGGTCTGGTGTGATCTCCCCCGGCAGGTCTGGTGTGATCTCCCCCGGCAGGTCTGGTGTGATCTCCCCCGGCAGGTCTGGTGTGATCTCCCCGGCAGGTCTGGTGTGATCTCCCCCGGCAGGTCTGGTGTGATCTCCCCGGCAGGTCTGGTGTGATCTCCCCCGGCAGGTCTGGTGTGATCTCCCCCCCCCGGCAGGTCTGGTGTGGTCTCACCCCCGGCAGGTCTGGTGTGATCTCCCCCGGCAGGTCTGGTGTGATCTCCCCCGGCAGGTCTGGTGTGATCTCCCCCCGGCAGGTCTGGTGTGATCTCCCCCCCGGCAGGTCTGGTGTGATCTCCCCCCGGCAGGTCTGGTGTGATCGCACCCCGGCAGGTCTGGTGTGAGGCTCTCTGGCAGGTCTGATGTCATGTCGCTCTGGCAGGTCTGATGCGATGTCGCTCCGGCAGGTCTGGTGTGATGTCGCTATGGCAGGTCTGGCGTAATGTCGCTATGGCAGGTCTAATGTGATAACTGGTGCGAGCGGCAGATGAAGACGGTTTTAAGGTATACACACTGAACGACTGCTGTTGCCAGCAGCGTTCCCAGCGCAGCATCCGGCGCGCCTGACCGGTAGGCTCACTGGGCACGGCCTGACCTAGGTGACCCGCTGACGGTGACGAGGCTGAGGCGACACTGACCCCGTGTGGACAGCTGGTCGTGGCGGGCAGTCTCTCGGCCACCGCTGCCGGACGCCACACCAACAGAGCCAGCACGACCTACGGCACTGCGAGACGTCGGCAACGGGCCAGATGTAAACAGGCGCAGCGGCGGCTCGCTGTGGAGATCCACGACAGCTGGACGGACGACGGGGGCGGGGAGCGGGGGAGGGGGCATCAGCCCGATGAACAAAAAGAGAGTTGACGCGATCTGGCGACCATCCCGCGGAGCAGATCGCGTGGTGGGATAATTCATGGGCATCAGCGAGCAAACGCAGCCAGGGATCGGCCGCGCCGAAGCCATGGAAGGTTCGTCAGGTGTGCAGGAGTGCAGGGGAGTGGCCGACTCAAACAGTTTGCAAACAAGACAGAGAAGAACACGGGCCAGTCATGCCTTGTGACGGGCGTCTGTTGATAACGCGGCCACCGTCCATTCATACCAAAAAGCGTTCCTCACGATTGTGAGTCAACTGGATTCTGTGTCACTACCGCACGTCACCGGCAAAGAAGATGCATGCATAGCAGCTCTATCAATGGTGTGCTACATTATTCATGGATGCGAGTGGGCGCGACCCAGATTTAGGTCAGAAGTCCAGTTGATTTGTAAGTGATAGCCATATAGCTTTCAACGCAAACAGCCACATGCTATCGGAGCATTGCATGGCTATAGGTAGTAAGTGGTTTGGGGACGCATAGCGAGCAAGCCGCGCAGCAGAAAACAGAGCCCATAAACATAGCATCGTAACATCATCGATGTAAACAACGAACCACTTTCACGCAACATAAATAGCTTGAACGTGCCAGGCAATATTGTACATATATCTTTCAGTTAACTGACAACATTTATAAATGCGAATTTAAACGGCACCATTCCGCGCCTCAAATATTAAAAGTGCCGTTGTGGCTCGATGCATCCACGTGCTCGTTTCTACACCAGTTTACCTACGCAAAGGCTAATACACATACCAAACCAATACCAAGGTCTGTTGTTCCATATCAAGGTACCATACTTCACCTGTGCCGGCCTCCATACGCAGCACCACCGGTGTTTCTTGTACCCTACTTAATATTATCAATACTATAAATACCAGGTAACAACGTTTCCGGCGAGAAATCTGAACTTTATTATTATAGCATTACATGCTGTCGCACTGATTCTCATGTGTCCACAGATAGTAGATAAGGTGGCCAATAAGTAACTTGAACTAAGTAACGCTATACAAGATAGGCTCGTGCACATCATCAATTTGCTATGGAGCAATGCAATTGCTATGACATATATTTGAAGCATACGGCTATCTCTTAATAATGATCATGCGATATGTCATGATAGTTACTCATCATAATCTTGCATTTATCTACTAACGTCATCCCTTAAGAACCCTCACAGGATCTCTGCAACTAAAACAAAATGGTCACTTCGTGGTTTGTTATTACTTGGTCTTCCAAGAAATAACAAATTTATGCCATTAGGAACATTGTAAATCGTCGGTCGGAACTCTTGGAGTTACAAGCACGGATAATTGTGCTTAACTGGCTCTGGCGGCCTTACATGCCCTGGCTCTCCGAGGGTTTTGTCAGCACCAAGCCAAACTTGAAACAATATGGTTTGAGCAATAGCGCAATTCAGCCCAGCAAAATCGTAAAAATATGTCTGAATGTTAATCTTTCTCGTGAGATTTTGCATGGCAATCATTGCATGTTTTAGGCTATCCCTAGTCTGCTGTTAGTGTACAATGATTAAGCTGGTTAATGACAACGAACCAGCTGGCCTCTATTTCAATATTTTGAACCTAAGTTCTTTACATCTCATCGTGAGAACAGTTTTAAAAGAACCATCAAGTTTCCGTCAGTTTCGGGAGATGCGATGTTGCACCAGTATGTCCAAATCGATAGAGAAAGCGATGTTTATTGTTCACTAACAGCTAACATACCAAGAAGGCACCAGTAAAATACCACCAAGACGCATTAGGATTCTATGTTTGCTCGATGCCGTCAATGTGTGTATGAGTCCAAGCGATGTTTTTTGTTAACACGCGCCCGGGAGGCCGGTTAAATACCCGTCGCTTGGGTGGGGTGGGGGTCAATTTGACCCCATTGAGATCTCAGGATTCAAGAAAGCTAAAGACGCCAAATACACAGGGTGTGTTTGTCTGCACGTAAACTGACTTAAATCAAAGTTTGAGGTTCCTAGATTATGATCTTTTGTTCAGATAGGGTCAAACAAGGCCAACCTCTAGAGTAGTCTTCAAAAGCCCCCCAAAACCTAGATACCTGCTCTAAGAAGAAATTCACAGGTACATTAAAGAGCAGTGACCTTGTTTGACCTCTGAACGTCATGGTGACCAAAATAATAAAAGACTGCTTTGAGTTTTACTGTTGAATAAGCGACAGAGATACGCTAGGCAGTATGTTCCTAACAACGAAATGTTGACCTGGCGCATTTTAGGTCAGCAACCTATTGCAAGCTTTGAGAAGCCCATGGGAGATGCGTAATGCAGCTCCTGTCAACAATCGATTCGAAATAAGCACCAGAAATTAGCCCATACGATAAGCCCCGGAGTAATAGAGCAGGTTTGTTTTTTCCTTGATGTGACCTTCATAACTGACCCTGGTTCACTAGAATTAGGTTAATTAAATGTTGTGTTGCCCAAGAAAGAATCTCGGAGATGTATGGCTTCGTCTAACACTCCGCTGTTGCACCAGATTGAAAGATTCCCTAGAAATTGTCTTCGCTGAATCCATGCCCTGATTTTGATCTGCTGTAGGTGAGAGGCCCCACAACGTACATCTAAATTTTTGATACCGAACGATCCGCTACTCACTGTCCGAAAACCGTTCTGGAAAAACATTCGGGGCGGTGAGTTTGACCCCCACCCGAGCGAGCGTTGACTAACAGCTAACATACCAACAAGGAACCAATAACATACCACCAAGGCACATAAGTCCATGTATACATCGGATCGAACAGTTGTCACTGCAATGCCTGCCTGCGAAAATCGTGATGCTAGTGTTCATGCAGCTCTATACCTTGCAGACTGACACCTTACCTGTCATCGCCATCGCTGATGACTGTTGTGCAACGTAGGCTCACTCATTAGCTACTTTCACACCAGCCTCAGCAGCGGCATATACGAGCATTTTACTGTACTCTTTCCAGGGTGCCCTTTTACCGGACTCTTTCACTAGTGGCCATTCATGCCTCATGAATCGCTGTTCTGCAGTCAGGAAGAACGATTGTTCATCAAAATATCTGATAATATCAAGTCACACGTTATCATTTTTTCCTTCCATGAATGGAGCATAGCGGTCCCTCAAACGAACACTGGCCCCGTAGTCGCTTTACGATCCCTGGCACCTGCGGGAATACCATCCCACCGGGAAAACCTTCTTTTGTGCGAACCATCACGGACATAAATCAAGGTTTTGTATGACACTTTATGCTTTTCAGCTTCCTGAAATTTCAAGTTTTTGTAAACCTAAGGTTGCACCCCTATAAAACTGGGTCACGGCTGAAAAATGCTGTGAAGAGGTGCGCTCGAAGAAGCCATCCAAGTAAACACCGAAATATTTTATGAACATGTTCACCGTTGCCAGCAGCGTCCATGTTCATCTCTGGCGTGGCTGTTTACTCCACTGGAAACGTTAATAATGCGCATAGTATAGTGCATTGATAGCTCGGTTTTCTCTTTCATCCCTTGCCTTCTGATGTTTCAAGGATTATTAAAAGGAAGGTAGCATGCCTTAAAACCAGAGATCAAACGCAGCCTTACTGAAAATATTACTTCAACCCTATTTATTTTCGGGTGAACGACATAGACAATACGCTCCAAGCCTCGGGTAGACAATTCATCCTAAATGTCAATGGCAGGCACTAACTGCTCTTAGCCGTGGCTTCTTAAGAGAAATGTCAACTATCTCGGCCTGGCAGGCAGATAGGTTACCACGTTCGGTTAGAAGTGTATACGACCATGCCGTTTAAGAAGCGATGGTGGTGGCATACGCCTTATAACGGGCTACCCCGCGTCATGCTCTCCAGTTCTGGTTAGCCACTCGCTGAGTTATATGGCAGCTGGCACTGATTTGATTCCTTAATATGCTCACCTGAAAGACACCATCGGATTTCAAAAGGTGAGACATTCCATTCAGCATCTTTAAATCATATTGCACCTGATTTATAATTTGTAATATATTAGCCCCAATAATTGGTTATTCAGTTGGTCAATTGGGTCGGTGCAATAACAATTCAAGGGAATGTGCCGGCTGATGTTACATTTTTCCAGATCGAAACGGCATTTTTCTACTCTGCATTTTGTTTTATCGTTACGTCGCGATATTTTTGCAGTTTTGCCTTGCACATTAACGCTATAAAAGACCGTCTGCCAGTGAGCGACAGACCGATATTGCGACACGGCGTTCACGGCAGGTCGGTATTCGCATCGAGAACGACTGGGCATTCTCAAAAGCTGCACTACCCAACCCGCCCTTCCCCTACCCGCATAGCCCGCCTATTGGGGTGGACCATGGAGCCGGCGACGTGTAGCGAACAGAATTTTAACCTTTCACGGGTTCCTCGGAAACGTTACCCTGCCTAACTCAACAGACAATAGAAAGCGACGCCGACTGCCAGCATGTCCATTACACGGCGGTGACTCTGGTCATCCGGGTTGCCAGACACAAAAGTTTGGCAATACACAGGTATGACAGACACGCAAATATGAGCTTACGATATTGAAAGGAATCGTTTGCGTATCCCAAATTTTAAGCTTTGTAACTTCTGTTTTAAGCTAATATGAGGATGTAACCACTGCCTTGAAGGTAGCTTTTTTTAGATCTAGTTGCTGAGGCTAGCTCGTCCGCAAACGTCATTGTTATAGGATTTCAACATCAAATACCAGCTCTCTGGCATATTTCTAAGGCATCCGAGCAGCAAGGGTACACGGGCTCCCAGGCTTGGCCAGGTGTACAGTAATCCACACCTTCCCTGCCTCTTCCAGAATTTTTATGACGCCCTTGACAGAGCCAGACAGGTGTGTCACAACGGGCCGGGAGCTGTCTGCCAAGGCTTTCAAGCTCGATATCCAGGTCAGCTCTTGTCTTTTCCCGGAAAAGAAAACAGCGGACCGCCGGAGAAGGGAAATATCCCTGCAGGAGAATGTCTTGTGTCATCGGTAACAGCCAGACCCTGCTGGATCCAGGACAACTGTGGAGAGGCGCTGGCTCGTGTACATTATGACACCCTCGTTTGACATGGAGAAGAAAGTGCACACTCCGTTGACACTGGTCACCGTCGCAGGCCATCACAACAGCCTTCGTCAATTCAAAGCGCGGCGCTGTAATGAAGGTTTTCAAATTGTTATCTTCAGCCCGACCGAACACATGCGCTCAATGAAAAGCGATTGCACATGCCGCAGAAACTTCCAGTTGCCTAACAGCATTCACCTATCCTTATTAATGTATTCGGTATATGGAAGAGAGACAGCCAATGCACAGAGAGTTAAGGCTCCCCAATGACAACGACGATGGATAGAATGCAATGATGATAACCAAGGCGCATGACGCTCAGCAGACTAAAAGCACACTTTCGGCATTGCTATCATTCAACAATAAGAAAATAACGTGTCAAGACGCAGTCTTCAAATGCCATCAAATCTAGGACAGCGGACATGTTACCGCTTTTGCATTTTGCTTTCTGCCGTAACGCTATGAGCTAAACAATTATAATGGTATAATGGAGATTCCACTCCTGCGTAGTCGCTTTGCATAGTACCCTGGCGAATGTTGACGATCGGCAGGGTGCGGAGAGCTTTGAGATACAGCTGCTGGCAAAAAGCGAAAACTCTCTGACTGACACAGTCGTTAACCAGTCCTTCAATTTGGCCTCATAATGATAACATCTCAGCCTGTACGTAGAACACATCATGCAAACGAGACCACCCATTTCACATAACCGCGACATTCATGGACCTAACCCCATAAAATAAAGCTGGGAACCTGCGATTTTTAAACACAATTTATTTTGGCTGCGTCCTTGTCAATGGCGTCAAACGTCCTTGCCTTGTCCCTGTCTAACCCGGCCGTTTTACCTGGCGGAGCCTTTGTTAGCCTCCACATCTTTACCGGCTTACTATTTCCTTGCACGGTCCCTCCCCACCGCCTCCAGCGCCGCCCGGCCGGCCGGCTTTAATCACTCACTCGGCAAGGCGGAGCTGCAGGTGGGGACCGCAGTGCAGCGCCGGCACCCGGACCTCCGCGCAGACTGAGATAGCATTAACTGCCGGACATCCGGCGTCGCGGCCCGCGGCCAGACATCCGCCGGATACGGCTAGTCTAGGCATCCAACGGAGACGCCTGGCCTCTACATCCTCTGGCCACGCCTAGATATCTGTCGGACTCGTCTGGAGCCCGCCGGATAAGCCTGTTCTAGATATCCACCGGATAAGCTATGTCATCATCACATCATGTCAACATCCACCGGATAAGCCTCGTCTAGACATCCACCAGACAGGCTCAGTCTAGACATCCGCTGGACGTGTCCGGTCTAGGCATCCACCGGATAAGCCTTATCTAGACGTCCGCGAGACAGGCTCAGTCTAGACATCCGCTGGACACGCCTGGTCTAGACAACCGGCTTGGTTCGCCCTGTCCGATCCGTGCGGCCAGCAATGCAACCGGTCAACCCACGACCCGCCAGAGCAGAGACTGCAGTGGCACACACCACACCAGCACCAAGGACTGCAGCGCAGCTCAGCGGCTAGCACCGCCGCCGCCGAGGCGGCGCGTGTCGCCTCACCGCGGCATCTTATAAAATTCGCAAGAACAATAGCAATTACTTCCGGGAGTAAGGAATTTGTAACGTATGCCTGACGGGTTCTAGGTCTAGTTAATGTACCGGTAGTGATGCTTGCTTGAACATTTCTGCATGACTTTCCAAATATTTTACGAGGCTAAAAATGTTATCCTGCCATGCCACTCATGTCTCAAAAACACAGGTTGTGTCTTAAATGCATGTGACAAAGGTGTAATGACGTTTGGAAAGGTAACTTTTATGCGTAAACATGTACCTTTGTCTAAATAAGACAGCACTCGCAATCGGCAGATGAAAGGTTTGCGTAATCTGCCCTGTCTGGATTCATATTGCGTGCTTGGGCCTTAACACCACTGGCTGTTTAAATTTCAGCGATGGCAAGATTTAAGGTCTTCTGTTTTGAGTACTGATTTGGACTTCCTGGTGCTATTTGAGGTCAGCCGATGCCTGTTTCTGTTTATGCTCCGATTGCCAGTAGCCCGTAACTTAACTACATCAGAGCTTCACGACACGTGCGCTGCTTCGGGGTACTGGTCAAAACTGCATACCTTTATACACAGTTGGAAGATGATGCAGCTTACTCAAAACGTCACTTTAAGCAGCTGGCTTATGTCTTTCTATTTGCAAAGTCTGCAGTGGCATAAATTCACCGACAACTTTTGGCCTGGGTGGCTTAAGTCGGTCCGTACTGCTTGTGCAAACAAGTAGCCATTACATTTCGCGCAAGTTTTGCAAGCATGCTCACTTGCAACTAGCTCGCGGCTCAACACAAGTCAAAGAAACAAGCTGCAATAGTACGTTATTCATCACATCAGTGTCTGCAGTGTATGAGAAGCTCGTTGCACATGTGTGAGCCTTGCATAACGCTCAGGCTCAACCAACACCAACAGCGGTCCGGTGGTCTTGCCACACGTCACTGACACCATCCAAACAAACACACAGTCAAGGGTGCCGGCAGCGGACGCCAGGCGCGACATTTAACGCGCAGGTCGTGCAATGGACGGGTGTCATGCACACTCCATCCATCTGTGGCAGCGCGGCGTTGTATGGGCCGGCGCTGCCGGTCGCACCGCCCTGCGACTACGGTCATGACATTGCGACGAGCGACGTCGCGACGGCGGCGGGGCGGCTGGCGCTCTTCCATCAGGGGCAGACGCGCCGGGCGGCGCCGGTTCGCGCCCCGCCGCTCCGCTGCGGTCGTGGCACGACTTGCGCTCTTCCATCAGGGGCAGACGGGCCGGGCGGCGGCTGGCGCCCTCCCGTCAGGGGCAGACGCGCCGGGCGGCGCTGGTTCGCGCCCCGCCGCCCGGCTGCGGTCGCGGTCACCGGCACAATGCCCGGCTCAGCCTGATGGCCGGACGCGGTAACAGGGATCCCGGCGTACTTGTGCGGCATGACGCTGCAGTCAGACCGGTCTTTTAAAATTGGAGGCGGAGAGAAGCTGGCACCCGTGAGAAGGCGAGGAATCTAGTATTTGCACTGTTTTGGATCCTTGGAGGCTGTTTTCTTTTGCGCTTCCGCATTTCTAAAACACAGGTACTGACTCTGCAATAATGAATGATGCATGGGCCCTGCTCTCACTACATCACCCAGTTGTCTGTTTCATTATGCCGGTGAAATTATTCAGACATCATACTGGGCAGTCTTCTGTGTAAGCAGCCCAATAATATAGGAGAAAAATATAAATTTAGCACAGAAGTATTTCCTGTAATATGTCACACCAAGCGTATAGTTTTTAAAGGTCTAACAATCATTTTCAATCCAAACATTCCGCCTAATCCTCGCCCACTTACCTGCTTTGCCACTTGTCAAGTCACTGAAAAGGTAATTTACAACCAATTATCTCGATACCTCGTGGATAGCAATATCCTGACCGGTCAACAGTATACCTGCCACCGCTGCCACTTCTCACAGGACACGGTGCTCGACGCTGTCGACGGGATATCGCGCAATCCAGACAATGGGAATATATAATCGATCACAACAGCTGACCTGGACAAAGCATTCGACAGCGTCGACCACAGCTTCCTCCTTAGCAAGCTGGGATGGTATGGAATCGATCCCTCGTGATTAAAGAGCCACCTCACCGGGTGCAGTCAGGTAATCAGAGGTGGTGTTGCGCCCCCTGCCCGTCCGCATGGCGCACCACAGGGATCGATAGCCGCACCGATCCTGTTCAGTCTTCTGACAAACGACTTGACGTACTACCTGGTCAACTGTCGAGTCACTATATATGCTAACGACACTCAATTGTTGGACCGAGCAAAGGCGGTGACCAAAATCTCACTGCTCTCTAAAATCAAATTCAGGCATACTTTGGCATGGAGAGCTGGCTCCGTTTTAAGCCTCAAAATGAGGCACAAAAACTGACTTCATTCTTACTGGAAGCAGGCAACATACAAAAAGGCAGAAACTTTCACTCGGCTGCCCTCAATGCTCGCGGTCACCCTCTCGCTCGGCCCAGCTGCTCGGTGTCGTCATCGACCCCGTTCTATCCTGGGATTCGTACATTAGTCAAGCGGTCACGAGATGCAGTGCACTTTTGATGTTTCTCATTCTCCCGCAGGTCTATGTCTTTCGCCAAAAATAAGCTGCACAAGATGCAGGAAGCTACACATTTTGCCACCCGGGCTGTGACAGGGACTCGGCGTCGGGACAGGATCGGTCCGGCACTCCAGGCTCTGAGATGGGACCGAGTAGAGTGGTTAGTCGAGGTGCAGAACGTCACCAAAGTATATCAGGTTTTAAACTACCAGAACTGGCCCCTGCATTGGGCAGCACTTTTATCACCAAATCCTCGGTATCCCACGATGCCGATGCAGGAGGCATCGTGGCAGGACGAACGAGGCAGGACGGCTGGAGCTGCCCAAATACCGGCTGGCGCGATCGCAAAGGGACTTTCGATACCGAGCGTCGTCCTCGTGGAATAGGCTGCCGGTCAGTGTAACTGGGTGCCGCTCACTCTCCGTCTTCAAGCATGCTGTGAGGGGCGTGAATAGCTGGGCAAAAATTTAAGACGCGGTGATCCTGCGGCTGATGCACACCCACGCCCGCATGCCATTTTTAGCTGTACATGTTTGCGGTTTTTTTAGTGGCGTAGATTGTGTTTTAGCACTCTCGATAACAGTCGTGTACACGATTTTCTATTTAGCTGCATAGGCATCAGGCGATGAACTTTTCTTTGTTGTGTCAACATCAAGTACCGAACGCAAACCCGGAATAGCCATTTGATGGATGAATTTTAAAAAGAACACATACATAGACGCATGCATACAGATTATGGCTTTGCTTCTATGCTTATGCAAATCGAGTTAATTAAATTCAAATAACGATGGCTGACGTCAAACAATGTGTGTGAAAGAGTTGCGCTGTACAAAGTGCATACACGGCTGTTGGTTTCATGACTGCCGTGTTAGTTACAAGACATGACGCTAGATGGCAGAGCTTGCACAGAGAAATATGCTTTCTGAAGAAATATGGGAATAATTTCGTGTAAAAATTCGCATGTACATGTTATCAAATATTTAAATTGCTTTCCCTAAAGTAAGGTTCACCATGCCGTCAAGGCAGTCACGAGACCATGCCTGTCGTCCAAAGTAATGCGAAATGCTCCATCGCCTACATTGTCTGCAAATGGCTAGGGAGCTTTGGTGCACGCTGCGAATAACAATTCTGCTTACTGACCATGAGCTCTAATATGGCCGTCTCAGTTCAAACCCCAACGTAGAGGAGAAGCGTTCTCTGCGACTCGGTTTGCAGCTCTCCAGCAGCGTGACATTGCGCCACGAACCTAATGGGGTACGAGGCGGCGATTCCACAGGATCACCGAGTGCACCGCACCCAGCGGTCCGGCGCTGAGCCCGGCCCAGCTGTGGGCCAGCACCGCCTCAGCGCACCGGCGGGCGGCGGACCCGGGTGACAGCGCGCGCCGCCAGGTGCTGACCTTTGGTCGCGCCCATCGGCCGACTCCACCCGTGCCGAGCCGACCGCCAGCTGGGCCGAGGGTCAGTGATCTGACGCCGACCCCCGTGACCCCGGACGGCCAGCGAGCCTGGTGATGCGGGCTCGACCCGCCGCCGCCGGCCGGCCCGGCCAGCCGGTCGCGGCGCGCGCGGCCGCGAGTCTGCATCACTTCCGCCGCCGCCGACCAGCTCTCCGCAGCGCGTCGATGTTTTATTTCCGATTTGGAATTCGGACCGAATTGGAAACAGCGAGTTTTCTGTAGCTATCAAAAAATGCTGCACGTCTTGGAGGTGTGTTTCATCAGCGAGTGATATTTCATCGATGGTTCTGTCACCTTGGATTCGTGCCTCGTAGCGCAAGCCAACAAAGCTGGGGAGTATTTTGTCATTTTTATTACGAAGGTTTCGTACAAAATCAATCACATCGCCACGTAGCATTCTGAATAGGCAACAATGAACCAAACACTCGTATTGTACACGTAGGTGGTAGGAATGAAACTCCGCGGGCGCCGCCGGGACAGGGGATGCGGTGCGAATTTGCGCTTTGTTTCCGCCACGCATGATCGGACCGGTTACGTCACTCCATGCTTCCCGCACCCAGACCTCCCATCACGGTCATGCTGGTAACAAGGCAAATATCAATGCACACGACTTTCCCCAAAGCACAAATATCACAATGTTGGAGTAGGCCGTGTGGCTGCTCCCTTCGGCATGTGCACGAGTGCGTGTCGAGGCGCGCTCGCGGGCCGTACACCGAGACACGCCGGCGGCGGCGGGCGGCTCGTATCTACAAAACGTCGTATCTGAATAGCACGGGATTCTAGGTGCGTCGCCTGGAGGCCGACAGGCGGGCGCGACAAGACTCTGGTAACATTAGCACGAACACACGGCGCCGGCGGCCCGGCTAGTCGTCGGTCACGCGCATCGACACCAGCTCCGACAGCAGCTGCCACAGGCGTAGCACCGGCATGTTGATGAGGCGCTCGGCGGCGGCGGCGCAGCCGGCGTAGGCGCGCTGGCAGTCGGCGCCCGCCGCCCCGCGCGCCGCCGCCTCGTAGTACTGGGAGAAGCGCCGCTCGCCCGGGCGCCCGGCAGACCGGCGCTGGTAGCTGTCACTTTTCCTGCAACAGAGGAGGACGAGGTTATTGCCGCGGTCGGCTCTGCGGGCCAGGTGTCCGCCGTCCTGCCGGCGCTGCGGTCTCGCGGCCTGGCTTAGCCGGTGGGCGCCACAGACTGCAGGACTCGAAAGAAGAGGCCCCGTCGGTCACAAGACGCCCGCCTACGGGTTCGCGGAATTTCAAATTTTCCTTGCCATGGTGCAAATTGAGACCTGGCCGCATTTTTAGTCATGCGTCCGTTTGGCTCTCTTACATAACGTGCATGCGACTTTGGTCGTCTGCGCTGGGCATCTGATAAAGCGAACGATAGAGAAAACGACAATATTTTTCCGCTCACAGAGCACGTGGGCCGGACAACCGAGCGACTTCTGTGGAAGACCTTCGAATGAGCACCAAGCGGACGTGCAGCAAAATTCCTCCGAACAGCTAAGACCGAGCGAGAAAGTGCAGCCATCAGCCTGCATCGAAACATCAAACCAAAGCCAAGCGTTCCCGCGGGGCCCTGTCATTGTTCCGTGAGGCCGCGGGGTGGGCGGCGGCGGCTCCGAAAGCGCCCGGCCCGCGCCCATCGGGCCCGGCCGACGCGGCGCCGCTGCACAGTAGCGCAAGTTGGCCTGCTACCAGGCGCGGCCGAAAGTTTCTTTCAAGGCCGCCGCCGGCCGCTGCATTAGCATCGGAACAAGGCGGCGGCGCCGGACGGCCGTGGCGTGCGACATCGGGCGAGCTCGGACAGCGGACACCCGGCCGGCGCCGCATTACACGAGCCGCGCCGGCTCAGCCGCCACATTCTCCCAGCTCACCGCCGGCGGCCGACCTTGCAGCTGATCCGCCGTCGTATCTCCCCCCCCCCCCCCCCGCTGCCCCTCCCCCCCCGCCCACGCGCTGGCGTGCCGCGCCGACGTTCAACTCTAATGACGCGCCCCCGGATCCCAGGCTGGCGTCATGAGCGGGTCCGCGCGCACTTGAGCGGGATGCCCGCCGGCGGCCGAGGCTGCGGAGGCGGCGCGCGTGCCGTCGGCGCGATCGCGCGCCCACACGTACCTGAGAGCTCTCAGTACGAGGCTGCTGACAGGCTCGAAGGCGGCCGGATGCCGGGCAAGCTGGCAGACGACGCGGCGGCGGCAGCGGGCGTCCGGCACGCGCAGAAAGTGGAAGTAGGCGTCGAGGCGAGAGAGCAGCGGTCCGACGGCCGACGCCCGGTACTCGACGGCCGTCGAGTCATAGGGTGGCCGGCCGACCGGCGGCGCCTGCGGGCAGGTGAGGGTGCGGTCAGGCACGTTGTCCGCGGCGCGCCCAGTCGCACGCCGAGTGCACGGGGGACCCAAAATTGACCTAGATTGGTTACGACGCCGGCCTTGTTTCGGCCGGAGAACCGGCACGGTGAGATCAGCCCGGCAGAGCACGGCCGGCCGATTGCACACAGTGGGCGGCGTTACGTCAGCGCCGGTGGCCCGGCCGACCCGGCGGCGGGTCAGGGCCGCTCGGCCGGCCGGCGTCGACGGCGTCACGTACACGGCCGACACGGCGACACGGCGGGCGCGCTCACCTGGCCGGCGCCGGCGCGCTGCTCGCGGCTCTGCTGTCTCTGCTCTCGGTCGGCGGCGGTGTCGTGCGAAGGGTAGCCGAGTGATGACAGGATGATGGTGAGAGGCATCCACAGCACCAGCTCTGGAACGACAGAGACGGCCTGGTGAGCGCGCCGCCGACATCGTCTTCACTCCAGCACGTGACGAGCCCAGGGGCACACCGAGTAGGTCAGCTCGGGAGAACACACACAGCTTCGGTATCTGATGGGTGCACATGAGCAGAGTTGCGAAAGCAGCTCGTGAAGGCGTTCACGTCGTCCCTCCGGCGTCCCACCCCCGTGGCCGCATTTCACTGCGGTCTGCAAACGGTTCACCGCAGTGCTCCCCTCATTCCTAGATTGGCTGAGCCAGCATATCCCGGAAGAGATAAAGCCAATGGCGTGTGCGGCGCCAAGTTAGTTGTCTGCGGCACAAATTGGAATTAGGTGTCAGCCAAGGACACCAAACTGCCGCGGTAATTGCAGGACACACTCCATTGACTTGCAATCACGCTGGGAATGCTGCGGTCGCCGCCAATTTTTCCCGATCGCACAAAAACCTCGCTTGACCAACGACGCGCTGTTGATGTTCAACAGCGCGGCCCTGAGCGGGACGGGTGCCTGTCTCCGCGCGCCGGCCAGCAGGGTCGCGGCGGGGTGCAGGCGGGAGGGCGCGGCTGCAGACCGTCCGGCCGCCGCTAAGGCCGACGCGAAGGGCGTGTTCCTACGGCTGACCTTCCCGTGCCGAGAAGTTTCACAAAAACGGCTCGGCCGCGCGCCGTCTTCGGTCGTTTCGATAACGAAGCCGGCGCTTCCACGAACCGGCCGGCCGGCCGGCCACTCTCAGTGAAAGGTCGCGTTTTAGGGCCGCGACGGGCCTTGGTGGTGTCGGCCGCGGTCGACCCGGACGGAACGCGGTCGGTCGGCGTCGCTTTGCGGCCTGCGCCAACACGTGCAGCCGAGCCGGCAACGCGCTGAGAGTGCAGCAGGCGCCTGTACACCGGCCGGCTGCACCGGAGGAATTCGGCGCGCCTCCGCCGCCAGGACGGCTCGGGTCGGCGCCTCTTTGCACGTGCACGAGCCACCTGCGCGGCGGTCAGCCGGCCGCTGCGTCCAGTAGCGGACGTGTGCGACGCGAGGCGGCCGGCGCGGCTACCTTCGCCGGACGGCGGAGACGGCGCGGCCCGGCGACGCCGCTCCATCCGTGTACCGCGCCCGTCCCAGCGACAAAGGCCCCGGCTCAAGGCAATCCAGATATCGGGCCGGCATCATGCACAGGCCAAACACGGCCGCTGGTGGCGCTCTCGGTCGGCGCCGGCGCGAGCTGTCGGCTGCCGGCCCCGGCGCTCCCACTCGGAAGCGACCGGGCTCGGCCGGCCGGGCGCCGCCGGCGCAGCCCGGCCCTGCCCTGCCCCGCGGGTGCCGCTCGTGACCATTCGGCCCACGCGCCGGCCTGCACGGTCGGGAATTCCAGCGTCTCAGGGCTGACGGAGAGAGAGAGCGCGAGAGGGCGGCGGCGGCGCGTGGGTGGAAAACGACCCAATGACGGCTGCAGGGGCGGCGCGCGCGCGGCTGGTCTCCCGTCAGCTGACCGGCCGGTCAGGCCGGGCGGGTGCGCCGCGCCGCGCCGCGCCCCGCCACCGCCGGCACCAGCGCACACCCCGGTGCCCACCCGGCGGCGGCACTCGGTGAAGGACACGTGACCGTCGGCCTGCCCTGCACCCTGCCATCGGCCCGGTTTGACGGGGCGCATCACCACCAGTGAATAGCGCCTTAGTCAGCACGAGCGGCGGGCAATCCACTTGGCAAGCTGAGCCGGCTCACGCGGATTGCTCCAACGGAAACCAGATGATGGCGTCAGTGATCCTCAGGAACTAACTGCCCCTCACTGACTTCTCAGCCCGGTAACAAAGCAGCCGATCCCCGGGGTGGCGTCGCGGACGCCGCGCCCGTCGCCGTGCGGCGTCCGTCTCCACGGCGCTGTCGGACCGCGAGTCCCACGTACGGCCCGGGGTCCCACGCACGGCCTACTCCAGCGCTGCAGCCGGCCGCCGAGACCGCATGGCGGCCAGGCGAGCGGTCGCGTCACAATGGGCCGGCCGCGCGCCACGGACCCGCCCGTCTTGAACTGCAACAGGTCAACGAACGCGGCCGGCCACGCCGACCCGGCGTCGCCGCGCGGCCGGGCGGTCACGCCAGCAGCGTCTGCAGACCGAGACGAGCGGCGACCGCCGGCCCGCCTGGCCCGGCCGGCCCGGCCTCGGCCGCCGGGTCGCGGCCGGTCTGTCGCCGCCGCCGCCGCCGCCGCCCCGCACGCGCCCCACGTGCAGGCGCCGGCTAGCAGTGGGAGGCGGCGGCGGCGCGGCGGCGCGGCGGCGCGGCGGTGCCGGCCGCGGCGCAGGCGCTCCATGGCGCGCGGCAGCGCTGGGTGAACGGCCTCCCGTCGGGACGGCGCCGGCCGGCGCGCGGCCCACTGTTGTCGACGGCCGGCCGCTGCGTGGCCGGCCGCCGGCCGCCGGTATCACTAGCACGGTTCCGGGTGGCTAAACGAGGTGAATGCTCCCACAAAAAATAGTGTCCGCGGCGGCCGAGTCGCCGGCTGGCGGCGGCGGCCGGCCGCCGGCGCGCCGGCGGAGCCCGACGCGGCCGACGCGGCCGGAGCGGGGCGCTGCGCCGGCCGCGTGTCGGCGCGACACCGGCCGCGCGGCGCGTCGGCGACGCTCGCGGTTCCGGCCGGCGCCGACCGCAGCGCGGCCACCCTTTGACCGTACCACTGACAGCGCAATGGCCGCGCTGCGGCGGCGCGGCTTCCGGCGCCGCTCGTCCCTGCAGAGACCTGCTGCATTCCCGGCGCGCGGCCGAGCGACTGCGGCTGGCCCGCTGGCCTCCCTCCGCCACGTGGTCGAGGCCGTCGGCGGCCGGGGCACGTGGCGGCCGGCTCGCGGCCATGGGGCGCCGGGCGTCGCGGCCCGTGGCGGCCAGGGCGGCCAGGGCGGCCGAGGGGCGGCGCGCGGCGGTGAATGGAGCCAGAGCTTTCGTCTGCTGTGGTATCGGTATCTCCTGAGGACACACGTGCGGACGGAGGCGGGAAGGGCAGCTGGCTGGCCGTCTCCAGCGCCCAATCTCAGCTCTTAGTACCGACCAGAGCAAACTTTTTACTGACGATCTCAGCTGAGGGCACCCGAAGACAGGATACATAATGTCGGGACGCACAGGTCATCGAAAACTGCATTTTGAAGAATATGGCTACAGGCAGTTTGACCTTGCACTAATGGAGTTGAAACCCCCCGACCACAATTCAACCAATGAAACTAAACTATGATGGTCCATTAGAGTGCTGGCATCCGCCCTTAAAGCGGGTGTTTTTACCGCCGTCGAGACCTTGTCGAAACAGGTCTGCTCACAGTAGAAAACCGCCATTAAAATGAGGAAAGTCTGGAGCGCTTGTACCAATATCAATCTCCCAGAAACATTAACCAAATATCATCATCTGTGTGCAAGCCATATGAATCGTTGACCTACACGGTCCATGTATTTGATTTGAAACTGGCATAAGCCTACTCGATGGTAGATTGTCACTCCGTGTCACACGGAAATGATTTAGCTCACGTTGACCAACCAATTTCACAATTCTAATGGGCAGAAAAGCCAATGATTTTGTGGACGTTTGATTCGCCAATTCGTGCTCAGGCAAGCAGCATCGAGCTGCTTTGGGTGCCGTCTGTCAATCGGCATCAGCCAGCATCGCATTCGGATCCAGCTATGTTGTGCACCACACGTGAGCGACAAACAAAACACGCCCCCAGCGCGTGGACAGTGTGCAGACCTTCAGACCGCTTCACACGGCGCCGGGGAACTGCGCCGTCGCCTCCCCCCCCCCCCCCCCGCTCAGGAGAGCTCGTGAGCCGCTGTGGGGGCCGCGCGCTACGCCCGAGGCCACGGTGGGGGCGGGGGGTGGCCGATGGCCAGTCTTGATTGGCTTGGCGCGTCCGGCGAGAGGCGGCTGGCGCAGGGGGGACAGGTTGGTGGGTGAAAGGCTGGCCGCCCGGCCGCCGGGGACCTTGGTGTTGGTCGGGCCGGCGCGACGCGTGGGTGGATGCCGCCGCATGCAACTAACGCCGCCCGCGCCGTGTTACATCACGGCTGTCTGCCGGCGGCGTCCGCCGTGACCCGGCCGCCATCGTCACGCGCAGTGCAGGCGGAGACTGGACCGGGCGGCGCCCACTCCACGGTAGTCGGTGGAAAGGGCTGCTCGCAAATGCGGTTCGCGGTGGCAAACTTCGCGGTGGCGAACGTGATCGCGCAACGCGTGGTCTGCTCCACCAATAAGGTGGACTGCTGGAGATTTTTCTCTTTTGGGAGGGGTCGGACATTCAAAGAATGCCTGGATGTCGCTATCATTTTAATTACAGGGCCGACGACGCGTGCATACCGCGGGAGCTTCTCAGAATGGTAAAGGTCAGATATTTTAGAGATCTAAGGGAAAACCACCCAGGGCAAATCCATTCTTAAAAGGAGCGCCGGTCAAACTTCGTTTGGCAATGGCCTCAGATAGCTTTTCTAAGCTTAATCAAGGTTGGAATTCGCCTTTGTACGTTGCTAGGGTGTTTCGCTGCAAGCAGAGAACGACGCGCTGACAAGATCTCGTGCTCCCAGTGGTAAGACCCCAGTAGTAAGATTCCCAGTGGTAAGTAAGTGCGAACGGATCTCTGGAGGCGGTGGCACGGAGCTACTGTGACCGTCTGAACTTTGTCCGGGCCCAAAGGCTGCAGTCAGCTGACTGCTGTTCCGGGGCACGGGCCATCGCGCCGCACCCGCCCGGCGGACGGAGAGCGGCTGACAGGGTCGCCGCCGCGAGGACGGGTGACGTCAACACCTCGCGCCGGCGCGGCAACAGAGGCGCGTCGCCGGCGCGTCCATGGATCTCTGTCAGCCCCGACCGCCGTGACGCGGCAGCATCCGCCGCGCTGACGTAACGTGACGTGCCGGGCGGGAGTGTCGACCGCGCCGGGGAGACGCCCTCTCAGTCCGCCGGCGGCGTGACGGCGGCGACACGCTTGCAGCGCGGCCGGCGGTGGTCCGACGGACAGCCGGCGGCGGACTTGGCACGTCCGGGCGCGGCCGCCGCTCGCGCAATAAACAAGCTGACTGGGCGGCCGCGGCGCCCGACGGCCCTGCCCGGCCAGCTGACAGGCCTGTCGGGCCGTGACCAGCCGTGGACCACCGGGAGGGCGGGGCACGGCGGCGCAGCATGCCGCCCAGCCCGGCCGGCGCGCAGGCCCCGCCGACCCGTGCGCCCTCGGCGCCACGCCGGGCTTCAGCGGCCGCGCGCCGCCGGCGCTGTTGTGCGACTCGCGGCCCGCCTTCCTCTGCGCGTGATGCCAAGGGCGGGCCGGAACAGGTCACGCGAAATCCCGCCGAGCCGGCCTTTCCACCGGACCAGGTCCTCCGACCAGTCGGGCCTGAACAGAGCTCAAAAATAGCCGCATTGCAAAAGACGGGACGCTTTCTACCACGGACGGAGCGAGCGGGTGACGACTCACGCGACATGACCGGTGTGTAAGGCAAAGTTTACTGCGACAAACTATGGCCGAATAGGCCAAAGTCAATCACCCACAAGGAACCCGTCTTCATTAAGCTCAAGTCATGTTTTGTTATGTCCACAAGTCCGCTTCGCGGGTTCGCCTGATCTTCTGCTTTCTGCGCTTGAGCTAAATGCTCTACCGTGAATGCCGTACATTGCGCGCCATGAACATTCAACGCGAGGAAAAGCCTTAAGTGATTTAGACCAACATTGCGCCACCTCTCTCCGTTACGAAATTTCTTACTCATGCACGTAGCGAACGTGAACTGACGACCCAAACACTCAACCGAGACCAGAAGATATAACTAGTTTCATGTCGCAACGGCACGTTTCTGTAAAACCTGCGGTACCACTATGGGGGTTGCAGAAATCGGGTGTCCAGTGTGAGTGCTTGGTTTAGAATAAGGCCGCTGACCACATGCCGCATCAGCAGTCTACAAACAGAGTCAACCGCACGGAAAAACCAAGACCTAAGTCTGACCCGAGACCAGTAAGTACCAAGTAAACAGGGCGCAGCCAGCTTCGCGACAGCGGGAGAGGGGCATCTGCATCGGCGGCAGCGAGTCTCACCTCCTCTGGCCTGGGCGCCTGCCGTCAGCTGTACTTGCCGCGGTGAACGCCCGAACCTGGGCAGCTGGGTCGAGCCGCCGGCCGCCGCCGCCGCTGGCCTGCACAGCAGCAGCAGCAGCAGCGGCGGCGGCAGCAGTAGCAGCCGCGGCAGCAGCCTCATGGCGTCTGCATGGTGACCGACTAAGTGCGGTCATCAGGGCCAGCGGCCCTTAGTAAAGTCCAGTCGGGTCCAGCATGGCGGAGCAAGACGAAGTCATTCTTGCGAGCGAGAGTCCGTGGGGCGGCGGAGGGCTGCTGGGCGGCGCACGCGGTGCTCACGGGCGGCTGGCCTGGCGGACACTGGAGCAGCACACCAGCACGCTCGGCACGCTCATACTACCGACTGGCGCGCCGCTTATATACGCCCCCACTTTTCATGTCCCTTCGGCGGGTCGCGCGCGCGCCGTGGCTGCCCGGGGACTGGCCGCCGCCACCTCCACACCACTCCGGAAGTCCGCACCGGTGGCCGGCGGCGCCGCGCGCGCCGCCTTCTGCTGCGCGCTGGCGGCCCCCGCCGAGCATGCGCGCTCGGATATGGGTCAGCTGGCGGTCATTGGCTCGGCCGGCGGCGCCCGGGGCGGCGTGGAGGCGCCGTGACCCCGCGGCCCCGTCTGACCCCGGCACCGGAGGTCAGGTCAGGCCGCGGCCTGCGGCGGCGGCGGCTCGGACGGTGGGCGTGGCCTTCCCAGCCCCGGCCCGCCCACCGGCCGCCGGCGTGCCCTTTTTGCCGCGCCGCCAGAGGCCGCATCCTGGTCGCCGCCGCGGAAAATCAGGCCGCTATCGAGCATCCGGAATGGCATCGGAGGCGTAGCCGTCAGCGAGGAGCAAATGTGGAATTTCCCATTGCTGTTGATGGCAATTATTGTTAATCTTCCCATTTATCTGATATCCTAGTCGGCCAAAGCTTACTCCTTAAAGGGACAGGGTTTGTTCCCTGGGCACCTTAAACTGACGGTGTGAAGCAGTGATGCACACAGATTATGGATGCATGATATGAACTACTTATTGCTGTGAAAAGCCGTTAAGCAGTAGGCAAGGAAAGATCCCAGGAATTCCTAAGCAAAATAGGAAAAAGGTTACGGGGTCGCAAAGGATTGTCCGAAAAAAATACGGAGAAGCATCCAAGATTGCGGAAAACCATTAAACTTCAGTTCAGAAGTGATCCAAGATTTCGAAAGACACTTTACGAAGTTTTAGAAAGGATGCCGGATCCCGAAAGATCTTTTGATGCAATTGTAAAAGAGTCCTGCATCCTGCAAGATCTAAGATCTATGGGCCTGGCAAGCTTAGCTTTGTTACCGTGGGCATTTCACAATTTAAAGAACCTTAAAGCCCGTTCACCATTTTGGAACACTTCCCCCTGATAACGGATTACGGCAGGGTTATGGGTACTTGGATAAATAACGCGGTTAAATCAAAATTAAAACTAAAAGGCATACACATGCGCATAGAAACCAGAAAAAACAGACAGAAGCCAGGAAAGCAATTGCTTCAGCAATTCGGTTGACTCCTTACCGTGTCGTACAAATGTATGTAAAGACAGTAAGACCGATGTGTCTAGAAGACAAATCTAATGACATTTATGCTGAGCCTTGACTTCCTTGTCGGATGTTTGAATGTACAGTGCACAGTAAGTCCTCATCAGTCTGAAGAAATATGTTAAATACACTCCGTCCCACGCCCACAGAAATATGAACATTAACGAACGTACCGCGTAGAGTTCATCCTAAATAACAGAGGTATCTAATGAGAGGTACTGACAGAGTGAAGTAAGGGAGAACAATTAAACTAATGACACATAGGCTTGCCATAAGGGACAGTTTTGCCTATTTTTAATTTTGTGTAGTTGTTTTGCTTCCACAAACACCATTCTTTCAGACGTTGTCATTCTTGTTTGTTGAAAACGTGTCTACACTGCCCGCCACAATAAAGCCAAAGTTACGCCTGTGGGCTAAACTGACGTCAAGCCATGCTTCAGTGTATACAGTGTTATGCCTTGGTATCCTAAAGGGAATATCCCCCCTTTTGACTTTTCACCTATTGTTACATCGGACACTTATGCTTTGATCAGCAATGCCATTTTGTTCGAAATCCTTTTAAATATCTCAGGATTTCTATTTAAAGTAGCCGCTTGTACGCAAAAAAACTCCCATTTGGCCCCACGCTCACCATTATGAAAGCAAGACATTCCTTTTGACTTGCTTTTTTTCAACGTGTGTGTTCTGTATATTTGCAACACACTAATGTGTCAAAAGGCTTGCGTAATAAGCAACACGAAATTGTTTGACAAACAAAATACGTGAACTATCGTCTATTATCCTGTAAATTCAACGAGACATTGTGTTTTTGCTTTAATTTCTTCCCTATGGCGTTCACCGTAATGTCTTGAAAGAGACACTCCCTTCAAACAAAATTATTTGACAATGCCATACATGACCGATTACGGATAATGGTGCCATTTCAACTTCCTTATGTTAAAGCAGCACATGTAACCGTTGTGAGAAGTGTATTCATTTTAGACCTTGACACTTCTCAAGATGGTGCCGGGAATGGCCTTCATGTTTTCAGTTAATTTACAGATGCATATACCTTATCTTGCATTATTTGTTGGCTACCCACAGGGATCTCACTTTGAATACTTTAGGGGGTTCTGAGCCGCCTAATGGTGACTTGAGCCCAACTGATTATCTTATAAGCTTAATATGCATATGAACAAAATAGGGAAATGCTGAGCTATATCATCATCATATTATATCATGACTATCGGCATCAAACCGGCTCCAAATGAAAAGTCATTTCTCAACATAAAACCAATTTGGGAACCGAACAAATATTTTAAGATTACAGTTTTGACATCAGGGACGCAAATCAAAGCGGCCAAAATCCGCGGAGAAATCAGCATGTGAGGTAGATAAGACCAACTTTATTGACTCAGCCCCCCCCCCCCCGGACCGATTTTAGAAAGTGACATCCTTGGCTGCCTGGGTCGATAACACTATATGCTATCGGTTCTTGGCATCATTGCACAAATACTATTATGATAATATCAATTGTGCTATTTGTGGTTATCAAATTCTCCCACGCTGCCAGTTAGGTTCTATTTCTTGGGACATCGATTGCAGCACTACATTGGCCTGGATGCTGAATGGCAGCGTGCTTTGTCATTTTTGGGGGCATCGATTGCAGCACTACATTGGCCTGGATGCTGAATGGCAGCGTGCTGTGTTATTTTTTGGGGCATCGATTGCAGCACTACATTGGCCTGGATGCTGAATGGCAGGGTGCTGTGTAAGTAGACGTGGATTTTGCCTTATAAGATGCACGGTACGCACTTAAGAATATACGATGTTTGACAGATAGGTCTTAGGATGGATATGATGCATTTGACATGCGTGCCCTATCAGCCTGTTGATCCCATGCACAGGTGGCTTTTACCTCATCTTATTCATTTCGGTACCACAAGCAAAACAATAGCAAAACAAAACAAAGATTTATAATTTTGAGAGCGAGGTGATAGCGAGCAGTTCCTTGGAACGTCTTCTTATCAAGACAGTAAAATTAAATAATTCCTCGGATTACGTCATGACGTCATGTAAAACATAACTATGTAACGATGATGTGTAAGTCCATTGACATATTAGTCCTGTATCCTCCTCCCCACCTAAGTTGTCCTTAATATAAAGGTTTTGCATAGAAAATATTAAACGGTCATCCAAAATTGCCAAGATTAATTTGGTCAAACCCGAAGCATTAGAACATGGCTAAAACTTAGGTTAATTTCAGAATTGCTCCCCTCAATCTCGATGCACGTGCCAAGCCCGTGAAAGCTCTTCATTAGAAACATACTGAATACTCGTTCTGAAGGTTACTTCGGTGCAGTAAAGTAAAACTTCTTGCAATAATTAAAATCATGCATCCCGAAAGCCGCCGTGTGCACAGACGTGCTACGTGCACCTTTCTGAAGTCACTTGGCTGGATCAGGACGCAATAGCTCATGATGCTCACGCTTTGAGTCGAGGCTCTTAGGCTGCCTCGGCACCTTAGGGCGTCTGGGAGCCTTCATACGCGAGTCCTTGTCTCTTGAACTTTGGAGGCCTGAGGTGGTTTCAGTCCTCCTTTAAATGACTGGGCATTCCTTCATGAATCTGTTGATAGAGCTGGGATGGATGTGTGTTAGTTGGGTGCGGCCGAAGTGAGTGGGGAATTCATGTGTGCCTCTAGCATGGCATGGCATGGCATGACATGGCATGGCATTACATAACATGGTATGGCATGGCATGGCATTACATGGCATGGTATGGCATGGCATGACATTACATGACATGGTATGGCGTGGCATGACATTACATGGCATGGCATGGCAGAGGCGATAACGTCCCCATTAACTGACTTAGGTGCACTTGGGTCCCCCCAGGCTCGATCATCGAGTGGTTGGCTCACTGACATACAAAAATGCCGAGCACAAAAAGAAGATAACCATAATAATAACGCCTCTAGAAACTCAAACGCATCATTTAATCAAGAAGAAAGCATGAGGGCACTTTCTTGCATGCAGTTAAACCGACCCAGAATTGGGCTCAGAAGTCAGGCGAAACAAAGCCCTCTCCTCCCATTGCTCATTGGTTTTCCCCACCCAATGTTGACAAGCCGGTGACGAACGCAAATACAGGGCTTCCTCATCGCGCAGTGCGATTCTGTTGATACAGACTTTAACAATGCATGCGCAGTGTTGTCCTGTCGTTGTTCTTGAAACAGGCGATCCGTTCTACGAGCCCATTTACCTGGGCTACTGAAAGCTGCAAGTCGGGCCAGCCTTTGCCTGCAGTGTTGAAGGGGAAGAACTTCACGTGAAACGGTTGGATGGGGCTTGTATGCTTCGAGCTCAACACGTACCACATCCCATCAACGCAAGATTGAGCGCCCACCGATTTCGTTGATGTGTGCTTTCATCTATCTATCTATCTATCTATCTATCTATCTATCTATCTATCTTCCACCTAGCTATCTTCTATCTATCTGCGCTTCTAGAATGCAGTCATCCTCAAATGCAATTTCTGACTTCACGGACCGACTTCACTTCAATGACGTCACTGCCTGGCAGCACCTATGCTGTCCAAGACATGCGTGAGTGTAAAGTAATGAAATAAGCTCCCATCCGCGGAACTCTCCCTTCATTGTGTTCTTAGACCGTATGCTGACAAGCTGGGGGAGCCGGCTTCCACGTCTTTGAACACACCCAATTATCTGATTCTCTTGGCTTGCCATGAAGCTAAACGAGGCAAAACTGTTTTCCCCAACTACTCAGAAGATCGGCTTCTGTTGCTCACGACAACGCTTTATCACAGCGGAAACCATGCATAGCGGTTAGGAGCAATTATGCAATGGACTATTCTCTTTGGTACATACTGGACTATTCCGTTTGAATGTCAAATCAAAGCCCGTTAAAAGACTAAAAGCATTCTATTTGGGCTCAGCCGGCTGTCCTTCATTATGTTTTCTGAAGTATTAAAATGCTGCGAATTCTGTTAAATCAACTCTGACTATATGGACAGGAAGTGGCGGTTAACTAAATTGACATCAGATTTATTCTCAATCATAAGTTTTGCTTTCTTTTCGATGCAGAAGCTAGCACGTCATTTCTGAACCCACATATTATGACAAACTTCTTAAAAGAACTGGAAAAATATCTTGCGCTCAACTTTGATCATTTTGCATCACTTCTTGTTAGACGACAACCTGCTGTTCCCGATCTGTTTCATAAGAAACATGCCAAACGTTCTCCTGTCCGACCGTACTGATCAAATCAAACACTGATTGACAGCTGCACCACAGTCATTCCATGCCCCGTGCTGCAAGCGTGCCACGTGCACCGAATGACGACAGTGGCAATGGGAAAGATGCGCCATCCCATGCAGCGCAGCCGCAGACAGCTGGGAAGTTGTCACGAGTCAACGAATCGCTGTCTGGTCAAGGCGATGCAATTCGTTATGACTGCCTTAAAAAAAAGAGGAGAACGCGTCGTGCACTCCTCTATGGGACTCCGCTGGAGAGTACGCTGGGCATATTGGCGCCCGCAGACGTGGCGCCCACGGGAGTTGAATCCGCGCTCGGGAGGTATCATTTGAGCCCATTTCGCCCCCGGGTGCCCAATGGAGCCATGCCTTCTAAGTTCCCAGCGAGCCCCGCCGCGTCGGCCAAGTGGCAGCCTGGCTTCGACTTATTAGCTGGGACGGCGTCCGCCTCGCATCCCGTCAGGTGAGGGTTCAAGCCTGGCTCCCGGCAAAAACTTTCATCTCACCTTACGGAAATCTGCGTGAGTAATGTCGACGCTGAATGGCATCAGCTGAAGAACCTGTAGTTACACCCCAATAACAGCACCTCAAACGGCTGACGATGTTTTTTGACCACCGGCCGCACGCTTCTTGCGCCCCTTGCAGAAACCTTCCCGGCAGAAACCTTCTCGAAAAGGTGTCCTGAGAGTTCCTTGCCTCCATGCGACACACAAAATAGCACCATCAAATCAGCGTACAGTTTATTCAGACACAGTCGCTGCCAAGATGCAGACGTTGCTGACCTTGGGAAGGAACCGGCAGTTAGTGTCGATCATACAGCCAGCCAGCCAGTGTCCACTCAGCCAGCAGATGCCAAGCAGCTAATGTAGACCCAGCCACTCGGCCAGCTAGCGTCCACCCAGCCAGCGGACGCCATGCAGCCAGTGTCGATCCAGCCAGTCGGCCAGACAGCCAGCGTCGAGCAAGTCAGCTAGCCAACCAGAGAGCGTCGATCCAGTCACCAGCCATCGCCCACCCAGCCTGCGGTATGGCCAGCTAGCTAGGGAACACCCACCCAGTCAGCCAGCCAACGCCGACCCAGCCAGCCGCATAGGCAGCCAGCCAGAGAACGCCCACCCAGTCAGCCAGCCAGCGTCGACTCGGCCAGCGAAATAACCTCGATCGTCAGCCAGCCAGCTAACCAGTCAGTCAGCCATGCAACCAGTGTCGACCCAGTGCAGTGTCAAGTCTGGACTTTCAGCCAGCCACCGGCCCGTGTGCAGCTCGTGCACATTCTCGTCGCGGCGCGGGAGAATGGGCCGGGTGGGGAGCGAATGAGGCCAGCTCTAGGGAGATTACCTCACCACAAGGTGATGGCTCTCTCGCTCGTGCTCCCTGGGATACAGGCACAACCCCAGCACTGGAGCTGAAGTCGAACGGGAGGCAGAGCCGAGCTCAAGGCCATCGCAGCCAGCTCCGCGGTGCACACTCAGCCCGTGCTGGTCCACCAAGTGCGGTTGGTTTCCACAAGAAGATGAAATGTTGGGGAAGACCGGCGGCTTAGGAAATGTGAGCGCACTCAAGACGCCACTGATGCATGGGTCGAGGAAAATGGCTGTCCAATCCCGGCACTCGCCCTCGAAGTGTGACGTCACTTCATCCGGTGGGACGACGCCAAACTAACTCAGCAGAGTCCGCGTGATTACCAACGCAAAACCTGTTCGGGGCAGTGACGTCACACGGTGACGTCATACACTGGTTTTGTGGCCTCAACTCTGTGAGCATGCGAGCCACGAGATAATGCCCTATGTCTGCAGACATCGTTACATCTCTGAATTCACCGAAGACACTCTATTTAAGGTCACCTAGAAGCAGAGGCTGGAAGCTGCGCAAATTTGCGTTTCCAGTTTCGTCGTCGAGTATAATCTCTCTTTCTAAGAGACGTAGACGGAGGCAATTTGCAGAACTCGTATGCTGAAAATAGCGTGGGGCTAGTGATGATAGAGCGTCTGCTTAGTTCTCGTTCGGTACTAATTCCGAAAGAAATCTTTCATCAGTTACCAGGCAGCCGACGTACTAAAGCAATTTTGGTGGCTGTTGACCTGTTCCAAACACTGTATACTATCAAATTCAAACTCAAGCAATGCTCACGATATTGTTGATAGTATCCTAGCTCGTCAGACCCAAATCTCGCAGCAGCACCAGATCAAAGGGGGAAATTCCTTTCCGGATGAAATGTCTTACTGACAGGGAAACATTACCTCATCTTTCAAAATTTTGGATAAAATGCAACATGTCTACATATATCCTCAACATATCCATGGGTTTCAGCAGAATTATAATAGCTTATGATAGCATTACCGCACAGTGGCGGCAAATACAAACGTCACAATTACTTCACAGGGGCACTCAAGACACACGATACAACTACTGCGCAGTGGCGCCAGTTGCATATGTCATTACCGTACAGTGGCAACAAACGCATACGATGCAAATTTTGCAGCGACTTTACATACACATGATGCAATTTCTGCACAGCGACATCAACTACTTACGAATCAATTGCTGCACAGTGACACCAGCTGCGTGCGACACAATTACTGCTACCATATAACGCACGAGGCGGAGAGCAGCCAGATGTGGCCACGTGCCGCCAGCGCCTCCGGAAACGGCACTTCTAGTCAGCTGGCTCCGTCGATGCTTTCTAAACGTAAGACGTGAGTGATATGAGGCCTGCCATTTGCGCCTCTCTTCTTTGGTAGCCCTCTGTACCCTGCATGAATATTCGTCACCCGCTAAGGTCACCGGTGATCGTGCATGTTGTTCAAAAGCTTGCGAAAGCCTTATTCGAGCGGTATGGTAGTCTGATGTGCGCTCTTATAAGCCCTCATGGTCCTGGCTTTCTGTACAGAGGGTCTTGGAACTGTTAAATTAGTACACATTACAACATTTGGGTAACGGCATTGCTAACGCAAAAAGTGCGCAGCATGCGCGATGCAAATTCGAGTGCAATATGTGTATAAAACATGAAAAATGTTGGCTTCAAAACTCTACAACTGCGCAAGTTTCAGTGATTCCCACGAGGCAGGTGTAACCACGGGATGATGGCTGACACCCTCGTCACGAGCACCAGATCTGGCAGCATTGAGGCGGGCTCGCTGTTTACCAAGCATTTTGATTATCAGGGTAGGAGTGACAGCTATGGTTTTCAAAAGCAACATCTATGTGTGCCTACATTTAGTACCAATCTCTCAGTGAGAAGTGTACATCAGAACGTGTTTGCTAGAATAAGTGGATGCATGCTGTAACTTGCTTCCGCGTTGCTTGATTTCGGAAGTGATGCATTTCGTTTGTCTAAGTTCTTTTCCAATCTGATGTCTCCATTCGGGATGTTAAGTGCCGTAGTACGATTCTTTCAGTCTGAATGCTTAAAGTCCGTCCAATCCATGCGGCTGTGAAATATTAAAATGGGTTCCGTCCCAATCCGCGTTGGAGTTTTTTTATCCGATTCCATTCCATCTGGAGATAAATCTGCCACCCAGGTATTTGTTTAGTCCATGCACTAGGTGCGGAGAATGCTCTAATCATCCACACAGTACCCTTATTTTACGCGACGGTGCATATACCGATATTTTGCGTGTATTTGCCACCTAGACGACTTTAACAATTTCTTCGTTTTTACCCTTTTTCATTCCTTTTAATTTTTAACAATTCTTTTTTATTTTCCCTTGTAAATATTTGAATTGTATTTGTATTGTATTTTTGTATTGTATACTTGTATTTTTAAGTTCGTAAGTTTTGCGGATTAAGATTCTAGGACAAATAGCACTCACCCTGTGTTAACGCGTGGAGAGAAGCCAGGTCAAGCACATCATGCTCCCACCGCCCCGACCCCAGGCCCTGAGAAATACTGTTCAGGCAACTCAAAAACATTTAAGGCTACCCACAATTACGATAAATTGCAGGGCTCAAACTAATGTAATGGACATTGCCGGCGCTGGTTTAAAGTGCAGATTGTCAACATCTAGCGATTGCCAAGCGGTCTCAGAGAAAGCAGGTCAAAGGCATGCAGGTCTGCTATTGTGCCACGTGATGCATGAACAGTTTGATATTAAGGTAAGCTGTCTGACAGTATACCAATTCTAATACAATGCACCGCTTGTTACATATCTTTAAGCGATGAACGATTTGTTATGTTATTTGCATGTGGAATAAGGCGGAATCAAAGAAGAACCAGGTAAATAAATGTTTGTGTAAAAAGAGGTATCATGAGCCAAAAGAACAGAGCTGTGTCACACAATCTGGCTTTATTCAAGGCAAAGTCACGTCGGATTATCTTGAATAATGCTCAGACCAGTGTACGAAAACATGCTACAGTGTGCAGAGACTTTAGAACGGAGCCACCGTTGTACGTAACAATTACAAGTGCTGCCATACGTGGTTATCATCGCCATCGTATTCATGAAGCATTCGTCCCAGGTGTACTTCTTGAGTGGCCCAGGGTCTGGGTCGGCAACAGCCGAGATTCGGTCACATTCCACGGGAGTCACGCTGGGACCAGCCGGCCGCGGTTTGCTTTCTCACAGGCAGCGCCCACCATCATTAGTTTGCGGACATTTGGGCTCACTGCCATCCGCAGCCACGAAAACATGGTTTCCTAAGCTGCTCTACAAAACACCCGCGAGAGTACCGGGGCGAGAGCTATGCCCCTCCCCGCGTCAAAGCCCTGAGCAAAGCCCGCCGCAAACGGCGGGGGACGGAGCAGGCCACGGAGCGCCCGGGGAGCGTCAGGCAGAAGCTGGTTCTGGTTCTTTGTCCCGAGATGCAAGCCAGGGTCAAGTTGTGTGGGCTGTTATAATCGCCAGTCCCCACATCGCCCTACCTGCTCTGGCCGGAAGCCTGAAAACCCTGATGGTCAGGCTGCACATGCGTGAATAGATGCTTGTCTAATGAGACTTTGGATTCGCGGAATGACCACTGAGTCAGTCTCGTCCATGGCTAAGAGAATCAAGATTGCCAGATATTAAACACAATGAGCATCGCATAGGCGCGTTAGAAGCGTTCCTCCATGCCTGCATGACCACTATAACCATTTCGTTCTCAAGCGTCTGGCAGCATTTGATTTGCTGTTGACCAATGCACGGCTAGGATTCAAATAACTCCTTCCAGCAAATTCAGCAAAAACCCCATCAATTCATCTGCGACACCGTCGAACAATATCACATTGTTGTAAAAACCCACTAAACAAATTACTGCTGATTCGTCATCGTTTATGACGACCAATAAGATATTGATAAATTGATGATGACTGCTTTTGCCAAAAAGCTATATACAAGTCATAGATTTTTACGTGTAGATTTAAGTGCTCTTGTGATTGCTTAGGATGGATATGGTGTCATTGTCTAATACATGTGTTGATAAAGATCTGATTAAAAACGGGTAATGAAAACGCAGACAGGGGTGTAATCGAAGTGTCATATTTACGTAGATTACAGCGCTTGTTCCGTCAAATATCCTGTATCTTTTAGTGTATATCATGCACTTAAAGATGGAGGCCGAAAAAATACAACAACAAAGTAATTACCCCTTATCGCCAAAGCCCGCTCAGCCATCCATTACCTTGTCTTTCAGGGATCCACAAACTCCACCTGATGGCCTATCCTTAACACGACAACGCTAAAGCCCACCCAACAAGGCGCCGGCACAACGCTGATTTTTTCGGCTGACTATCGCAGTACAGATGGGCGACCAAGGCCCAGTCGGCTACGGGCCTGCGTATGTATGAATGTGTGCGTGCGTGTGAATGCAAGCTGCGTACGCTGAGTGTTCGTCGAAGTAATTAAGCCTTACGAATGTCACGTTGCTCGTTACACAACGCTACCGGTTCGCCAATCTCGCGTGGTCCCACGTTTCTCTTTTTGGCGGATCTAGTTCTCAAATTTAAAAAACATCGTCGCTGGATGTTATCGCCGATAAAAACGTGACATCTGCCGGGTCTGCGATGAGTTTGATAACTGCCCCGGGCCTATACTCAGACAATCTTCATTTGACCTTGCTGCACGATGGACACTGACCTGACGAGGAAATTTGACTGCTCTCCAGTTCATTTTTTCAAGGACGATGCCACAGTGTGGCTCGGTGCAGGGTGACGGGTTCGTGAGGGCAAAAGGATCTTTTTCTGCTCTTAACACGTTTGGAGGCACCCGATGCTGATGTGCTGTGATGCGTGTGATCCAAACACAGCAGCACTGAAGCAAATGCTGAACAGAAAGGTTGACAAACCCTGATGGGTTTCCATGAAGTGTGACCTTTGCATTTGCTTAAAATGTACGGCTTATCATAACCACAAGATGACCAACATATTTCTGGATAGCAGTAAACCAGGTGACTGTGACGGTTAGCTGCAGATGCAAAGCCTGCTATTCAGCCGTTTTGAGGAGTGGTAATCAGTGTCGATGCATGACAACAAGCATTAAGGCAACGACAAGTCGATGTCGCTCCACTGTCATGACGCTGATTAATAAGGACGCGTGGATACCACCTGTCGCCGATTTCCGCTGGTGAGAAGCCGTCGAGCGGGGGGGGGGGGGGGGACGGGGCTCCAGCGAAATATACTTCTGCTCCGACTCCAGCGCTAGGCGTTCGTCTCATGTTTTGCTAAGAGCATCACAACGCAATTTTGACTCTAGTCCGATTCTGACCAAAGAAAACATGGTCCGCAGTCGATTTCAATGGATTCGGTTCCGATAATGGTAGCGTAATGAATGCGTATTCTTTTGATTACGTTATTTGCTTGAACAGCGTTTCTGAGCGTGGTAAATGTAAACAGGAAACCAAACAAAGTTTATCTGATGTAACATGGTGCAAATTTCTAAACGTACAGTCATGCTACCGTATCGAACAAGTCACAATAATGTCTAGAGTTATTTGTGTTATATATCTGTGCGTGTCATAATTGTAAATAGTGTACTTGCTTGAGAAGCATCTTGACATACAGCGCTTGGTGCCATGAGATGCAGCGCAACACGCGTTACGTGCTGCTCTTACTGCTCCTGTAGCGTTGCCTTTGTCCCCTCCCCGCCCCAGCATCAGGAAGCGTGTCACCTCTGAGGATTGCACAGGATTGGCTTTCTGCGAGGGCACGATTTAGTCATCGCTGTGCATCACAGTGGGAAGCGCATCTGGGCTGCCCCAAACATGCAACAAACAGCTCGATCTGATCAGCTTTGAAGACTATGATGCAGACTGTAAGCCTGCTGCCAGTTGACGAGTCCAACGAACATAGGAGGAGACACGGCAAGTATGGCCTACTACGCGGCATTGTTGTAGAGGCTTGGACTGCAGCCATTATGCTAACACGCGCCCGGGTGGCCGGCTGGATGCCATTCGCTCGAGTGGGGGTCAATTTGACCTCGCTGAGATCTCAGGAAGTAGGGGGGCTTGAGATACCAAATTCACAAAGCGTGTTGGCCTGTATGTAAACTCACTTAGGTCAAATCATAGCCTTCTAGGTCATGACCTTCGGGTAAAAAAAGTCAAACCATCTCAAACTCTGCCCTGTTGTTGGTCTCCAAAATGTCCTCAGTTCCTAGATACCTGTTCTAAGCAAACGTTCAAATGCTCATTTAAGATCAGTGACCTTGTTTAACCTTTCGAAGGTCATGGTGACAAAAATCATAGAACACAGCTTTGAGTTGTGCATTTGAATAAGCGACAATGCTAGCAATGAAGCTAGGCGGCAGTATGCCCCTTAAAACGAAACACTGACCTGGGTCATTTTAGGTCAGTGATCTATTCTGACCTATAAGAAGTCCATGACAGGTGTTTAATGCGGTTCCTATCATCAACAAATTCGAAGTGAGCACCAGAATCCAAGAGAAAAAATATAACAGGTTGGTCTGGACCTAGGGCTGACCTTCATATCTGAAACTAGGTCAATAGAATTTGACCCTCAGTCGTTGTGTTGCCTGAAAAGTATATCAGAGATGTTACATGGCTTCGTCTGACACTCCGTTGTTCCATCAGATCGAACAATTCCTTTGAAAATGACTTTGTTGAATCTATGACCTGACTTTGATATGCCGTAGGTCGGCGACCTTACAAGGTTCATCCATTTTTTAATACCACACAATCCGCTATTCAATTGTTTACAGATACGCAAAATTTGGTGCGGCTACGCCACCCCGTTCGGAAACCATTTTGGAAAAATCGTCGGGACGGGGTCAATTTGACGCCCGCCCGAGCGCCTGTTGGAGGTTTCGTTGAATCAGCAGGACGGAGTTAAATAACTTATCACTTCAACCATAATGATGCTTAAGTATTTTAATGGAAAATGTTATCCACCGCATAGGCTAAGCATGGAATTTCAGACCGTGTTACATTCGAGGCTGCATCACATGTATGCGTCAAATAAGCGATTTTTATATCTTAAATGACTTTGATATTCGTACAAAAATGGCACGTATGGTGCTTATTTTTTAAAGGGTTGTGCAATATGGTATGCGATGAGTGTCACCTCCTCCTTGATGTGTGACCACAGTCAGCCAACGTCAGCTCTTTTTGCTCTAACGTCTCTCCATGTATGTACGTGTCCAGAGGTCCGAACTTTATGTGGCTTTCTCCAAGCCCGTGGTGAAAAGTCCAGCACGAAACTATTCGACACCAGACAAAGAAGCCACCGCAAGACTTCCCTTTTACGCTCCGTCATCCCAAAAAAATCCACGCCTAAGTCACATCTTCCGGGGGCTTTCCGCAGCGCGCCGGTTTCGGCCCGCGCCCTCGCGCAGTTGGCCGGCAGTGGCCGTCCTGGCCTGCGCGGCGCGAGGACGCTGATCCCCTCCGTCACCTCCAGCGGCAGGTGGTGTCAGCCCCATGTGCGGCGCCGCCGAGCCGCCAGATCGTTATCTGCCGCTGGAGGTGACCCGCCGAGCGATGCCGGCAGGAGGACGACTTCCGGTGTCGGCGGCGCCCAGAGTGCCGGCCCGGGACGACCGGCTTCCGCGGCCACGGCTGCGACGGGGCAGCGCCCGCACTGCAAACCAGTTCTGCCGCCGCGGCCGCCAGCGCGCCGCGTGGTCCGGCGGTGACCGTCCGGACGCCTTCACGGTGACCGTCCGGGCGTCCCACGATGACCGTCCGGACGCCTTCACGGTGACAGTCCGGGCGTCCCACGATGACCGTCCGGACGCCTTAACGGTGACCATCCGGACGCCTTCACGGTGACCGTCCGGGCGTCCCACGATGACCGTCCGGACGCCTTAACGGTGACCATCCGGACGCCTTCACGGTGACCGTCCGGGCGTCCCACGATGACCGTCCGGACGCCTTAACGTTGACCGTCCGGACACCTTCACGGTGGCCGTCCGGGCGTCCCCACGATGACCGTCCGGACACCTTCACGGTGACCGTCCGGGCGTCCCACGATGACCGTCCGGACGCCTTAACGTTGACCGTCCGGACGCCTTCACGGTAATCGTCCGGACGTCTCCACGGTGACCGTTCGGACGCGTTCACGATGACCGTCTGGACGTCTCCACGATGACCGTCCGGACGCCTTCACGGTGACCGTCCGGGTGTCCCCACGATGACCGTCCGGACGCGTTCACGGTGACCGTCCGGACGTCTCCACGATGACCGTCCGGACGTCTTCACAGTGACCGTCCGGACGTCTTCACAGTGACCAGTTGATCGTCCGGACGCCTTCACGATGGTCGTCCGGGAGTCCTCAAAGCAGCTGTCCGGGCGTCCCCACGGTGACCGTCCGGACGCCTTCACGGTGATCGCTCGGGAGTCCTCAAAGTGGCCATCCGAGTGTCCCCTCCGTGACCGTCCGGGCGTCTCCAAAGTGACTGTCCAGTCGCCCCCGCATCGTGCCGTCCGGGTACCTCCTCCGTGGGAGCCATCTGGGTACCTCCTCCGTGGTGGCCGTCCGGGTACCTCCTCCGTGGTGGCCGTCTGGGTACCTCCTCCGTGGTGGTCGTCCAGGTACCTCCTCCGTGGTGACCGTCCGGGTACCTCTTCCGTGGTGGCCGTCTGGGTGTCTCCACGATAGGCATCCGGTGAACTCTGATACGGAAAAAGATGACAAGGTAAACGGACGGGAGGTTTTGACAAAGCACACAGTTAAGAAAAACGACAGCGCTTCAACTAAAATCCCCGCTTGGAGCCACAGCGTACTCGACTTTGAGACGTCGCTTTTCCCTTTCACTATGCATTCCGGCCGCTTCCAGCGAACGGTGACGGGGCGACGGCGTCATGTGCCACTGTTGGGGTGCGCCCCGGATATGCCCCGTGTTCCGCACCCGCCGCCGGGCGCAGCGGGCCCGGCCGTCCGGGGCTCCACCACTTCCGACGCGCCGCCTTGACGTCGGATGGCGTCACCTTCGGAGGGGATCAAGGAGAACGGCGTGCAATGAGTGTGCGGGACCAGTCATCACGGGACGTTACGGTGGGACGTGCGCCTGGGCGTTCAAAGTACGCAGCAAACAGTTCGTTTGGATTGAATGTGAAGCAGGCGGCGGTGGCCACGTGACTACAGGCGGCTGGCCAGTCAGCTTGCGCCGCGCAGCGAATTCCCGGCATGCTTGTCGGCGAGGCTTTGGCATAATTCACGGCCGACACAGTCAGACTTACGCACCCGAGGCCAAGCCGACAATCTCTCGCTGAATTGAAATGTTCTGAGTGATGCTTTGCTACCGAAAAAACGTGCAATTGTGATTGTGGCCCGAACTGGGCCAAGACAATTTAGCCGTCATGGTTACTGAACGAGAATAGCTTTGGCCGGATGTGGATTAACAAAGTGTAAATTTGGTTGAAAATGGGTATAGACGTAAGCAGAGAACCCGATGAAAGAATTCCACACAAACGGACACCTCAAATATCTACTGTAGTGGATTAATAAAACCTGCCTCACAATTTAAATGGGACGCCGAATTTAGCTGCGCTCGTGCTCGTGTAAATTCACATTTCAGCTTGAAAGGTGGCACTCCTTCCTTGAAGAGAGTCAGCTTGTGCCATCTTTTGGTGCAATCACGAAACATGCTGCAGTGAATGTACGACACTTGTTATCACTTAATGCGACACTAAAACGTGGACCTTGGTCACCCACAGCGTGCAAGACAAGCACGGGCATTAATTCCATTGAAGTAAACCGAACATACATGAAGCATTAAGCCTCACCGCAATTATAGTCGCCACGACTGGTGTTCAAGTTTCACGCTGTTATATTTGGGCAACACACAACACGACAAGCTCGCTCCCGAGCAACCGGCCTCTCAATAACCACCGGCACTGGTAGGGGCCCATACCTGGATTTGGACATTTCGGCAGCAGGTTTGTGTTGACGTCCAGCACACTTGGTTCTAGTTTGATTTGCTGCAAGAGCAAGTTCGGCCACAAAGCTTGATGAACATGTGCTTAGGCCGCAGTTACGTTACAACAAAACAAACATCAGCCAAGAAAATGTTCTTGTTTTACGCGAGACCAGAAATTTATTGTAGGTGCTCTAGGAGAGCTAATGCTTGACTTCAAATGCCAGGTTCAAGTTCTGAACTGAATATGCTTAATATGGACACTTAACACGCGCCCGGGTGGCCGGCTAGATACCTTTCGCTTGGGTGGGGGTCAGTTTGACCACCCCCTGAGATCTCCGGAACTAAGAGAGCTAGAGGCATCAAATTTACAGGGTGTCTTGACCTGTACGTGAGCTCACTTATGTCAAGGTTTGAGCTTCCTAGGTTATGACCTTCAGGTCAAACAAGGTCAAACAAGGTCAAATTCCAGGTTGGTCTCCAAAGTGCCCCCAGAACCTAGACAACTGTTTCTAAGCAAAAGGTAAAAATCCCATTTGAGGTAAGTGACCTTGTTTGACCTTTTGAAGGTCACGGTGACCAAAATCATACAAGACTGCTTTGAGTTTTATATTTGAATAAACGACAAAGATTACGCTAGGCAGTACGTTCCTGAAATAATTTGTCGACCCGGGTCATCTTAGGTCAATGAACTTTTCTGACCTCTTAGAAGTCAATGGAATATGTATAATGCGATTCCTGCCGTCAATAAACTCGAAATGAGCACCACAAACTATCCCATACAGCAAGCCCTAGAGTAATAAGTCAGGCTGTTTGTGGCTTGGTCTGACCTTCATACCTGACCTTAGGTCAACTTAATTTGCCCATTGAATATTTGTGGTGCCTAAGAAAGCATCTCAGAAATGTATGGCTTCGTCAAACACTCCGTTATTGTGTCAGATTGAACGATTCCCTAGAAATTGCCTTTGGTGAAGCCATGGTCTGACTTTGACCTGCCATAGGTCAGCGACCTTGCAAGGTACATCTAAATTGCTTATGTCAAACGATCCGCTATTCAATTGTCTACAGCTATGCCAAGTTTGGCTTGGCTACGCCGCGCCGTTCGGAAACCATTTTGGAAAAACCTTCAGGGGAATCAATTTGGCTCCCCCACCCGAGCGCGTGTTAATCGTGCGTTTACATTTTGGGATGGACGTGGCGCGCTTCCGTTTGAGAAGGAGATTGCGAAACTTCCGTTCGTCCTTCAGTTTCGTACTGTCGCGCCGACACTTAGCAGCAGGTAGGCGGTTATGGTCAGTAATGCAGATCTAACTGCGACCATCTAACCCTACGACCATCTCTCAAAGGATTTTGGCCATTTCTCGTGCGGGATTTGAACACAGCACGGTCGGAGTCTAGCGGATGGCTTCGTAGTGGCAGAATTGGGACTTAAATAAAAACTGCGCCTGGTACTCAACTGCGATTATCTGCAATCCACGCTCTGTCAACGGCGATTGAATGTGATCTGCGACCGGCGATTATCACGGACCTCCCACACGTTCGCCCGTAATCCTGGCGGGGCGTGAAAGCTTCGGCCTAGCGATTGCCATCGGCTGGTGCCGAGCGTCGGGACACGCTGCCCCCTCCCCCCCCCCCCCCCCAGCTGTCACGGTTGCTTGATTGAGTCGGAGACGGACGGTGAGACGGATCGGGTCGGGGCCGCCTCTCGCGTCCGTGTCGCCGCCGCCCGCACCGCCATTGTGGCGTACGGCGAAATCGACTGGATCGTACACGGCGCGACCAGCTAAGCCGACCGCGCCGTATCGCACCGAGCGAGCCGCCCAAAAATCGGGCCGCCATCGGGCCGTCGGCACGACCGTCACGAGCGGCGCCGGCGCGGGCGTGACGGCGCGGTGGCCGGCCGGCCGGCCGGGCGCCGCTTATCGGCCGGGCCCGGCCAGCCCTCGCTCCCGGCCGCGCGGCGACCTTGCCACCCGAGCTGCCGACGTCCGCGCGCCGCCGCCGCTGGCGTGCAGCGCTCAGCACAGGAGGCAATTCAGCGCAAGAGGCAATTCGGTTTCTCAAAGTGGAGGAGCGGGATGTGAATGGGTGTACTTGGCGGTTAAACAGCTTGGATGCACGCTTCGCGTAGCGTGAATGTTGCGTGTCGCTAATAACTCCAAGACGGCGGCTGGCAGGGCTTTCCAGCGAATTGTGCCTATGAAACACCTTCGGCTTTATGATCAGTTTATGTCCATGGAAAGTGGTCAGAACGCAGGAGAGAAGCAGAGGGAAAGAAAAGAAAGGGCGTGCAACAAGTGAGCCCCAGGCTATGAACTAGATTCTAAGAACACAAGTGGGAGGCTGAGCGATCTATATGGGGCCGCGCTACCAAGCTCCACATGCACTGCGGAGAGAAAAGCTCAAGCATCCGCTCCACCAGGAACTATAAGATGAGGACGTGAAATTTGCTATGAAAGCCCGAAACCAGGGGTGTGCCGGAGAGGAATGAACCCCATGTGAGGATCTGAACTGGCGTACAGTCTGCCTCGGATCGCCAAGATGTCAAGATGTTCGCCAAGATGGTCTGGAACAGGGCGCGTCATGAAAACTTCCGCGTTTTTAAGAATTAGAGGTCTACTACAGGGAGGTGCTTTCAAAGATTCATGATCCAGTCCAAGGAGCTCAAACCGAAGATGTCTGACCCAGTTGAACCACCAAAAACCCTTTGAGCCACCAAACTCAGTCGCTTCTTCCTTGCGGGTGTTTCCGACGTAGCTCACGCACTGACCGTATCTGGCGCCGGGACACCCTCAGCCCGCGCCCGCCGCGTGTGGCGAGCGACGCGTTGCTCTGCGTCTGGCCACCTTCTGAAGCTGTCCGCGCTGCTGCAGCGGAATAGTGCATCACGAGCCTGCTGCTCAGACGGCATGGACGTCAGCATGTTCAGTACAACTTTTCCAGCGTTGAGTCTCACACGCAAGGAGCTCGACCACCTGTTTCTGCTCGGTTGGCAGTAGCGAAGCACGGACACGGTACCAAGAGCGGCCGGCACCGCAACACTGCCCCGCAGAGCTCACGATTTCAACGACCAGAACAACTGCCGTTGGATTTCAACATTTTCCCGGCTGGGAAAACTATGCAAGCTATGAATCGCGTCCAGCTGATGCCTTATTTGAGCGCTTACGACGTCCTGTGCCGCAGACATAAAGATTTCGTCCCGATTTCTCCACGGAGGCGGCTTTGTACGATGCTGTCACATATGTCATTGATAGCATCGGCAGAGGCAAGGTGACTTCACTGGTCTCCTTTGCTATCTCTGAGGCGTTTGACAGTGACAGTAAGCGACACCATCTTCTGGAAAAGCTGATATGGTACGGTATCGGTACACAGCGGTTCCGGGTACGGCTCCGGGTCGGGCTCACCCCGTCCGGGGCCTAACAAATGTCCTGAATGTCCGACACGACGTTATCCGGGTTCCGTATTGGCCCCGTCTCATTCAAATTTGCTGCAAATGGTTTGTCTCAAAGCAAGTCGGACGGAGAGATCTTTGTGTACGTTGATGACAATGAGATCCTTGACACCGACTTACCGAAAAAAACTCGGACCTTAAAATCTGTACGGAAACAGTATGGCAGCAATCAAATTATTCGCGCGGAACCGCTCCAAAATAAATCATTCCAAACAAGAAGTTATTTTGAATCTCGCCGGCCACACGCCGACTCATCACTCGCGGCCAGATTTGGCAACGACCAAATCAGACCCCTACAAAGTGTTAGCGTCCTGTGCGACCCTACCTACCGGCTGATGCCTCAGCTGGGGGAAACTAATCTCCACCAATGCGCGTCACAGAGATGTGATCAGGGACGCCGCGATCGCTTGTACCCCCCACCACCCGGACTCAGCGGTCTGCTCTCGACGGAATGATCGCTCAGTGGGACTTCATGATCTTGGGCAGCATCGTCTGGGGCGTCCACGCGGTTGAGCTGCTGTTTGAAAGGCAATGCGCTTCCATGTCCGTCCGCGCCACCGGGACTACAGCCGACCCTTGCTGGAGCTGGAGCCGGAGCTCGAGATGGAGCTGGAGGCTGCGGCGAGGGCGCACCGAGCTTGCGCGGGATCGGGCTTGGTTCGCGCGCTCAGCAGTAGTAGAATATGTAAGCGTCAGCGGGCATGTCATGCCATCCGCATGGCATGGCATGCCTGGGCATGTCATCCGCGGCCGGGTCTTTTGCATCGATGGAAGACCTGGCTTCATGCCTGATCTCGGGACGATCGCGGTGTGACCTCTGCTTTGTATTTTGTGCTTTGTGCTCGCGTTCCGTTATAAGCTTTTGAACTTGTAAAAACTGACATGGATAACAGAAACCCGTATAAAGAAGGATCCCAAATGCATCTATCTATCTATCTATCCACCCATGGTTTCCTGTCGCCTTAGATATCTCTGTTCTGGTCAACCGCCGACAATGCCACACTAAAAGAAGATAGCAATTTATTTCCTCCAGAACAGTCTTATTTTTCCGCATTCCCTGCGAACACCAGCCGTCAAAGTAAGGGGACATGGGGTGCCGCCGCGTGCAGTGGTCTGCGGTTCGGCAAAGTATGCTCTGGTGCGCAAAGCAGATTAGCGTCAGCTTAAATACGCCGGGTGTGTAGCCGCCGGTGCCTCGGTCCACGGCACGGCCCCTGACGAAACCGACCACTTCCTGGTCCGAAGAACGCCGCAGCCGAGTAGGGCCAGAGTCAACGGTCCTAGCTGCAGCTGGGCAGGGCCGGAGTCAACGGTCCTCGCCGCAGCCGAGGAGGGCCGGAGCCAACGGTCCTCGCCACAGCCGAGGAGGGCCGGAGTCAACGGTCCTCGCCACAGCCGAGGAGGGCCGGAGCCAACGGTCCCCACCACAGCCGAGGAGGACCGGAGACAACGGTCCCCACCACAGTTGAGGAGGGCCGGAGCCAACGGTCCCCACCACAGCCGAGGAGGGCCAGAGACAATGGTCCTCGCCGCAGCCGAGGAGGGCCGGAGCCAACGGTCCTCGCCGCGGCCGAGGAGGGCAGGAGCCAACGGTCCTCGCCGCAGCCGAGGAGGGCCGGAGCCAACGGTCCTCGCCGCAGCCGAGGAGGGCCGGAGCCAATGGTCCTCGCCGCAGCCGAGGAGGGCCGGAGCCAACGGTCCTCGCCGCAGCCGAGGAGGGCCGGAGACAACGGTCCTCGCCGCAGCCGAGGAGGGCCGGAGACAACGGTCCTCGCCGCAGCCGAGGAGGGCCGGAGACAACGGTCCTCGCCGCAGCAGGGGAGGGCCGGAGACAACGGTCCCCACCACAGTTGAGGAGGGCCGGAGCCAACGGTCCCCACCACAGCCGAGGAGGGCCGGAGACAATGGTCCTCGCCGCAGCCGAGGAGGGCCAGAGACAACGGTCCTCGCCGCAGCAGGGGAGGGCCGGAGACAACGGTCCCCACCACAGCCGAGGAGGGCCAGAGACAACGGTCCCCACCACAGTTGAGGAGGGCCGGAGCCAACGGTCCCCACCACAGCCGAGGAGGGCCGGAGACAATGGTCCTCGCCGCAGCCGAGGAGGGCCAGAGACAACGGTCCTCGCCGCAGCAGGGGAGGGCCGGAGACAACGGTCCTCGCCGCAGCTGGGGAGGGCCGGAGCCAACGGTCCCCACCACAGTTAAGGAGGGCCGGAGTCGACGGTCCTCACCACAGCCGAGGAGGACCGGAGCCAACGGTCCCCGCAGCAGCCGAGGAGGGCCGGAGCCAACGGTCCCCACCACAGCCGAGGAGGGCCGGAGTCAACGGTCCTCGCCGCAGTCGAGGAGGACCGGAGCCAACGGTCCTCGCCGCAGCCGAGGAGGGCCGGAGCCAACGGTCCTCGCCGCGGCCGAGGAGGGCAGGAGCCAACGGTCCTCGCCGCAGCTGAGGAGGACCGGAGTCAACGGTCCTCGCCGCAGCCGAGGAGGACCGGAGTCAACGGTCCTCGCCGCAGCCGAGGAGGACCGGAGCCGACGGTCCTCGCCGCGGTGCGCCAGCAGGACACCTGGTGCGACGCCTGGCCTCTGATGGTCCTGCTGAGCCGGGGCCGCAGTCCCTCCTGACGCCGCTCCTGCTGATCAGGGACTCATGATGATGGTGCGTTCGCCATTCAGAGCGGCGTGAGTGGAGCCGACTGGATGGGCCCGCAGAGCTCATCGACCGGCCGGCCGGCGCTCCAATCCGTCAAGCTCTGGCGAATCTGCCGCAGCCGGCCCAACCCGCCGCCGTCTGCACCGGGCGCGCCGTTCTGAGGAATCCGTCAACAGCTGGCGCCAGTCGGGCGCCGGCTCCGGTATGGTCCTGGCCCGGGCTTGGGCGAGCAGGGCGCCCCGGCGGACCAAAGCGGACAGCCTGTCGGCGGGTCCAGCGCACTTTTTCGGGACACGCTGCGACATCCGGTTTGTCGGGCCGCTGAAGAGAGAGGGCGACTCCAGGTTCCTCTGTTCTCGCCATATTAAGGGCGAGTTAACAATGGAACTGTTGAGAACTTTTCTTGTCGAACAATGCTTGAAGGCTGCCGGCGCCAATTGTGTGAAGGGAGGACCCGCGAATCGCCTTATTCGTTACCCGATGATTAGTTTTGTGATACAAGATGGTTCTTTATTCCTAATTTTCCTAATCTCGATCCATTAACATCGATTATAAAATTTGTAAATTTCGGCGATCACTTATGCCTTGCTTGCCTTGTTATCGTCTCCACCAAGGGAGACCTTTACTTCACGAATAGTTTACAGCATCGATCGCACCCACACGCAAGATGACATTTCAACGCGCCCAGAAATACCAAAGGGCCTGGCTGGAAGGATTACTGTTTGCCAGAAATATTCCAAAGGGCACTCCCAACCTCAACCGAGTTATTTCAGTCGGCGACATTTGTAAAGCGAGCCAGCACGTTTCTCTCGTGTGGCCGTCAGTGTAGCCTGCTTGGCTATCCACGGCGAGTGCCGTGACAGGGATAACCCCAATTTAGCGCCCAGGCTCGATCCCCGGCTTCCTTGAGCCTTTTACGGACCTCCGTACTCGAAAGGGACGCCCGGCGCATCGTTCAAACCCGTGGTTTTGCGCCTTGCGGTCAGACCGGAGTGCAGCGATCCACCTAGCTGGCCCATACCGGCCCACTTTTCAGAACTCCCCATTACATAAGATTGCATTTTTTATCCATGAAGGATGTCCCACGGTATTGTCAGTCGCCGGTCGTTTGCGAGCCGCCACCGGCGTTCGCCCGCGCCGGGGGGACCAGCCAGGGACCATGCGCGTGGGGCGGTTGACTCGCTGGCCCGGGCGGAGAGCCCCGCCAGAAATTGACGGGGCCGCAATCAAAGCCGCAGAGGCGCAGGCAAGGCTTGACGGGACCCCGCCACCCACCACCCGCTCCACACCGCCCGACTGCCCAGACGCCGGCTCCGGCCGCCGCCGACCCGGGAGGCGCGGTGGATGCTCGGTTGGTATCCGCCACTGACGTCACGGCCGTGGGCGGAGTCAGCCGCGATCAGCTGGTGCCCGGGGGCGCGTCGCTCATTCGTCCGCGGCCGGCCACCCGTGACGTGGAATTTGGCTGTGACGGTCTTGTCGAGCGTGGCGCTGGTTGCTGGGCAGAGCCACAGACGTGCCCCACGTGCACTGGCCTGTGCGCTAACTATGTTGCGTGTCGCTGGGCACCGCGAAGCAGCCAATTTCCTCCAGCGGCCGTCGTGGGCGGCGCCACCCATTTTTTGCCGAGGAGGAAGCAGGTCTACTGGCTTACCAAGCCGATCTCGGAGCATCCTATCTCATTCCCTATCGATTTTCCGCTAGACTACGCCCGCTTGCTTTAAAAAAGCCTCTTAGAAAAAGTTAAGGCAATGAAATATTCTCCTTGCGAGACGAAGCACCGGCCTTTAAAATAGTGTCTTCCTCTTGGACTGGCGGGCTTTGTGTTATTCGAAGGCTTCTTTCGTGTCATCTGGAGCCTTGTGTCGACCAAGAGGACCCGGAATCGGTCAGAAATCACCTCAGACCTACAGGGTAGCAACTGTCTCAGGCGCGCTTAACAATAGTCCTTTTTTGGATTTGATAGATTGTCCTCTTTTGGTAAATACAGGGCCTGCTGTCGGCGTGGTGGGCTTACTGAAATTTTATTAAGATGCAGATAATAGAGATGCCACGATAATTTATTTTATCGGGTTTTGCCGATTTCACATTGCTATTCGATAGCAAAATGCATGCTTGGGAGAGAAACATGCTCGGTTTGGATGATCTAAACAATGGGTGCCAAATGTTAACTCGAGTCGCCCGAACCCGATATGATCGCCATCTCGAGTCGCCCGAACCCGATATGATCGCCATCTCGAGTCGCCCGAACCCGACATGATCGTCATCTCGAGTCACCCGAGCCCGATATGATCACCATCTCGAGTCGTCCGAGCTCGACATGATCGCCATCTCGAGTCGCCCAGACCCGATATGATCACCATTTCG
>NW_023597034.1:38632481-38671048 GCF_011947565.3 Pollicipes pollicipes | reverse complement strand
GGCCTCACGTCAATTAACTGCATGGCAGTTGCTGGACCTGACCGGAGCATCTACGCGGCTGCGACGCATTGCACTGGTCAGGTCCACGACGCACGAGTGCTGCGGACATCTGGCCTCGTTGAAATGTTAGTTATACAGTTGAATAACTAAAATACAGAGCATTCTTCAAATGTAACATGTTTTCCGACTAGAGAACGCAACACAAATGAAACAGCATATGAAATATCAGGCAATGCCTTTGGCCACTATACCAATGTGTACAGTAGCCCAGTTAACTGCTAGCAAACTGGCACAAATTACCTCGTCCGAAACTTTAAAGTATGTTTCAAAATGGTCATTTCAATAACGAAATTTCACTGTCCAGCTACAGATCACATCAAGGACCAGCGCGTCATGTGGTCTTGCTCGGCGACAGCGCCTACCCACTGATCAATTTTACGTCACCGAACGTTATAAGCCGTCCGGTAAAGAAGTACGCGACAGAAAATGCCTCACGAAAAAGCAGACAATGGGGTTGTTTGAGTATCGCAAAACCCTTCGTGAGACAATCTGCGGCGCGGCACTGCGCCGTAGTTCTAAACAGACGACATTTTACGTCAGATAAAGACGCCACTCTACCCCGACGTTTTTGAGGACTGAGGCATGCTGGTCGTGCATTTTGAGTCAGATTTCAGCTATTTCAGATGGGAAATGAAACCAAGATTGCTCCAATACTGTCCCAACCATGTTTTCCTGCAGTACCTCGCACCTTATGTTCCGTTGCGGGGAGAGCATCGGTAAGACACCTTACCGAGCACATTGCTGGGGCATGCTACCACATACGGGAAGTAGCAGTGAAATACGAAACGCGGGCCAATTCTTAAAACAGTATACTTGATATGAACAATGCATAAACTTACAACATGCAGATATCCACACTTCACAGCAGGAAGCAGGTTACCATATTCCATAGTACTGTCATGTTATATCAGTGTGTCCACTCTCGCGTTCCGTCACTCAAGTCTGTCGGTTTATGCTGTATTCGATGATCGATGTCTGATCAGGCCAGGGAAGGAGCACTCACGTCCTCTCTCTCTTGCGCCGTTCGGTGATTAAGTAGTTGGGTACGGCGGTGGCAGGACCCCGGCGGGGCGTCCACCATATGGGGATCAGCCACCAGTCGGAAGGGGCCGGAAAGGACAGGCCAACAGAGCTTAACAAATGAAATAAAATTTAAAGAGACACACAACGGGGGACCGGGGGATAGAAATAACAGAGGCTCTGAGGATGGACAGCATCGCCGACGTTTCACAGAAAAAGGAAAACCTAGTAAAGTCAAATTTGTCGGAAACAATCAACTAATTTCATTTTAATGGTGTGACGCAAAAATAACAGCTGATGTTAACATTTGATGCAGCCGAAAGTGATTTGACTGCTCAAAACATTTACAATTAACAGCAGTGTGCTAAAAAAAGCAATGATAGGTTGCCCATTGAATGCAATGCTTTCACAGTCATGCAAAATGCTGCAACCACCAGGCTGCTTCACTCCAAAGTATTGTTCACGCAAATGATAACACGAGCATAACAAGAAAATATTACATGCAGTGAAATGCCACTGCAAACCTGCTGACATTATGAAAAGTTGGAGACGCGACAAGTGCATGTGGTTGTGGTGAGAAGTGCAAAAAGTAAGGAAGTGACAAAGCTGCTAGTGCGTGCAAGGCTCGTGATAATAATATCGTTAGATGCCATCCAAGAAACCAACCGCAATACCTTTCCACTTTTCCCAGCTCCCAGCATCTCACACCAGTTGCAGTGACTAAAAAAGCCTTTTAACAAAATGAGCAAACATGGAAAACTAGATGACAACAGTTACTGAAGCTTTTTACCAATATTTCAAGGCCACACAAAACATTACTTGATAATTTCTTAATGCAATTTCCCTGACGGCGTTACATTCACGGCTCACAAGCAAAGCTTGTCCGCACACACAATTTGTTAAGACAGTAGTATGTGTATCCATAATAATACACCACTATATTTTCAGAATTCTTAAGGTAAAGGCAATGTTGCAAAGTTGTTTCATGCAGGCTTTTACCCAAGAATGCGCATTAATGAGCTGCACAGACCTGCCGCTGCCAAAATGAATTGCAATATAATGGCATGTAATGGATAAATTGCATGCTGTAACACTTCAATAGGTTCAACCTGTTGGCAAGATCATAATGAAGTGGAAAATTGCCTTTGTACAACCCTGCATCATAGAAAATGCTAATGTTTCTTGAGGTTGTCGTGCATCACCTCCTAGTCATGTTCAAATGCAAACATAAAGATAGGGGCATATATCGATATATCACATTTTATTGGTATGCCTGTTTATCGTAAGAAAGAACGGAATTTAAGCTGGTCAATCAATTCGTCACGAGCATCACGCTGATTTTTTTTCAAACTCAACAAAACTGGTCGGAAGGCCTGCAGGACGGCACTGCGGATCTCTCGAAGCAATAACAGTTTTGGGTGTTTGCATTGTTTGCAGCAACTTGATGTTCATATGGTTGGTATATATATATATATATATATATATATATTTATATATATATATTATATATATATATATATATATATATATTTGACACTGGGGTTATTTTCGTCGGCAATTATTTTTACGTTCTAAATCAATTGCCTAACATGGAAGCAAGTTATGCCACACTTTCATTCGGTAATTGCTCCAAACTGGTGCTGTTTCATGAATAACATGGGAAAATTCCAAACACAGAAAATTAATTCGCTCAGTTTTATTGAGGGTATTCAACAAAACGCTGAACATTCAGCTGCAGATACATGTACAATATATCCAGCTCAAACACCCCACACGCAACTACATGCCACATCCACGTAAACGCTGCGAAGTCAGTTGAAAAGAGCGAAACGGAAACACTTCTCATGATCAATGTGTCATACTGTTCTCATTCATCGTTGTCGCTGCCGGAGTCGGTGCCGGAGTCGCTGCTATCATCGGTTGTTACGACAACCGGTGGGAAATCCTCTAGCAGCCCGTCATTCGTCCAGTACTGCTGCTCCATCCTTTTGACGTGCTCACAGCACTTACTCCAGTCCTCTGGAGAGACAGCTGCGACACCTGCCTCCACCAGCCGTTCCACCTCCTCCATCCGCCCCGTCAAGTTCCCCCGTCCTATCACGCGCTTCAACTGTGCCCACACTAACTCTATCGGGTTCAAGTCGCAGTGATACGGCGGCAGGCGAACGATCCGATGACCATAATCTCTAGCAAGGTTGTCCAGAAAATATTCCTTCTTCAGGTTCTGGGACTTGACTAGCTCCAGCAGCTCCACCTTCCGCATGTCTTCGTCGATGGCCACACCTGCCTGCTGCAACCACTCCCGGATTTCCGCTTTACGCCAGCTAGAAGTTGGCACTTTTTGGCAGAAACTTTTTGGCATGTTTGTTTTGGCATGCATTGGCATGTTTTGGCTGGCACTTTTTGAATGATATGAGACATTATCTATGATGATCACAGAGTGCTCTGGCGCGTTCGGAAGCAGGCACTCGGTGAATCACTTCTCGTAGCAGTCGGCGTTCATCGACGTGTGGTAGTCGGCGTTCTTGCCATCGGTCCTGAGGTGGAGAAGTGCGCCCGGTTTAAATCCTTCTGAAGAGCCGGCATGGACTATGATAAAACGTTTTCCTTTTCCAATGGCGTTCTTTCGTCCGTTGATTTGACTACCGTCCAGTCACGCTAAGTCCTCCATATCGTACTGATTATACCATGTCTCGTCGGTATAAATGATTTTGCTGCCGGGAACTTCTCCACGCAGCCTCCTCATCTCCCGCAAGAACTGGCATCTCGTTGCTGCAATGTGAGGTTTCCCGATCAGGATTTTGCGCTTGTTGATCCTTCAGTACTTAAATCCGTTCGCGAGTAGGTGTTTTCTTGCGGTGGATCTAGACATGGTGACGCCGAGCTGTTCGTGAAGAGCATCCGTGATGGTGTCCAGAGTAGCACGTTTTCCGTCGATGTACATTTGGTATACCATTCTCCTCATCGCGCAAACATCGAACGGATCTAGATTTACCCTTGGTCTTGCTGCAGCTGGTCGGGATCGGATTGGCGACTTCAGTCTGGCACCATTCTGGGGTTCACGTTGTATGCGGTAGACTGTAGTTTTCCCAACGCCGGTTACAGCTGCTGTTCTTAATAATGGACTCTCCCGGCGTCGTTGTCTCCCGCCTTCAACTTCATGTCCCGGTCTTCGACAAAATGTTGATACACATTATAAACGATTTCCCTACTTTGTGCCCCAATAATCCTTCCAGACGCAAGATTAGATTTCTCATTCATTGGTAAGTAGGTACTAAAACATATAAAGGATATAAAAAGACAATGAAATATACAAGTACAACAATATAAAAACTTTTCACTGCGTAAAATATTACCGCAACACCAAAGTGATGCCGGTCATGATGCCGGTAATTTTTGGGCTACAGATCACTCGAACAATGGCCCACGCGGAAAAACCGTGCAAAATCGTTGGCAGCGCTTTAATTCCGTTCTTTCTTACCATTAACAGAGCATAGTCATTAGACTTGAAGAATGCGAAAAAAATGTTCTCTCTCAGTAGTGTAAACCTCTCTCGCACACTCCCCATCACATCAAAATCAATGCAGGCTACTGACATGCACCACCAGTGATCACACGCATTTTATGCGCCTGTTTCACACAAAGATGTTAAATAAATGTGACCCCACACTTGCACAGCCCGCGTGACTATCAAGTTCCATGCTTTCTCACAATTTCCGCACAGGTTTGGGTTATAACACCGCATTTTACCGTGAGTTCTCTCCAAAACACAGTCTCAACGAGGGTTCACGGTAATGCTCCTCAGGAGGTTTTGTTTGTGAGACGCAATTTGTTGTTTAAATATTAAAGATTTACATATTAAAAGTTTAGATATTAAGCTTTGTCATGCAATGTATGTTAGATAAGTAGTAAAATATAATTCTTGAATTACTGTACTGTTCTCCTACTTATACAATGATTTGCTAGACCATAAACCCCTGTAAGGCTCTTTGCTCCGGCGCACGAAGCGCCAACCGAGCCGTCTATAAAAGTCAGTAGAAGAAAAACGCCAGCATGACAAAACAAAAGACAAATTGGCCGTCGCGTCTTCTGTTTTGTAACATTCGGGAGAATGCCGTTCTTTTTTTGGTGCCGTACTTTTTCATGCAGACAGTGGCGTTCTTTTTATAACTTGGACCTTTGGAGATGGTTAATCTCCTGCTCAATAGCGGTACCAGAGAGATAAGACATGACATTTCCAATGTCATTGATGAGAGCTCGGCGGGGCCGTCGAGTATATGGTTTTCGTAGGATCTGAGGAAGAGCGTCACGAAGGTAAGTAGTTTCACCGCGTAGTCCCTGAATGGCATCTGCCTGGCATGTTATAGCGCGATTTACTTGTTGTGTGGCCTTGCCAGATAACTATCGCTGAAGATAGTCTGCAAAAACCTTTAGATTTCGGGTGGCCTTTTCAACTGAATGAAGTTGTATTTTGATCACGATGTGTTTACTGAAAGCGTAATTGCACACGAGTTGTAACATGATTTTGCCCACAGGTAACAATAAGTGTCCTGGGTCGCCAGAGATAAGGGTTAAAGAGCAGGACGCGAGGCGCAGCACCGGGGTAATCGCCGACTGCCAGAACATCCTGCAAAAAGCCAGAACTTTCTCAGAATATTGCGATGGACATCACCATCAGAGATGTAGCGGTTAGCGCGGTATTTTGCAGTCTACGCCAACTAAGAATATGTGTCGGAGCACTGGTCTCGACATCACCATTGTCTGGATTGTCTTTCGGTTAAGCGGTATAGGTTTTCGGCTTTTTGTCCTCATGCGGATCATCATCCGGTAAGAGACTGCTTACATCTCGTCGTTTGTGACCAGCTAGACTGGTCCAGAAACCATCATGTCGTCGCGCGCGTATTTACGATCGCAATGCGTAGCTATGTGAGGGTACATGATTGCTGTCTACTTTGTCCGATAACAGTGCAGCCGTCTGATCAGAAGTCTGGTCCTCATAGGGTGGTTCCCCGTCAGCAATCATTTCCTGGTCCATATCGGTTGAGTCGTCAGCACTGTCGTCATTCACTTGAAGTACGCTGGCAACAGGTGTGTCCTGTTCGCGTGCGGTTGTCAAAGGACCGCCATTGGGGAAAGCTCATTTTGCTAATCTGGGGGATTGGAGATGAAGCGGTTCTATCCAAGGCCCATGCGAATTTCGGTGGGAGTTTTACAGCGTCGTGATTTCTGTCCCAAACGTCATTGATATTCTTGATTCGGAGGTTTTCTGAATGAACTAGCTTCGTTTTGTGATGTCATGTTTTTGATCACGTAGTTCTCTTCTTCAATTTTGGTTACAGTGCGGAAGTAAGGCTTGCAGTGCAAGGTGAACTTAGATAAATTTCCTATTTTGACCACGGGATCGTAGTAGTAAACTGGGTTGCCAATTTGGAACGAGGATGCTTCAGCACTGTTGTCAAATAACATTTTGTTGTGATCTCGCGTTTCTTGAATGTTTTCTGCGACATGTTTGCGTACGTCGTGGAGATTTTCAAACATTTGGGGAACGCACTCGTCGCCAGGGTATTTATAACGGGTTCACATCAAGATATCTACAGGCAGAATTGGATCTCGGCCATACATGAGAAATTGCGGTATTTAGTTCTTTCGTTTTTACTAACCTTGAAAACGGCTAAACATGGTTGAAGAATCTGTTTCCATTTCGTGTGATTTTCGCTAATCTTTTGGTAATCATCTCATTCCAGGCCTTATGGAATCTTTCCATTTTTTCGCTGGTCTGAGCAAGGTAGCTACTCGTGTGTATCCTAGCTCTTCCTAACTATTGGCAGTATCTACAACTGCGTTGCAAAGTTATGTTCCCTGATCGCTCAAACTGATCGAGGGCATCAACGACGGGGTATGATTTCGTTCAAGAGTATTTGGGCTATGGTGTTCGCATTTTTGCTGGAAATGGGGTAAGCCTCCGGAAATCTCAATAATAAGTCAACTACCATACAAATGCAAACGCTACCTTTTGACGACATTGGGTGAGGTCCGGGTAAGTCAATGCCGAGGTAAGTCATGGAAGTACTTGGCATTGACATTTCTTGTAACGGGTGTCTTTCCTTTTTGAGCTTTTTCATATCATACTTTTCACAAGTTTGAACATATGCGTTAATTTATTTCAACGTGTCCGGCCAAAAAATGAATTCAAGACCTTGTCTGTGGTCTTCTCGGCCCTCTAAAGTATCTATCATGCGCCTCTCGAAAGATGGTGCACTTGAATTTTTCAGGAACTACTAGGTGAGCACGGGTCAAAGCACGTATTTTAGTGCGTGACGATTAATGGTACAGTCGATCATGCTCGATGTAGTATCCTTTTACTCCATCATCGTCTCCTTCCAACAGTTGTTTCGCTTTTGCTTTTGTAGAGACAATGCTTTACTTATTTTCAGTTGCTGGTTATCAAAGCCAAGGAGACCTTTTATTTCATTGAGATAGTCCACACCCATAGTCATGTCATGGCCTATTCCCATAGGTACAAGGAAAGTGATACATTCGGATTTTACCAAATGTCATGCAAATTGTTGCCATATTTGTGACTTTAATTCGGTAGCTTCAAACAAATATTGAAGATACTTTTCCTGACACGTTTTCGTCATCAAAATGTCGTTGCATGATGCTAAGAATTTGTCGCTTACCTGCGAAAATTGAGTTTCGGTATCTGAAAGAGTGCAACACCTGTTTTTGCCTATACAAACGTCTATAAAGGGACATTTCCTGTTCACATTTGTGTTACAACTTTCACCTACTCGACTGGACGTATGTCCCACTAGTGTCCCGAACGTTCCCGTTCACCGGCTTGCGGGGTCTGCCTGCGCAGTTGTGGAGCATATTTGCGACACACGCGTTGGGAAGGCAACACAAATGATAAATGGGCCTATGGTCTTCGTTAAATTGATATGTAAGTCGTCCCGGGGATCCCCTATCTAACCTTGGGCGTGGCCCGTGATGGACTTGTGTACCTGGAAAATTTCGTGCTGGTGGTGGTGGATATGATCTACTTTGTCCAAGAGGGTGGTTCGGGATGAAGCGTTTCTGGTACTGGTTTTGAGGCATCTGCCTGTACTGGTTCGCATGTTGCGGTTGCACTCCTTGGGTGCTTTCGTTTGTTTCGCTTACTCCGTTTTAACTGCTAGGACATTGCCAGATTTCATGAGCTGTTCGATGTTTACTGCAAGGGGTTTGTGGCTAGTTTGACCAGATCGATTTCCATCGGCTCCTCCCTGACCCGCATTTTTACCTACCTGCAAAATTTGTTTTCCATTAGTGCGATGTTTAAGACTGCGGTCAGAGTCAAGGGCTGTCGGTGAAGCAGTTTGTTCGCTTTTCGATTATCCACAAGTCCGTTTACAAACAATTTGGCTAGGGCCTTGTGTTTGCCCGGGGTGTAACGCTGTGTTCTTTTGGGTAGCGTTCTTCCTTTCACCAACGTCCATCAGAGAACGGGCACGCAAGGTAACTATATTCGGTCGAGGTCCGCTTCACGAAGTGCAGGGTCACGACACTGGTCGTCGGGTCGCGTCCGCTTCTCCCTGACCGTCACTGCTCGTCTGACGCTACGCAGGATACGTCAGGTTATACACGGTAGGGCCGCTGGGCGGCGCCGGCGTGCGGCCTCCAAACACTGGGGATGGGGCGTTCTCGAGCCTTCGACGTTCTGCAATTCTAATGCGCATGTGAGCCCTCATGAAGCAGCAGTAGAGGCGCGCCATGTCGCAGCCCTTGCAAAAAGTGACTACGGCTACGGGTTACCACATCCGGCTTATCTAATCATTACCATACAAAATAAACAAGGCAATGCATCTGCGTCGAACGAGTCGGTCTAAGTGCGTTGGTTTCGCTACCGAGCCGAGCGTCCCGCTGACGCGTTGACAATGGCGTCCCGCTGACGCGTTGACAATGGCGCAGTACCGACGCGTATTCGTTCACGCGTTACGGGGGGGGGGGGGGGGTATGTCATTTCCGTACACTTTAGCAGCTAATTGATTAAGACGCTGGTAGAAGGACTGGACGGGTTTGCTCGATCTTTGAGTGATACGGTTCAGTTTTTCCTCTTAAGTGTCGGGATCGCGCAGATTTGCAAAAAATGTCGGAGCGAGTCCTTCATCTTGAGCTATGTGCAGTTATGTTCTTCGTTGCGCAAAAATGATGATTTTGCTGTTCCAGCTACGAGACATCGTGCAGTAGTGAGGGTGACTTTGCCGTTACCGTTGTAATCCTGAGGGATGCCATCAACGTCAGCTATACGTTGATACAAATTCCCAGCGTTTAGACCGTCAAAGTGGGTAGATAGTCCGGGTAATAGAGGGTAGGAATTTGTAGCTGACGGTGGCATGTCGTGCAGCGGCGTTCGACCTTTTGGTAATGTTTTTTTTAACAACTTAAGTAGTTGTTTTCGCTAATTAGCAAGGTCTGCTGCTAGGGGATTAGCGGAGGGAAAGCTTCAACAGCGTTCGAGACAAGGGAGACAGGAGCAGCGGTGATGAGCGAAGCAAGTAGTGACTTGATCGCAGTTGCAGGCATGACAATTGCCACACAGCAAACAGAAGTCACGCTTGTTTAGATCGTGACATGCACAGAAGTGCTTCCGTTTCTTCCTTCTGTTCTCCAGATAAGAACAATGGTATGGATAGAGTTTTTAAGAGGGCCGCATGGATCGGTGGCGAAACTGTCCTTCCAGATATTCAACAGGTGCAGGTGCCAAGAGCCAAGTAATCTAGTTCCTTTCCCGTGACGCAGTGACTTGCATGAATCGAATGGATCGGGGCCAGTACTTCAATGGTCGCACCTTGGCTGGAGACGAGCAGACTTTTCAGCGTATAAGGGCCGCTTGGTCTAGGAGATCCGGGCCTGAGGCACCAATGTAACACTTCACAGGGTAGATCTATGTTCTTATTCTCACTGTGGATAAAAATATAAGTAAAGGGGTTACCTACACTCGGCCACAAGATAGCCGGGCTCGCTTGCGCTGTGTAAGCAGTGCAGAGTCGCGGCCCTGGTCGTGTTCGGACCTCGTTTGTTGCTACGCAGTATGCGTCAGCCTATATACACCGAGGGGTGTTGCCGGATGACCCCTGGTCTCGCGTGGGCGCACTCGACAGCGTCCCATTGCATACCACAATGGCTGCACAGATCTCGTACACGGGCTTAACAAGACTGCAGAGACACCTGATAATGCACGGCTATTCAGGTTTTCCATGAAGCGAATAATATGATGACCTTTGAAGTGAATAAGAAGTTAAAAGTCAAACAAATTAGGGGCACCGATGAACATACCAAAAACAGCGACGAGGCGAGGCGACGCGCAGAGAGCGAGGAGTGGGGTGGGGGAGATAGCCGATAGCCGTGGGATCTGTGTGCACACTGGGATCTGTGGGATCCCAGTGTGCTTATTTCAATGTGACCTGGTAAAAGTACTCATCTGAAAAGCATAACGGGCTACTTGTCACTGATAAAATGCAAATAAAACATTGTTATCAGTAATGTCGTGTGTAACATGATGTGCAATGTCACGTGCAATGTCATACGTAACGCATGGCAAGAACTGCGTACTAGGTGAAGGCATCATAAAGACAGTTTCTGACCAATTACTCTCTCATCCCTTTTTGTGTACTGCTCAACAAAATATTTGAAGCAATCGACACCAAAGCCATTATAATTTCAGTAAATCCTCTATGAAGTTACCATCATCATGCAAGGCGCACCTTGAAGGATGCATTCACGGCATAAAAAGTGATGGGGACGGAATGGTGCATCTCAACATCGACAATGATAACCGTCTTAATTTTTATCAACCTTTCAGCCGTCCTTGCCAGGGAGTTCGTTTCCAGCAACAGCAGCTATCGCACAACACCTCCAGCAAACCCGGCATCAGGACAGCACAGCAGTGCATTGCAAATGAAATGGGGGACTATTCCATCACGTCGCTTCAAGAACTACCTTAATGTTATAACATGAGTTGTTGTTGGTTTAACCGGAAAAGCTACAAATATGCAACATATCTAGGATATAAGCAATAAATATAGATAAAGTCGAGAAAATGGAATTCCCGTTGGTACAGCACCTGTATTTATTGTTGATTCATGAAATCAAAATTATTTAGACCGATGCAAAGAATTTTTCGTTCCCTTATTTAGTTTGCGAACAAGTTCCCCAGGTGATTACAAATCTTGCGGTTCTGAGGCATTCATTGAAGCATACGCGGAAGCAAGGCAAGCGCGGAAGCAAGCGCGGAAAGAGCATAGCTGTTTTTGATCCTTGATATAACCTTGTGGGAGGCTTAGGGATATCAGTAACCGTGTCGTGTATTGTTATTTCCTTAGTGCCTTTATTACGGCCTCGGCAGCTGTCCGTATGTTGTGTTCGTGATTTCCACTTGACTGTTCGTAAGCACCGCGTCCAGCCCAAGGAAATAAGTAAGGTTCCATGTGTACTGATGCGGTTGTTACCTGGGATAAACCCACTGTGTATTGACTGGACTGGTTGTGCGTGGAAGGACAACATTTCCTGGGTTATTGTCCCAGCAGACGCCGCTTATTATTGATGGTAAAAAGCTGGATGTAGACAATTTTCTTGAGAGCTGGAAAACTCAGTTGTTAAAGGATTGTAGCTGCTACTGGCAGAACACCATACTTGTAAGTGTGGTTTCTAAGATTTGCCCATTTGTCCACTTTCCTGACTACTTCTGTCTAGTCCTATATGCACCATGTTAGATATATCATGTATGATGCACTCCCCCCCCCACTTTGAATGCATGGTAGCCCACATTCCATGGCATGCTGAGTGATATATTCTTGCAAAAGTTAAGCCATGATATCAAACAATCTTTTGATGACAAGGTTATGCTCACTGTAAGGTCATGCCTTTAAGTATGAGGAATCAGTACAAAGTGGGGCCAAGCACAGTGGATGGATTTTGCAGACTGGGCATCTGATACTTTTGTTAGGACCATCAACCCATTAAGACCTAATTGATGGAGGCTTTGATTTAAAGACATGCCTTTAGGTGATTCTTGAAAAGAAAGATTTTAAACCTTTCAATATGACCATTAGTTTGGTTTCATGTGATATGAAGGTGTTCTTTGCAAAACATTGCTTTAAAAACTGAAAACTAAGATGTTCTGGTCTCATTCAACTCCATCTTATCTCTTATCTTACTAAAGCATATTAAATACATTTTGCAACTTTTAATGTCTGTTTTTAAACTCCCCAGCATAATCATTTGTCCCACAAAGACACTGATTCCCACATACAATCATAATTCAACTGATTTCATCAGCTGAGCACTCACAGGCTGTTATGCTATGTTATCTATGTGAGGGATGGTGCAGTCAGATTATTATGTTAATGTGGTTTTTGTGACTGTGCACAGTTCACACCTCATGATCATCACAGTATCTTATAGAAAGAATATGCCAAGCATCACCGAAGCTAGTGCTGTGGCCAGGTATGGTGAAGGCCAGCCTATCTTGTGGAGCCATTGTTCATCACACAAAAGAGCATGGAATGTGCAAAGAAAGAAAAGCACACTGGCACAAAACTTGTAAGCGAAGACATGCAGGTAACAAACAAGACACTGTGCATCACACAACCATCACAACACTCTTTGCCTCACTAATAATGTAAGCACAATGAAGCAAAGTTGAGTGCAAATGATCTGAAGCACAGATAGCATGCATTGACCATCAGGCAGGCACAGATCAAACAACTTTGGACTAGGTCCAGCAGGCACTTGAGCTTGGGTTTAGTTAGATTATGGATCCTGACAGTCTTAGCACAACACTGGAGAACTTGACAGTCTCAGCACAGCACTGGAGAGCTCAAGTGGCATGTATGCCCCTGGATGCCTGAGCACTTTCATTGACACCAGGTGCCCGTAACTCAGGTGCATGGCACCAGTGGATCCTCTTCAGCCTCATTTTCTGAGCCCTTATTTGACTGTCATATTTGCCAGGTATGGTGAGTGAGCACTTGCTGGGTGACTTTTGGAATATAAGATATGTTCATGAGACATCCAGCTCATGGCTGTGGAGTGCTATGCAAAGTGTGCACAGCATTGCAGCCATGCACAGTGTGCATGACTGCTGAAGTTCAGCATGTCAGTGGGTACAGCATGCTCCTATCTGGTTCGGCGAGCCGCAGTTGGGAGTGGGTCCTGGCCTCATTCAGTGATTCAGGTCATTAGCGTGTAGCGCTTGCTCGCATTGACAGATCTGGTGGGGAATGCATTGGGTAGTTCTACTCACAGCGATCCCGGGCTGGTGAGAAACGCCCGCGGTTTAGTGGACACGAGGAACGCCTCGTGGTCCGAGGGATGTAGTCGGATATTCTGAACATGGAAAACAGACGGCGGAGAGACGTGATGACAGTTTGGATCGGCATATTTTACCATTGAAAGGTGGATGGAAATCGAGCGTCCGAACTGGCCTTCAAATACTAGTTTCATAGCAATGGTGCAGTATTCAAATTGACCAAGCTCCGTGCCGCTCATGGTAAGCTTTATCAGTTCATTTTGATTCACGACTACATTCATTGTTGGATGATTTGCATGATGCTCGGTTGGCCCATCTTTCCGCTGGTTCTAGACTTCGTTCTGGGTGGGACCAAGATAAAGCTCGCCAACTGTCACCCATCTTTCCACTGGTTCTTGACTTCGCTCTGGGTGGACCAAGATAAAGCTCGACAACTGTAGCCCATCTTTCCTCTGGTTCTAGACTTCGTTCTGGGTGGGACCAAGATAAAGCTCGACAACTGTTAAGATTCGTCCTCCGGCATTACATTGGATGGAGGACCATGTCATGTTTTAAAAATGGTGTATCGGTTTGGTGTATTAACCACACTAATACCAACTAATGGCTCGCATGTCACCACCACATGCACACCCTTTCAACAGACTACAGACGAGCCGTCATTATAAATACATGGCTTCCCCCACAGGTACAGTAGACTCGCCCAGCCGCTGCCATGGCCGTCAGGTGGAGAACGCTGTCGGTGCTTATGATCGGCTGTGCGTCAGTACTGCTCCGTGAGTGGCTACTGCGGGCTCTCCTGCTGTCGGAAGACGGGCCGGACGCCTGCCGATCGCGCGGCTCGGCTCGCTTGGCGGGATGCCAAACCGCAGCGGCCCAGATCACAGCAGACGTTGTAGCTCATTGTTGGGATGAGAAGGGTGCATGCTCCGGAATGTTCTGCTCCCACCGGCCGTCATTGCTCAGCAACAACGGTGTCTTCGTTACTTGCAAGTTTTACGCGCCCTCCGAATGACGCTTATCCTTGTGGTGATCGTAGCGGGTATATATCTGCCGCTTTCGTAGTGGTGTAACGTCCTGTCACGGACCCGCCGCCTCGCGGTCCGTTTTGGGCCGCTGTCCGGCCGGTTTGCCCTGATGTCCGTGCCGACCCGTCCGTTCCAGTGCTGCTCCTGAATAGCTACATGTTCGTGAGTTCCCACGCGATGAACGGCGGCGGCGGCGGTGGGCGTGCTGAGCCTGTGAACCCGGCCCTGCCTCTGCCCAGACGCCGCAAGATGGCGGCGCGCGCCGAGCCGCCTGACGGCGTCGACTGCGAGGCAGACGAGCTGGACGAACATGAGGTGAACGCCCCGCAGATGGCCTGGGTGAACGCCCCGGAGACGGCCCGGACCCGCGGGGAGGGAATAGAACCGGGGCAACAGCCAGTCAGCTGTTTCGGACTAGAGGTGCCGCTTTTAAGTCCGCAGACCCGCAGAGCGCGGGTAAAAAGGCTTAAGTGATGTCTCTAGTCTGCTGAACCTGGGTCATATTCTGTGGTCGCCAGGTGGTGCAGGCTAGAGAGACAACACTTTTTAATTTTTACCCCCGCTTGCGGGCCTGTGGGCTTAAAAACCGCACCTCCAGTCCGTAGCGACTGACGGACTGCAAAATCAGCAGCGACGCTGGAGCCAGTGCCCAAGGCACGAACGGGTTTTACACGAGCAGCGGGGCTGATTGAGCACGCCGGCCAGTACAATGGGGTCGACTCAGTAAGCATTATTTATCCGGGCCGGAATCCGGCCGTGTATTGGCAACAGCCGGTGACCGCGATCTCGATGCGGTGGTGCCATGACCCGGCTGCCGCCCTTGCTGGTGACGCGCCTGCTGAGCCAGCTGCTGACCTGGCGTGGCCCGGGTGCCGGCAGGAGCTGCGCTGTCACGGCGTGTGGCTGGCGGAGGCGCGTGCCGACCTGCGCCGCCTGGAGCAGCGGCTGGCCGCCCTCACCAAGCGGGCCGGCGTCAAAAGCTTCCCCAGGGTCAAGTTCAGAAATTACCGCGACAGAAAACGCATTCTGGTGAGGCGAGTGTCTGCTGCCTAGCGGGCGAAGCGGCGATGCTTTGCTTTGTATTTCACGTGCCGCTTTAAGATAACAGGCTTAGAACTCAAACTCGTTTTCTTCGGATGTTTGCGTAAGTGAGGTGCGTGTTATGGTGCAGATGTATTCGCTGCTTCGCATGCTGATCGCCATGGAAGCTTCTGTGTTTTTACGTGCGGTGCAATGCGACATTACTTGTGTTTGTGCCGCGTGTGTACTATGACGATCCGGTGGTGATCCAGCGGCAATCGCTGACCCGTGGTCCGGTGATGCGGGGTTCTGCATATTGGTGACGCGCGCACCGTGCCTGCGTACGGAGCGCTCGCCACCATAGCGGCCTGTAGTGCGGTGATATCCGATGTACAGCACGGGACCGGCCGTGGCCGTCCGCGGTGCTGTATCAGGTAGCTACGCCCGCGGTCCCCGTCTGACCTGTCTGACCTTGTCACCAGGTCACGGGCGGGGCCGGGTTCGTCGGCTCCCACCTGGTCGACCGGCTCATGCTCGATGGCTACGAGGTGATCGTGCTGGACAACCTGTACACGGGGCGCAAGCGCAACATCGAGCAGTGGCTCGGCCACGAGAACTTCGAGATGGCCATGCACGACGTCATCAACCAGTACTACGCCGAAGTGGACGAGATCTACCACCTGGCCAGCCCGGCCAGCCCGCCCCACTACATGGCCAACCCGGTCAAGACCATCAAGACCAACACCATCGGCACTATCAACATGCTTGGTGAGCGGCGGCCGGCGGGGGCGTGGGCGGCCGGCTCCTCGCGCCGCGGTGGAGAGGGAGGGGCAGCTCTTCGGGTGGGCGTCAGCGAGCTGCCCACCAGCTCGGCTGGGGGCGGGGCATGGGGGCTCCTCGGCGTCCCGCCGCCGGTCATGTGGGATGGTTTGCGAAGACTAGTGGGGTTCGCAGAGGTTGTCTTGTGACCGAGGCGGCAGGGAGGCGGATTGGCGTGAGCCTCTTGCGCTCTTGCGTGCGTGCTGTGCATGTCCCAGTGTCGCTGCTGTGCGAGTGAGTGCAAAACGCTCAGTGTGGTGATGGTACGCACCACCAGCTGAATTCCTTAAGCGTGAGTTTCAACGCCATGGTTTCTTATATTGCTGTGGATGATCCTGAGGTGAACTTGACTTGTAAAGCAAGCCACCATTCTTTGTTTTGTGTGGTACAGTCGTTTGCAATTACTTTTTTGGCAGGCCTCGCATTCCTGGCACGGATCTAGCCGTGCTCTAGTTGGATCGCTTTCGATATTGATATTGACAATACGCATCTGAAAGGCAGAACGGGACAGGCGTGCGGCGTGTGCCATGACCACGCGTCTTTGCTGTGACGCCGACAGGTCTGGCCAAGCGGGTGGGAGCGCGTCTCTTGATCGCCAGCACCTCGGAGGTGTACGGCGACCCGGAGGTGCACCCCCAGCCGGAGACGTACTGGGGTCACGTCAACCCCATCGGTCAGTGTACCGGCCGCCTCGGGCGCCGCTGGAAACCGGACTGGTGCTGTTGTAGGGAGACGCCGTTGCACGCGCGCACTCACGGCAGCGCCTGGCACGCAGACGGCCAGATACAGTTACAGGCTAATCAGCAGCCTAGTTTCACTGAAATCCCACGGCTAGCCATCACTGAAGCTTGCTCTCTGGTGCCTGAAATTGGATATGATGCAACGCAGTAGTTTTGACCAATGCATTTCCTGCGCTACTAATTTTCGAAACACTAGAAATAATGTTTCAAAAAGCCAGGTGCAGTTCACCGCACGTGAAAGGCGCGCCCCCGGCATGCGTCATCATCGAGAGCGCCCGCCCCAACCAGGCGGCGCCGCTCGGCCCCGCCCTTCACCGACGGCTCCGCTCCTCCTCTGGCAGGGCCGCGTGCCTGCTACGACGAGGCCAAGCGCGTGGCCGAGACGCTGGCGTTCGCCTACCACAAGCAGTCGAACGTGAGCGTGCGCGTGGCGCGCATCTTTAACACGTACGGGCCGCGCATGCACAACAACGACGGCCGCGTGGTCAGCAACTTCATCCTGCAGGCGCTGCAGAACCAGACGCTGACGGTGAGAGCGGCGCCGCGACCGGCCTTCGAGACGCGCGGCGGTGCGGGACGGGGGAGGGGGACGCGGCCGTGTCAGCCGCTGCTCTGGCAGACGGGCGGATAGCGGGCCTGTGTCTCGACCGGCTCGTGTCACGCGGTGTCAGTGTCGTGATGCGCGCGCTTCCTTCGTGTTTCATGCTGGCCCATGTCGCGTGGTGTCAGTGTCATGCCCGCCGCGTGGGGCGTTGTTTCAATGGCGTGATTGGTCACAACCCGCCCCCCCCCCCCCCAACCGCCCGCTTCCTCGCTGGACGCGTTTGGCCGAATGTCTGCGGCGTGCCCGGCGCGTATCATCGTGTCCCGGTGACTGGGCTCTCCCTCGCCCCCCTCCCCCCGGCGGCTGTCTGACCTGCCGCCTCCGCTCCGGCAGATCTACGGCTCGGGAGAGCAGACGCGCTCCTTCCAGTACGTCTCCGACCTGGTGGAGGGTCTCGTGGCGCTGATGGAGTCCAACCATACGGGCCCCGTCAACCTGGGCAACCCGGTGGAGCACACCATCGAAGGTGGGCGGGGTCAGGGTCACACGGCCCCTGCCGCAGCTCGGCCGCCGCCCTCCAGCATGGCTGGCCGGCCGCGCCGGCTCCGCGGCCACCTCTGTGGGACGCTCAGCGTGTCTTCGGTTAACTTGAGCGTTGGTAGTGGTCATTGCATAGCTGATCGATGTATGTAACTAACTGTGGGTGGTTAGTGACGTCACTGCGACGTCACTAACCGCCGCACGGTCACATTTCCACCGGCTGGCGTCTCTATGTAGGAGCTGGGGCACCACTTGTGAAAGCGTATCAAATTAATGAGGCAATGCAGATGTTTTTATTTAGAAAAAGGTCGCGTATCGGAACCCTTACATGTCGTGCGCAGCCCTGCGCCGTCGATGAGGTGTTGTCCCTGTGCATCCGACCGCTCCGATGGCGGGCCGCGTGGCGCCGCTCACACCGCGCCGGCGGTCGGCAGAGTTCGCGCACATTATCCAGAAGACGGTGGGCGGCACCAGCCAGGTGGAGTACCTGGACGCCGTCGAGGACGACCCGCAGAAGCGCAAGCCGGACATCCGGCGCGCCGAGCAGCTGCTCGGCTGGCAGCCCAAGGTTGGATCAGACGGGGCCGGTCGTGGCCGGGTCCCGCGCCGGGGCGGACAGGGCCGAGTGTGGGGCCCAGCCAGCGCCAAGGGATGGGCGTGGCCGCAGTGTCCGTGGCCTGCGGCGTGATGGTGTCGGTTGTGCTGCTTCCCCCGGCCACGTCGTAGCCCAGGTGGACAGCGTTTGTCGAGTGTTCGGGTCTCTGAGGGCGTGAGCCGGCGCCACACGCCTATTTCTGCGCGATGTGATGTGTTAGAACCCGTTGCTCAGCCCAGCCCAGCACCGTCTAACGCCGCCGCCCCACTGCCCAGGTACCGCTCAGCGAAGGCATCCCTAAGACGGTGGAGTACTTCAGGCACGAGCTGCAGCGCAAGGGTCACAACGAGAGGAACCTCTTCGATCCGCTGGTCGACTGGTCGCACATCCCCAACAAGCTGGGGGGCTAGCGGAAGCCGATCGTGGCGAGTCTGTGGCGCGCTCGCCAGATGGCAGGTGCTGCGCTCCGCGGGCAGTGCGGGTCGATGTCACACTCTTCTATAGCAACAGCAAAGACGAATTAGCGGCTGTTTTATGTTTAAGGTTTGTGCTGTCCCAGCACTGCTCCAAGGTTTGTGCTTTCTTTATTATAGCTCGTTTTCAGTGTATCAGTTCCGGTGTGGCGCCGGAGGAATCGCCACCACTGGTCGATATGTTCTAAGGCTTTCGGTTTTGGTGATGATAGGCATTTACGTATGGAAATGCGGCTGTCTCTTTTTTTGAGACCCCTTCTTAACGGACTGCTGTGCGTACTCCCAAGTTTGGAGCGCGCGTCCGTGGACGTGTGGGACGCGAGCAGGAGCCCGGGCGGCGGCGGTCGTTCGTGCCGCGCAATCGGCCCGCTACCGCCTGGCCCCCCGCCGCCGGTGGACCAGTGCCAGGCGTGGTTCCCCTGTCGCCGAACGCCGTCCTTCCGTGTCCCGAGCGGCGGCGGCGGCGGCGGCGCGTGCTCCGCAGTCCTAGCCGGCTGTCGGGCCTCTCCCGCCTCATCGGCTGTGTGGGGGCGGCGGCTGTCGGTCGCCGTGCTCCGAGAGCGGCCTGTCGGCTGGTGTGCGGCCAGCTGGCCGAGCGGCTCTTCACGGCTTCACTGGGCGAATGAGAGGACTCTGGTACGGCGCGCGGTACGACAGGAGGGAGGATAGTGCGATACCTGAGGGGACATAGCTGTGACTGAGGGCAGGTCTTATTGCGCGCTTGGATACCGGAAAATGGGGCATATATGTCTCCAGTCGCGGGAAGGGGTACGTGTGTACCTCCGAAGAAAGAGGATGCGCGAATGTGTACCTCTGGACGCGGAGGATCAGTTTCGGTGCACCTTTAAGTGCAGGAGAACTGCTGTGTGTACAAGAGAGCTTTAAGACTTCCGCTCTAAATAGCGTCTCATTGCACCTGGCGATTTTATTGCCGTGGTCTAACGGGTGAAGTGTGTGATGTGTGTGACTGCCAGAAGATAATGCACACAGTAATCAGGGCATGAACAAGTAGCCTTTATTTCCTCGCGGTCTAGTGGTCAGTTTTGGAACTTGGTAATGCATTCTTTCAGTGTGGGTACGAAGACTGACGCACACCGCAACGTAAGGAAACGTTTTATCCATGATGGATCATTGTCTTCCGCGGGTAGCTTTGATGGGTATCATCCCGCATATATCATGTAAATCTTGCCCGTTGTGACAAGGTGACTCAGTTTTAACGCACGGTGATAGGATTGATCTTCATTTATTGCCTGCTCATTTTGCATTACCATACTCGGTTGCGTCATGAAGCTCCAAAGTCGTTCGTGAGGCGTCGTACAAATTCTATACAAAACAATGGGACGGCGCGGGAAGGGAGGCACTATCGTATGGGTCCGGTGAGCCATTGTAGCCTCTCTTCACCGGTGAACTTGAACAACTACACTCCGTGAACACACGGAGTCGGTCAGCAAATACATCTGGCTAGTTCTACGCGATGTCTGCGGCGGCCGTGTGGAGTTGGGCCGGGTTCCGGTAGATGTCTCTCGCGGCGGCCGGGCGGCACGTCTCGTGTTCTGAAGGGTCTCCCACCAGCGCCGGGCGGCGGCAGCACGGCGGCTGTGGCAGAGCGCTAGCCGTCAGCTGTCATTTTGGGAGAAAATCTCACTTCGTCACTTCACTGTCGCCGCTCTGCAGATGGCGGAACTGTACACTGCAGGGAGCAAAGCGGCCAACGGTTATCACGTGCCGCTCCCGACCGTAAATTTGATTCCGTACGTCGTAAGGAGCTGGGTTGTTGGCGTGCAATGATCAAACTGTGCCGTTTTTATGATGTGGCTCGTGAAGACTCGGGCGTGTTTGCATGTTGATGAATGATGCACCGCGCCAACCTTCGTGACTGCGGAAGGCCATCGTAATACAAGAGATAAGCTCCGTCAGCGAATCCTTTGGCAGAGGCCGCCTGCGATGCGTCACGCGACCTTCGACAAGCGACAGAAAAAGACATGATGGCGGCGGGCGCGGCACACACGTCATCCCGTCGTCCCCCCCCCCCTCCCCCCGACACCCTAGCGCGGCACTCGCCTGCTCAGAACACCTGCACGCGGTGGTTCTCGCGGTCGCACACCAGCACGCTGCCGTTGGACGTCACCGCCACGCCCTCCAGGCCTGGAGCGCAGGTGGGCGTCAGAGGGGGTAGGCGGGGACGGCTCGGTCCGGCCAGCCGACCCCGCACCAGCCGGCGGGCTGCGGCAGGTCGCAGCACGACCCGCGGGCGCCGTGTGCCGTCGATATGTGGCCATTGCGATTAAGGAAATTAATGAAGTGTCCCGCGTTGCCATGCGAGTGTTTCCTTGCATCGCATACCGGGTTATGAACGACTTTTGAATGGAGGTCAAAGGATCGTTCGGACGTAGTGTTGCGTCGACTCGTTAACGAGTTCTGTAGAACGGGACAGAATAAAAAAAAATATATTTTAACACTGCTCAGTATCGCTCCCGACAGGGTTACGACCGCCAAAAACACAGCTTCTATGGACCGTGGCAGAGCTCTCTGGGTCTCCAACGAACGCGCGCCGTGCGTTCACTGGAGGTCAAAAAGGAGGGGACATTGCGCTACCGAGAGGAGCCAAAACCAGCCGCAAGCGGGACCCCCCCCCCCCATCCCTATGCATCACAGACCACCTGTGATACATCATCAGGCATGTCCAGCTCGTCCAGCAAGACATTGTTTTCCCCTAAGCCCGACTGCACCCAGTTGTGCAGCGGGCCAGCTCGACCATTGCCATCTCAGCGCGAGCCGGGGGCGGTGCAGTACCTTTGAATTCGCCGTCCTGATTTCCCCAGCAGCCGAACGCCTTGAGAAACTCGCCGTCGGGGTTGAAGATCTGGATGCGGTGGTTGCCCGAGTCGCCGACGACGATGTAGCCCTGGTCGTCGACGGCGACGCCCCTGGTCAGCGGACGAGGGACGGGGCGGGTCAGCAGGCACCGGGCACGGCCAGGGAGGGGCGCAGCACGAGGAGGCTCGTCAGCCTGTGGTAATCGCAGTCACGTGGATGACCATCCTGGATCCGAATTGATCATCATTTAGCATGTGAGGCCGACCAAACATTCATATGCAACTTATTCAGCACGGGGAGTGTGCCCATAACAAAATGATTTGGGTCTGATAGCGGTGACCCGTTGCGTTTTTTAACCGATGAATGATGGAACAAAGTATTGCACACCAGACAGCTAAGATTACCCCAGCTGGCGCAGCTAGTACGAGTAGCTCGTTTACAGCTTTACGGCACCCAACACCATCTAGTGCTCACCTGGGGAACTTAAACTTGCCCTCCTCACCACCCTCGCCGCCGAAGGTGGTCAGGCATTTGCCGTTGACATCGAAGACCTGCACGCGGTGGTTGTTGCTGTCGCTGACCACGACGCGGTTGGTGGCGCTGACGGCGATGTAGTGTGGATGTGCTAGCTGGCCCGAACTGCGTCCCTCGGAGCCGATGGTGCCGACGAACGTGCCGTCGGACTGGAACACCTGGAGACGAACGTGCCGTCAGACTGGAATACCTGGAGACGAACGTGCCGTCAGACTGGAACACTTGGAGACGAACGTGCCGTCAGACTGGAACACCTGGAGGAGAACTTGTAGCTTGAATGGAACACCTGGAGGACGAAATGTCACCGGACTGGAACACTGAAAAAAACGTGCTGTCAGACTGGAACACCGCCAGGAGAACGTGCCTGAGACGTCACAAAGCTCTTGACTAGAGTGGCTGGTCGTGTGATGGCTCTTACCTGGACGCGGTGGTTCTCCTTATCGCAGACGTAGATGAAGCCGAGTGCGTCCGTGCTGACGCCCCAGGGGTAGTTGAAGCGGCCCTCCATTACACCGTTCTGGCCGAATGAGCGCAGGAACCGGCCAGACGGGTCGAATATCTGGATCCGGTGATTGTATCTACGCATGGAAAGATTACGGCGGTCATTGTTCTTATTGGTCCAATGGGTACATTTGCACATTAGAGAGATCAACGCGACTACGTGTCTGGTTCCGGAGGCTGCATCTGGAGAAGTGCATGATTGAACCGAGAACACCGCAGAGCCTGGCAGTTGAATGGGTCGACGATCATTGCAAGATTGTTTCCCTTTCGTCGAGCATTTCATGTTCCCGGTTGGAGTACACCAGAAAGCTGCCTGCAGTTTTGCGACGCGGCATGGTTTGCTGCACACGACACGACCAATTGGTTATGCTGCACGAGCTGCGATCAGTTTAATATCAACCGTTTGGTATGATGACTTACCCGATACATGTGGACCTGTTCATTTGACAGGAGACGGCCCGATCCATCTGACCTCACCTGTCCGACCTGCATGACCTCACCTGTCCGACATGCATGACCTGACCCGTCCGATCTGCATGATCTCACCTGTCCGATCTGCATGACCTGACCCGTCGGATCTGCATGACCTCACCTGTCCGATATGATAAACTGTCCGATCATGTTGACAGACACGCCGGCCAGACAGTCGAATTCAGCCTCGCCGTTGCCGTACTGGCCGAACTCCTTGACGAAGGTGCCGGCCTGGTCGAACACCTGCACGCGGTGGTTGCTGCTGTCGGCGACGACGATAGAGTTGTCGGGGCCGACGGCAATGCCCCGCGGCCAGGTGAACAGGCCCGGCCCGCCTCCGCGTGAGCCGATCTTGAACCTGAAACGGACAGCTCCTCATGATCACGCCAGGTGAGTGCGGAACATTTGACCTGAATAATCTGCAGCACAGACAATTGTAAACGTCTTTATGGCGCCGCACGACTATGGGCGCTGTAAGCCCCGCATACAATTATCATGATCACAGCACATATTTGTTCAGACATAGCAGAGCTGATACCCCCATAATAGCCAAGAACACAGCTGACCCGTGTATCCTCAGCACAACTCATAAGGCTGCCGCATCCGTCTCGATCGTGGCACCAGCCCTGAGAGCTGCGCGGCGCTACTCACTTGAGCCGACCCTTCTGCAAGTAGTGGCTGCGCACTGGACAGCCCAGCGAGACAGAGGCGGCCGTGGGCGACGGCAGCGCCACCTGTTCCCTGTCAGCCTCCTCTGGCCGGCTGTCATCGGGGAGCAGCCTCAGCAGGTGCGAAGATCTGCTCCTGCTCACCCCCTGCAGCCGTGAGAAAGCCAGTCATGAACAGCCCACGGGGTTGAACGAATACGATCATTTTTTTGCTCGTTGGGCCTCCAATTTTATGGTCGCGTTGCGTTGCTAACTCATGCTTCATGGTAGGCCAGCCAAACTTCGAACGGTACCGTTTTCCACCCGAAACCCCTAAAGTGAAACTGGAGATCCCCTAGTTCACACGACAGCTCCCTGAGCTGTAAAGAGATTGAGCCTGGCACAAGCGATCACGGCACCCACCTTGCTCTTCTCCTTGCCGTCCTTGCCGGAGTAGCCGTACTTGCTCTTGAGATATTGCGCCCAGTTGGAGAGGGCCTCGGACTTGCTGGCAGCGTCCGCCGCCGGCTGCGGCATGTCTCCGGCGGCGGCGCCACCGTCGCCGCTTCGCTGCGCCGACGAGCGCGGCGGCCGTGCGCCGCCGCTCCCTCGCTCGTCGGCGTCGGAAGAGCTCGTGCTGCGGGCACGCCCTGGCCGGCGCTCCTCGGCGGAGGCATGCCAGGACGTGCCGTCGGGACGGTCGCCGCCAGCGACGGCAGCGGCCGGGCCGCCGGCGGCGACGGCGCCCTCGGCGCGCGCCGCCTCCGCCGGCGCGTCGGGCGCAGCAGAGCTCTCACTTGTGTTTAAAAACCGCGATGAGTAGGACGAGTAGCGCGGCGTGTAGTCGTCGTAGGACGGCCGCGACGGCCGCGAGTACTTGGACGAGTAGGACGAGTACGAGTCGGGCTCGACGGCCGACGAGCGCGACTCGAGGTGGGACGAGGTGCGCGAGCGCGTCAACCCGTTGCTCGGCTTATAGTCACCGTAGCGGCTGTAGCGCGACTCGTACGGCCTGGGCTCGGCCGTATCCGTCGCGCCGTAGCGGCTCGAGTAGCGGTCGCTGCTGGCTGCGGCTGGGGCGCTGTAGTCGGAGGACTCGCGGCGCACGCCGCTCGCCAGTGTGGAGCTGCGGGAGGGCCGGCTGGCGCCGGCCGCGCCAGGTGGCGCGTCGGACGCAGAGCTGCGCGCTTGGGCACTCCGAGCAAGGAGAGGTCCGATGCTGGTCTTCGCCATGTTGTTGCTGGCCCGACCGCGAAACGAGTCGCGCGCGAGAGCGTCCTCCGAGTCAGAGTCGCTGTCGGACGACTCAGACTCGGACTCGGACGAGTCCTCGCTACTCGTGGATTCTTTCGAGACCTCTGCCTTGGGAGTACCAGCTCGACCTAAAAAACGACTTTGGAATCGAGGCCGAGCGGGCGTGGCTGAGTCAGCTGCAGCGGCGGCCGCTGTCGCGCCAGCGGCCGACCGACCGGCGCCGCTGGCCGCGCCGTACCGCGGGCGCGCCGGGCTCGGGTGCCGGCGGCGGCTGCGAACCGCGCATAAAGCGGCTCTTCAGCTCGGTGGTGGAGAAGGCGGCGCCCGTTTTGGGTATGGCGGCGCTGGCCGACGACTCAGACGAGGTCGACTCGGAGCTGTTGGAGCGCGACGGGCGCCGCTGCCAGGTGGAGCGCAGGGCGGTGCGAGGCCGCTCCTCCGCCGCGTCCCGGACTCAGCGAGCCACCCGACGAGCTGCGCGAGACGACGGCGGCCGTGCGAGGCGAGGCGCCGCGCGTCGGCTCGCTGATCTTGCGCGAGGGCAGCGGCTGGCGCGGTTCAGCCACCGCCTCGCTGATGGCCGCCTCTGCCGACGGCCGGCTGAGGCGGCCTGCGCGCCGGCGCGCCGAGTCCTCCGCCTCGCTGCCAGACTCCTCGCGCGAGAGCCGCGGCCGCTGCGACGTCGACGTCGGCGTCGGCGGCTGCGAGGCGCGGCGCTCTACCGACGGCCGCGACACGCTGGCCGCGCGCGGCGGTGCCTCCTCGGCGGCGGCGGCGGCGGCGGCGGTGGCGCCGCCGCGAGAACAGCGCGCGTCCGCCTCCTTGTTCTGCTTCTTGATCTTGGAGATCTCGTCGTCCTCGCTCTTCTGGCGGCGCCAGGGCGCGGGCTGCGGCGGCGGCGGCGGTGGCGCGGCCTTGGCCGGCGCCGGCCTCGCCTCCTCCGGCACCCGCGGGCCGCGCTCCGCCTCCGCCAGCTTTTGGATGACGCGCGGTACGTCGGCGATGCGCGCGATGCCACTGAGCGGCCCGCGCGAGGCGTCCTCCGTGTCGAGCACCTTCTCGCGCGGCCGTCTCTTCTCGCGCGGCTCGTCTCGCGCCGCCGGCGACGGCTCAGGCCGGTAGCTTTCCAGGTCGTCATCCAGGTCCAGCGTGCGCCGCGTGAATCGCGAGCGGTACTTGTGGCGCCGTTCGCAAGGAGAGTCGCCGCCGGCCGAGTCGTCGCCATGCAGACCAGCCTCGCTGTCGCGGCGGCCGGCGCGGTCGCCGAAGCGGCGTCGGCTGGCGGGAGAGCCGCGGCCGGTGTCGTCGGCGAGGCCGCGCTCCTCCTGCTGGCGGAGCTGCGCCACCAGCCGGTGGTCTGACTTGCTGCGCATGAGGCCCGGCCCAGCTGACGACGACGAGTGCATGAGCGCGAAGCCGTTGGAGGCGTTGCCGTTGCCGACGGCGTCCTGCAGCTCCTTCTTGGTGATGTTGAGCTCGCCGAAGTGCTCGAGTGTCTTGCTGAGCAGGTTGGGATCCTGCGCAGCGGAGAAGCGGATTGGCCGCCGGTAGTCGCTGCCGCCCGGCACGTCGTGCTCAAAGTTGCGGATGAACTCCACAGTCTTGAGGAAGATGTCCTTGGCGTCCATAAGCTCGCAGTCATCCCAGGCGGTGTTGTCGTGCAGGTGTTTCTCGGCCAGGTCCGAGTTGCTCTCGATGTTGGCGATCTCCAGCTCGAGGTGGGCCTTGAGCGTAGCCAGACTGCGCACCTCGCTGGCCATGTGCGAGTCGACCTCGGCCTTCAGACACTCGGTGCGGTCGCGGATGGCCTTGATGAGCCGCTTGCCGAGGCTCTCCACCTCCTCACGCACGGCCAGGCAGTTCTGCTGCACCGTGCTGGCGTTCTTGTCCACCGCCTGGTGCATGTCCTGGAGCCGGTGCAGGCCGCGCCTCACCTGGCTGTTGATCCGCACCACCTCGCGCTTCAGCACGTCCACGTGCGCCGACTTGCAGTCCGGGCAGATCTTCTTGTCGCAGTGCGCGCACGGCTGCAGGTACTCCTTCTCGTTGCAGATCTGCGGGCGATGGCAATCAATGTGTAATCAACGTGTGATGTAACCATTCAACATGTAATCAGGCATGACGACTGCAGCAAATATAAGCTTTGTGTATTTTTAATTAACGAAATCGATGGGTTAGTAAATGCTAGTGAAATATGTTTAATCTAGTTCGGCCCCATTCGACAGAAATCAGTTTTATTCTGCTTCATGTGACATAACTTAAGAGAGCAGCCAAAAGGTAAGCGATTGTCATTTACACAGAGTGATAAAGGGTTTGAGGACATGGGTGAACAATGCCTAGAGCTGGGCAACACTCTTCACGAACATGGATCACATCTTTTGTTGCATGTGTCATGGATAAGGTGGATATTTTAAGCCCATGTGACGCGCCATTGATCCACGGGTGATCTCGAACTCACCGCAAAAACGAGCAGCATGCATTCGCTAAGCAACATTCGAGTATCTCACTGACCGGCTCCTGGACCGGCTTCGAAACTTGTGGAAGTACGTTTTACGAGTGACAGCGGGCAGTCGAGAGAATGCTGTATGCTAAAGTATAGGCCTCGACCGTGACTGCCTTGCATCGCAAATAACCCCGAAATCCCTGATGTTATGTAACAACTGACTGCAGCTTACAGCGCGTCACTAGCATTATTGGCAGCGCAATCTTTCCTCGGGTGTGTACATGATACCCGCAAAATGCCCTTGAACGCGCCTCTGCCTGGCGACCATCCATGAGTGGTAGACGGGTGGGACTGGGTGTTGAGGGTCGGACCGGTCGCAGGATGTTCAGAGTCGGACCGACTTGACCGGGCAGGGTGTTCAGGGTCGAACGGGTCCGGCCGGGCAGCGTGTTCAGGGTCGGGTGTTGAGGGTCGGACCGGTCGCAGGATGTTCAGAGTCGGACCGACTTGACCGGGCAGGGTATTCAGGGTCGAACGGGTCCGGCCGGGCAGCGTGTTCAGGGTCGGACCTGTTCGACCGGACAGGGTGATCAGGGTCGGACCGGTTCGACCGGACAGGGTGATCAGGGTCGGACCGGTTCGACCGGACAGGGTGATCAGGGTCGGACCGGTTCGACCGGACAGGGTGTTCAGGGTTGGACGGGTTCGACTGGAAAAGGTGTTCAGGGTCGGACCTGTTCGACCGGACAGGGTGATAAGGGTCGGACCGGTTCGACCGGACAGGGTGATCAGGGTCGGACCGGTTCGACCGGACAGGGTGATCAGGGTCGGACGGGTCCGGTCGGGCAGGGTGTTCAGGGTTGGACCGGTCCGGTCGAGTAGGGTGTTCAGGGTCGGGCAGGTCCGACCGGGTGGGGTGTTCAGGCCCGTACAGGTACGATCGGGCAGGATGTTCAGGGACACTCACTACCAGGCATGCTACAACGCGATCCATGGTTGGTGAAGCGCCCCGTGGTTTGCGAATTGACAGCCAGTGAAGCCGTGGCGGCCCATCTCGGCCAAGGGCCAGACTTCGGCAGAGCGTCTCACCGTGCGGCTCACACAGCAGGTGAGGATCGCGGCGCTGGAGCGTCAGGCGGCGCTGGAGCGTCAGGAGGCGCGGGAGCGGGGAGACCGCCTGACCCGAGCTCTGCTTCGAACCCTCTCCAAAATCTCCCTCCCCGCGTCCCCCGGCAGCCTCCTGTGGCTTCTTTAGAGACACCAGGTGCGTTTTTAAGCATTGCTAGGCCCGGAGACGTAATGCCGGCTGGCACAGCGCCATGCTCTTCGGGGGCTACCGGACTGGCACTCACCGCGCACCGCTCCATAACCTGGCCCTGGTTGGGGTCGGGCAGCTCGCCCGAGATGGCCTGGTACATCTCCAGGAAGCGCTGCATCGTCACGTTGCTGGGGAACTCCTGGATGCCCTTGTACGGGATCCGGTGTTCCGCGCGGCACTCGGGACATTTCACCTGTCGACGGGGCACATGGGCGTCGGTCTCAACCATGCGCCAGGTGGCTGTCGCTGCCTTGCATGGCGTAAGAGTGTCGCAAGAAGTGAGAAATCCAAAACCACGTGTTAACGCAGATTCTTTTTTCTAAATCTTCATAATGCTAAGTTGCCACGGGCAATGGAAGACCACAGCCTGGCCTCAGCTCCCTAGCCCCTCCCCTCGGTTGTTTTCATGAGCATAGTTTCAAAACGTAACACGACATACCAGGTGTCTTAAACTGCCGGTAATGGACATTGGTAACGTGATCGGGTGTTCGGAGCTGTCTGCTGCAAGGTATTTAGCTCAGCTGTCGCATGCGAATTATGAATGAGCTGTCCGGGGCTAGAACAAATGACTTACGTCACATCAGTGTTGCATCAAGACCGTGCTGGCCGTTTCGGAGGCTCGCGTGAGCTGAACTCGTTCAGCACCCGGCAACAGACAAATCCTGCGCACGCTACTGAGCGACTGACCAACGGGGACGATCAAGTGTGCATTACAACATGAACTCAATATAACGTTGCACCTCGCAAGTTGTTAAAATCACATTGCATTGGAACTGTAATTTCGAAATTAAATACGCGCACGAGAAAGCAAGACTAGTAAAATTTGTGTCTAGCAAATCGACCGAAGCAAATGCAAGCCTCAAGTGGGATTCAGACTTCCACATTTGGTGGGCACATCGTTTGTGGTGACGCAGGCGGCGTGTCGATGACAGCGCGATACGTGACAGGCATTATATTGCTGATCATATCACTGTCCAGGAACATGATGGCTGCAGTAGTCAAGTGCATGCGATTTCCACAAACAGTGCGTTCCACTTCGGACGTCGCCGGCGCACAGAAAAACTCTCGAGCCTCTGCGCGCCCGCCCTCCGGTCCTTATTCGCACTCGTCCAGCATACCCACGACGCCCCGCTCATCCGAAGCGGCCTGCATGCAACAGCCATGAATGTCCCCTGGCCCCGTCCCAGCAGTCGCACATACCCCGGAGAAGAGTTTTTGTGCGGACCGAGTCTCGGTGGAGGAGTCGTAGGTGCTGTGATCTTGCCCCTCTCTTCTCCACTATCTACTTTCATCCCACAGCCTTCAAGTGGTCATTGCTGGCCGAACGGGCGATAACCCCCCCCCCCCCTCCAAAAAAACAGACTTTTGTTATTGTCGATGGTGTTATTTTCCACAATACGCTGGGATGATTCGTTTGCGCCACAACATGGGGACAGTGTTCAGAAGCAGCACAACACTGCGGTGGGCCCTCACCAAGCCCAGGCCATCGACACCACGGAGAACGCACACAGCAGGAACGAGCCAGTTATGTCTGGAAACACAAAATATGTAATGTGGGCGGGAAAATGATGCTGTCATCTGATACTGATACTGGTGATACTGGTGATACTGATGATACTGATGATACTGTACGAGATAAAGTAACCCCACCGGCGAGGAGGCTCACAGAAAAGCACGGCAGATCAAGGAAAGGACACTCTTGACACTCAAGCCCCATCAGCCCGTACAGCGCGGGACTCAGCGCAATGTGGCTTCTCCCACCAGGGGCGGCGCCACGGGTTTTGAGATGTTGGGGCAGGATTTTTCAGGGGTGTCCTGGACGAAATGGGGCCTCTTTACAGGGAGACCTCCTGCGCAGCGTCGCATTCAAGGAGCAGGGGCACCGAGCGCATGTGCCCGCTTTTCAACTGCTACATTTATCATATCCAAATAAACAAATGTCGACAGCTAAAATATCTTGGATGGAATCCCTCTAACTATCCAGCAAAATATCTCAGTAATGTAAAACAGGGCCACCTGATCCAGAACACGGCATCCCGATGCACAGAGAGGCCTCCTAATCCAGAACAGGATGCTTCCCACTCGCAAAGGTGGCTCCAAATCTAGCCAGAGGGCTTCGCTATCCCAAAACAGAGCGTCCTGATCCGGAACCGTGGCCATCTGATGCGTGAATGGGATCTCCTGTTCCAGAAATGAGGCCTCCTAAATGTCAAGAGTGTCTTTTAATCCAGAACAGAGGCCTCCTATTCTGTAACGGGGACCTCCCGAGCCAGAAAATGGCCCTGCTCAAATAAAAATTGGGTCTCCTGATCTAGAACACTGGCCACCTTGTTTATAACGGTGGTTTCAGGACCCAGAAAACGTGTATCTTGACCTAGCAAAGGGTCTTCTGAACCCGAGTTATTACTCTCTACCTCAATTATGGGGCCTCCTTGATCTGAACTTTGATGCTCTACATGCGGTTGCAATGCTTAAGTTGGAGAAAGAGGAGCCTCCCCAATTTATCTGGTGGGACACACTCCGCCTTCCCTGGTGCTGACCTCCCTGACCCCTCCTTTAAAAAACCCCGCCAGCCCTGCAGATAAGTAAATAGAGCCTTTAACCAGCCACGGCATCCACTTTCGGCAGTGTAGCGGTTCGAAGTTACGTCTCCAATTTTTCCATCTACACCACCATCCATTTCGCGGTATTCTGTAGCACCAGCTGCATGCAGAGCCCCAAAGTTCATCGTGACGGACGCCCGGTCGACCGGCGACCGAGTGGCCGGCCGCGCCTCGGGCACCAGCGGGCGGCGACCGAGTGGCCGGTCGCGCCTCGGGCACCAGCGGGCGGCGACCGAGTAGCCGGCCGCGCCTCGGCACCAGCGGGCGGCGACCGAGTAGCCGGTCACGCTTCGGACACCAGCGACCGGCGACCGAGTGGCCGGTCACGCTTCGGACACCAGCGACCGGCGACCGAGTGGCCGGCCGCGCCTCGGGCACCAGCGAGCGACGACATCTCACCTGGCGCTTGACATAGTCGATCAGGCCCTCCATACAGGGCTCCATACAGAAGGTGTGCTGACATGGCAGCAGCTTGGGGTTTCGGAAGCGGTCCAGACAGATGCAGCACGTGAGCAGCGAGTCGAACGAGTCCATGGCGGCAGCCGCCGCCGGCGCACCTGAAGAGCACACAGAGGCCGTACACGTCACATCACCTCGGGAACGGTCACTGGCATACACAAGGCAGGTGTAGGTCGCTGGTTCACGCAGCGCAGGTGTAGGTCGCTGGTGTACACAGCGCAGGTGTAGGTCCGCCGGTGTACACAGCGCAGGTACAGGCCGCTGGTGTACGCAGCGCAGGTGTAGGGCGCTGGTGTACATAGCGCAGATGTAGGTCGCCGGTGTACGCAGCGCAGGTAGGTGTAGGCCGCTGGTGTACACAGCGCAGATACAGGTCGCTGGTGTACGCAGAGGCCGTACACAGAGGCCGGTGTACACAGAGGCCGTAAACGTCACATCACCTCGGGAACGGTCACTGGTATACACAAGGCAGGTGTAGCCCGCTGGTGTACGCAGCGCAGGTGTAGGTCGCAGGTGTACGAGTGCAGGTGTAGGCCGCTGGTGAACACAGCGCAGATACAGGTCGGTGGTGTATGCACGCAGGTTGTAGGTCGCTGGGTTGTACGCAGCGCAGGTGTAGGTCGCTGGTGTACGCCACCAAAGGTGCGGGTCGCTGGTGCACGCAGCGCAAGCGTCTGTCGTAAGTCCCCACGCACAGCTGCACGTCGTTGCTGGCGCAGGCACCACTGCACAGTGCACGCGTCCGCAATGATAAATGCACCTAACACGATTATGCTGACGCCAGCATGCGTACGCCACTAACTCACAAAGCTCACACGTTGGTCACAGGCACGCAAACGCCTTTGTATGCTATTCGCACACGGAGTGCAGAAGTCAGTTACCAGGCATATGATCCCAACTCGACGCATGAACACATGACTCACATATCTGTCACTGGCACGCAGGACTGTCATGTCTGTCACGACACTAAGAACATTTTTTTGTCCATTGCTGACACACTGACATACACGTCCGCCACCGACATATGGAACGCATACGTCCGTCACCGACATACAGCGCGCATAAGTCTGTCCACGACATACGCACGCATACGTCTGTCACCGACATACAGCACGCATACGTCTGTCACCGACATACAGCGCGCATACGTCTGTCGCCGACATACGGCACACATACGTCTGTCACCGACAGACAAGCACGCATACGTCTGTCACCGACATACAGCACGCATACGTCTGTCACGACATACAGCGCGCATACGTCCGTCACCGACATACAGCACGCATACGTCTGTCACCGACAAAACAGCACGCATACGTCTGTCACCGACATACAGCACGCATACGTCTGTCACGACATACAGCGGCATACGTCTGCACCGACATACGGCCACACTAAGTCTGTCACCGACATACAGCGCGCATACGTCTGTCACCGACATACAGCACGCATACGTCTGTCACTGACATACAGCAGCATACGTTCGTCGCATACATTCAACACGCATACGTCTGTCACCGACATACAGCACGCTACGTCTGTCACCGACATACAGCGCGCAACGTCTGTCACCGAACATAGAGCACGCATACGTGTGTCACCGACATACAGTACGCATACGTCCGTCACCGACATACAGCACGCATACGTCGGTCACCGACATACAGCACACATACGTCTGTCACCGACATACAGCGCACATGAGTCTGTCACCGACATACAGCACGCATACGTCTGTCACCGACACACAGCACGCATAGTCTGTCACCGACATACAGCACGCATATGTCCGTCGCCGACATTCAACACGCATACGTCCGTCACTAGTACAAAGGGAGCATGGTGGGCGTTGAGACAAACTCGGCATGTGTCCTTGTTTGTAACTACTGACCACTTGAATACGGTAATTGTGATCTTTCACATGCTACGTTATGCTATTGTCGTCTTGTTACACTCCACTAGACCACAGCGCACATCCCCTCTGCAGCGGTCGTACCCTTTGTTGGATTCTTCACAGGGATGTTACATATATGCCCACTGCGGACACACACATCCGCATGCCCGCCATAGGGACGCATAGTGTACACATCCACAGTGCCGGTGCACCCGACACAAGCGCTTACCAGCGCTTGTGTCGGGCGTTGTTGTGTTGTTGTAGTTGTGCTCCCTGGCAAGCGCAGCGGTTCAGGTCGACATTGGTACACACCTCACTGGCGCCCGTTATCGGCAGTGGACACTCACATGCTCTCCTGGCATGTTTGCTGCTGTCACTGACCATGGCATGTCCGAGCGTGAGTGAATTTCGAGCAAAGCAACTCGCCCCCCTCTTTGAGTCAACGAATTTTTCACAGGCAGGAGACAGAGGCAGGTCCTTCAGAGTCCTTTATATCTCCACCAGATGCCTACACCAGCCTACATGTGCCGCTACGCAACACATGTTGCTGCTGCTGTCTGTTGCCGGACCTCATTGGCACAACGCAGGTCCACATTCCCAGCAGCGGCAACTGCGCTTCGCCCCGTCGGGTCGCACGCCGCCGCGCGGGTGTGCTGCAATGGTTGGCGGCGGCGCGCGTCGCGCCATTTGTGTCCGCGTGCAGTTCCAGGTGTATTTGTGGCCGCTCGGGGCGCTGCTAGCCAGCTGGCCCGACAGCGTCCTCCCGGCACCGCGTGCTCCGCGCCTCTTGTGCCGCCCCCGGCGCGGCGGCCGAAGCTGCGCTACCACCACCACACACATCCGCCGTATCATCTGCCGCCTGGAGAAACTTTTGCCTGTGATGCCGTCATGTCACATTCGCGGAAAATGGCTGGTGGGGTATCCGTTAAGAGTTATAGTTTGCCGCAGTAATGAGAGGCTGAAACGTGATCGTCGACCTCCCCTCCCCCCCCCCCCCCCCCCCCCCCCCACAAACGCTCTTGCCTTTCCCTCTCTCTCTCTCTCCACACTCGGTCTCCCTCTCTCCGCCCCTCCTTGCACTTAAAGATGGCCTTTGGCCGCCTATTTCTGCTGCTTTCCCATTTTTTCACGTCTCTTCAGTTAAAACATCTAGCTCTACACTCAGGTCGGCCGCTTCTCTGTGATTTAATGGCCATCTGTCCCGATTCATATTTCGCCACTGGCCCGTCTTCCAAAGAATTTGGCACAAGCCCGCGGAATGCGTCTCGGCCACGGCCGTCGCGCCGGCGGAGCAGCGTCAGGGCTGAATGGGACGCTGCTCCCGGCCCACGCCCTTGTGGAGCGGGCGACAGCTGCGGCGGGGCAGCGTCAGGGCTGAGTCGGACGCTGCTCCCGGCCCCACGCCCTTGTGGAGCGGGCGACAGCGGCGGCGGAGCAGCGTCAGGGCTGAGTCGGACGCTGCTCCGCGGCCCCAGCGCCTTGTGGAGCGGACGACAGTTGCGGCGGAGCAGCGTCAGGGCTGAATGGGACGCTGCTCCCGGCCCACGCCCTTGGAGAGCGACAGTTGCGGCGGAGCAGCGTCAGGGCTGAGTCGGACGCTGCTCCCGGCCCGACGCCCTTGTGGAGCGGGCGACAGCTGCGGCCAGGTCACAAAGATGACCTCTGGCCGTCCGGCTTCCTTGTGGGGCAGCCGAAGAGTAACGTCCTGCTTGGGTGGTCCGAGTCCCGATGAAGGAAATATCCGACCTATTTGTACTTTTTGCTTGTTGCTGCATTGAAGGAAGCGTCCCATATCTATGTGGGTGGTTGAACTAAAATAACCACCTTGAAGGTCTTTCGGTGCTGTTCACAATATCGCCCTTCTCAAGACCCAAGCTCATCTAGTTTCTGAGCTATACGCCCACGAACATAGGAAAATGAGTGTGGTGAGAGTATGTTAAAGTCACCTTGGCATTCATGCCGTCATCATAATGCTATTCAAATCCTGTCTTTTCATAAGCCGTGCAGCGATCTAGGCGAAGAAAAGTCTAATCGTCGAGGCGTTTATATCTGGCGTTCGTGAGCGCGATTTCCAGATATGACGGCCGCCAATTGGCTCTCAATCAATGTTGTGCAAGGTACGATGCCGTAATCAAACCAAGATGCATTGAGTAGCAGATTTACTTAACAGGAAGTTGTGCTGTCTTAAGCAGTATTTTCCACTTAAAAAGTGTACCAATAGTTATAAATGAGATTATTTCATCATATATGATGCTTGCTCCAGGATCTTCAAATGTGGAACATTTCCTGTAATCAGCATCGCTCGTTCTCTCGGAGTCCTTATGAATAGCTCAGAAGTTCCATTTGAAGTAGCCGACCCAGGGGGAGAAAAGTCATTTGACTCCTTGCTCATGACAATGGAAGGGATGCATTTCATTTCCCTTGCTTTTTGCAACGTGTGTGTTCTACGATGTTTTCAGTACACTAATGTGTCAAAATATTTGCATAATAAGTGCTACGAAAGCTTGAAACACTATTTAGACAAAAATGTGCTAGTGCTAGTGCTAGTATTAGACTAACTAGATCTGAGGCTTCACCATAATTTGTTTTTCAAATATGCCTCAAAGGTGGGGCACTTCTGTAGCGTGGGCTTGCGGCCACAGCCTGGTGCGCTGCGGGCTGCCTATGTGTCAGGGGCGCCCGTCCCGCGGGCATCACCGGGTCGAGGCGCCGAACAGGCGAGCGGCGGAGCGAGCGCGGACAGTGTGCTGGGCGGCCGGCATGGTCGGAGCGTGACGTTAATATAATGACACTGCGAGACAAGAGTGTCACGATAAGAGTGTCATTGGCCACAACTACACCAAAATGCCAAGGGCCGTAGCTCACCACCAAGTGGTAGGGGTGGGGGTAAGACTGGCCTTTTTTGGCCTGTACTGATCTATGTTGTTTGCCCAGTCGCATTGCCAGGTCACTGTTGCGATGCACATTTCACGCAAACCAGGTCATTTGGATTGGCGAGCAGTGCAATAAGTCATCATGAGCATCATCCAAACTCGGGCCTACAAGCCGAAGTGCTTTCAGACCCCATTTTGTTAAGACAGCCCGTCGTTTGGCTACACCTATGAATAATGACGGGAGTTAATAGAGTCTGACAAGAGCGTATCATTTTGGACGCGTCGTTCGCTCCAGCTTACCTGGTTTTGTCCCGATGCAGCCCCTCCCTCAGGAGGGACGAGGCCTATCCGTCCAACATTACGACGCCCTGTGGTAAAGGAAAGCCATGTTACTAAGGACGTCAGGGTCAGACACGGTGTAGTATAAAGTACGTGGATCCATGAAACATCACGACCACACGGCAAACGTATTCGTTGTGGCACAACGGCTGTGAATGCTGTAAAAATTCTGGACGGTGCGGTGAAAACTAAGGGGTTCTTTCAGGTGTGGGATTTTTTGGGAGCGGTTAGTGTTTTCGTTCTAGTGGTGAGTGCTGCCTGGAGACAAACGTATGTTCTGTTTGGAGTTACACACGATATGACAGGAAGGCATGACTATAGACAGGTGATGTGCCATGCTCCACAACTGCCTTCACGGGTGCGCTAGCTCAGGATGGTGCTTTGCACAAATGAATGTTAGTGGGCGTCGGTCCCAGCCTACCCCTGGCACTGGCCAGACCAGCGGTCTGTATCCCGGTCTTCCACCGCACTGGTGGCCTGTGAACCACCCCTCCGACGGGACCGGCGGCCCGACGGACGTCCTCACCGGCGTGGGGGCACCCGTGGCCTCGTGTCGCGGCATGCGACTTGGCCCCGTCCGTCTCGCGGAATGGCCGGCCGCCATTTTTAGCCGAGCTGACAAACGACACTGGCCTCTGGCCGAACATCGGCGAAATCTGCTGCCCTCCCGTCGGACGGGACGGGGTGTGAAAACGAACTGGAGTACCGGGTGCCAGTGGCCAATTAGAGAACGGTAAAGGTGCGAGAGATATATCGCTGCATATATGTGCCAATGGCACGGGCATTTCTTATTTCTAATGAGGCGGGCCGGTCTCGTGCTTCTTTTTCCATTCATCACTGATATTTACGGCGGCAATCAAGTTACAGACGTGCCTGACCCTCCACATTTTCTGACCTTCTTTGACCCACTTAAACTTTGGCAAGCCTCCATGCACATGCCTGTACTACCCAGCCGATGGGAGAAGCTAATGGATGTTCGAAACCGAAATGCGCACATGGTCTTATGGTACATGCATATCCACCGAAAGCATGTTCTTACTCATCTATGCATTCGAGCCATTTTGGTCAACCAATGACATTAGCTTATATAGACAGCATCCCCAGTATGGAACGGGACCACGAGGTGGTCCTAAGGACACCAGGAGGCCAATACGACGAGAGCCAAAAGATTATCAAGCAGACCCAATGCGCCAAAGCAGGTCCTGTATACGATAACGGACTTCTAACAATTGGTTGAAAGGCCTGATATGAAAGCAAGGCCTCGAGGAATCCTTGTCTCCAGCGTG
>NW_023597034.1:38602448-38631481 GCF_011947565.3 Pollicipes pollicipes | reverse complement strand
TGTATGAAGCAATTATATGTACCTTGTAAGGTCGCCGACCTATGGCGGGTCAAAGTCAGACCATACCTGTCAGCGTGGGCCATTTCTAAAGAGTGGGTCAATCTGATGCAACTACGGGGTGTTAGACGAAGCATGTATCTCTAGTTAGATTGGTTCTTAAGAAAGAAATCAACTGATTTTGAATTACAAGCTCTGTGGAGCTCGAATCAAGTATGGATGCAGACCGAAGTCAAAACTAGGCTTCACTTTTACTCGAGAGCTTGCTTTATCAAATAGTTTCTGATACTCGTTTTTGAATTTATTGATGATAATGGCCGCAACATATATGTTCAGCAATGTTTCATAAGGCCAGAATAGGTCATTGTTCTAAAATTACTCAGATTAACATTTTGGTGGAAGGAGCCGCATAGCGCAATCCCTGACGATTATTTGTGTGATAAATTGGAGCAATCTCATAGGTTTCTGCACGCCTTGACCTCCTAAAGGTCACACAGTGTCACTGATATTAAAGTAACACCACTGACGTTGGCTTAGAACACTTATATAGGTTCACGGCGGTTGCTTGAGGAGGTCTTGGGCACTTTGGGCACCGATCTATAGACTTCTTGGGCACCAGTCTCTAGATCTATAGACTTCGACCTTGTTTGACCTTATGTGACCTTAAGATCATGACCTAGGAGCCGGAAATTTGAACACATGTGCAGATGTATATATATATATATATATATATATATATATAATGGTCAATTAGCTCTGCGAATTTGATGTTTTTATCTATCTTAATTTTGGAGATCTCAGGAGGTCAAACTGACCCCCACCACCCGAGCGAAAGACATTCAACCGGCCACCCGCCGCGTGTTAATGCTGGCATGAAAATGGCAGCTGCATTCCACCACAGCCAGCGGCTAGCCAGACGACAAATTTTAGATAAAGCCAATATTATAAACAGATGTATGATATGGGAACGCTGTATGTGCTTTAGACTGTACACATACGCAGCACGGGCCCATCTTTTTAAAGGCAGCTCAACGCGCGGGGAGCCCTGGCTCTCTACCAACGTTGAGAAGTCCCACTGGGCCAAGGATAAGACCCGTGCAAAGATAATACACGTGTGACGTAGCACCAGGTGACCACTGTTTTGGAACGCGATTTAGCTGTTTGTGATAAGTTGCCTTGCTCCTCCAAACATGGCAGCAAGCAGCAGGCGTTACATAACCTCCGTGGTTGGCCTCTCCGGACGTTGTTTACAACGATGCGCGCGAATGTATTCAAGTTTGTTGTATATGTGCACCCCCCAGTGATTAACATGACCTCGGTGACTAAGCCAACATACTCAGTTACCGGTTACCGGTTTTGGCGGCCATTCTGACCTTGTGTGACCAATGAAAGCCAACGTAGCAAGTGTTGTTTATAGTTATCTTGATTAGCAAGACACGGACCGTGCAATGCCTGCATCCTCTCACCATTAGCTCCGTTCGCCGGGCAGCGGTGGGAGGAGATCAGACCAGACCACTGTTCGCCAACCTTGGCTACGTTGCTGGCAGGAAGATTGCAGTAGTTAGCAGCGAGTGAGCTTGGTTTTAACACTACCATCGGTTCACTCCACTGCCGTCTGGGCTTGCTGTCGGTGCCCGCGTTTATCCGATTCTGCTTTGTGTCCCAGTGGCTGGGATGGAAGCTTTCTGGTCTTCGCCCTCTTGGCATGCAAAGACATGAAGACCACCGGAGAGTTGTGTAGCTAACTTAATAGTTAGCTTTAACTAACTTAATTTAGCAAACTTAATTAATTTAGCTAACTAAAAATACTTAATTTAGCTAACTTAATTAATTAAGCTAACTAAAAATACTTAATCTACCTAACTTAATTTAACTTTATATGGTGTGGCTGACGATTAATGACAACGAAAATGATGCAAGTATAATTCACGCTAGGTGATTTTTTTCAATTTGGACATAACACAACACGCTTCGCCGCGCATTGTATGTGTTGGTTGCAACAGTCTGGGTCAGGCTTGGTGGTACCAAGCTGTTATCATTCTCTCACATGCAATATTATGCATGTTGTACCTGAGTTACAACATTCCATCGTGCAATGTTGTGTTGGTGTGCCATTATAGCCCTTTTCACAAGAGCACATAGCGCTTAATAACCCTTTCCACGGCAGGAACATAATTTGGCACCGTATCTGAAGTGGTCAACAGATGGGATAAGCTCGAGCAGGGGATTGCTGTCAGATGTCATATCAGATCAAAAAGTCGCAACTTTTCACGACGGAGGCAATTGAGTTTCAGCATCATCTACCTATTTGTCTTTTTGCGTTTGGGTTACTTTATAATTTAGTCGTATGGGACCAAATACACACATGTAAAGTGACGAACTGGTACATGATGACGAAATAGAGACATCTTCTAGGGTAGAGCTCACTGTTTTTCCGTAGGCCTGCCGACACAGCACGAATTTCGCCCCTCTCGTCCTGTTTTCCGTGCATTTCAGAATGCGGTGTAGGTGGAGTGCGGCATTACCCGCTCAGATACCAGTGGAATAGATGATAGCGTGAAAACGGCTTGTTCCGTGCTATGCTTTGCTATGTTAGACTTAGGGGCTAGGCTTCGTACCAGGTGACTGGCAGTCGTTCAAAACCCCGGCAGTCGTGTGGGTCGCTCATCAGCCAGTGTATGGCTGAGCTCTGCATGATACTTGGTTAAATGATAAAAACGAATGATGTACGACCAATAGAAACAATGTTCTCAGAAGTCCATCGCTGCGATTTGCGATCATCGAGCCGTGGACCACTGATTGGCATTTTCCCCGGTGCTGTGAATTGGAAAATAATACTGAGCTGCGCCGTGAACAATTCATCATTTGCAGCCAGCCGAAAACCTGTCTGTATCGAACGCTAATAGTCTGTAAAACTACGATATGAACTGGTTTGTACCACTCCCCAGAGCGGCTTTTCAACTCTTTTTAATGAACAATTGGGCTTTACAGAAGCAGTGTTCGATCATGATGTGCATGACATTGCAGGGTCGAGCATTTAAGACATCGAAACACCTCAGCCATGATTCAGCGATAGTCGCTTCCAAGTGGCCGATTTTACGATCAGCACATGCGTCAGTCGGTTCGACTTGTTAACGTCTGAACCACGTGATGGTAGTTGTTGACCTACACGTAGAAGCAAGGACATGAACACTGTGCATTTTCACAATGCATCCCAATGCCTATTTGATATATATATATATATATATATATATATATATATGTGTGTGTGTGTGTGTGTGTATATACATACGTATATGTATGTATATACATTGTTAACCCAAAAATAGTTGAATTATTCCATCATTTTCAATATTTTGTCCTGTTGTATGTTTGCCATGGTTTTTAAGATACACATAGAAATACACAACGTGCGTACAAATGTATTTTTAGGACTTATAAGCTCGAATTACATGCGTGTGCGAATGGAGTCCGCACTGCAAAAGATGCCTGAGGTTTTCTTAGTTCCAAGTGACTGCGGAAGGGAAGAGGCGAAGCGCGCCACCCCCTGACACTGAACTTGGCTGCACGCAGGCAGTGCGGCGCGCCACTACCAGTTCGGGCTCACGTGCCCTGCCGCTTGCCGCGCGTGCCACGACCAGTCACCACATGACGTCATGATAAGTCACAAAATCAGGTCAGTGCCGAGGTCAGGCACGAAAAACACGGCGAGTGCGTTACAGGATACGGGTCTTACCGGGACAAAGATAATTGTTTGGAGTTTGCTCATTGGAATATGACGTCATCTCCCACACGCGGTAGTTTCGATACAAGTACTAAAGCTCTCTGTAATTTTCTGATATAAATTCCGTGTTCTTCTTGTAATAGATGTTTCACGTTCTGCCAAACTTATTATCATGCTTCGAGTTCCAAAAATATGCCATGGACGATGGAGGCTTTCATGGTCGTATGCATACTTCTAAGGTTAGTGTTTGGATAGATGTTTACTTATCTTGGAATATTCCGATGGAATACATCAACTGGTTTGCCTTTCAGCCAGCCTGGGTTAATCATATGACAAACCGTCACACTAGCTAGCCAAAAAGGATCACTGCAGGTCACAAAAGCTCAAAACTAACGATTCATACTGCCTGCTGGTGAAAACGTTATCAAGTTACTCAGCACGAAGACGTTTTCTAAGTCAAAGGAACTGGCCGGTTCAACGATTATTGCAAAAGGTCCCGTGGTTCAAAAGAGTCGAGGGCTAGTAATACATTACTTGTACCGATGATGAACTGAAACGCGCCTAAAAAATTAAGCAAATGGACGCAACCATGGTGGAAGATTTTTGATCTGTTGCACCATATTTCGTTTCGTGCCGATTTGAAAGGAATGCGACAATCGTCACGGATATTTCATTCCCCGGCCCGACAGTTTTGATGATCTGCGAGATATTTCACGTTACCTTTGGTAGAACTAGCCATGTAAGCACATTCATACAGACTTAAGGCATTTTCGAGTGAAAATATCCCAAGCGATCGACTTCCGTCAGGCGTTCGCCAATCCAACGATTCAACCCTGAAATAACAAGGGCTCAAAACTAGTGTTCAGGCAGTCCAGGGGTGTGGAATATTCCCACCGCACCAGGTTAAAGGTACAATCGGTCCAGCGAACACACCCCAAGACACAGACAGAGCCACCGTCAGCGAACACACCCCAAGACACAGACAGAGCCACCGTCAGCGAACACGCCCCAAGACGCAGACAGAGACACCGTTTCGTGTGAAAAAGGTTGAGCCAGACAGAGAGAGTTATCGGCAGAGCCAAATCGGGCTGCGGTCAGAGCGGAGCGGAGCGGCCGGTCGGCTGCTGCCGTGGCCTTTGCAAAGGTCAGCTTAGTGCCGTAGGTCACAGCGCTCGGCGGGTGACAGCGTGACTCGGACAGCGGCCGAGCTGGGACGGCTGCCACTGTCCGGATCTGGTGGCAGGACAGTGGAAATGGAATGGAAGCGTGTGTTAGATGAGTGGATTTGAAGAGGTAACTCGTCGCATAGTGTGAACAGGCACAGATGTTCGTTGAGGTTCAGGTGGTTCTCTAACTCCAAACGTTGGGGCTCAGGTGGTCACAGCCAATTTAGGCTCCTGACATGATGAAGTGGGTCCAACGTATCAACAACAGGCATGTGTATTGACCCCCAGCAATGCAGCCGCGTGCCTCAGTTCCCGGTACACAAAGCTGATTGTATCGGTGGAAGAACACGTTTGTGACCTAGCTGGAGTATTCGTAATTTAGTGCTACCGTCGCATGATGGCTTCATGAAACCGCAGAGCGGCAATTGATCAAACCCTTCCGGTTTTCAGATGGAGGCAGGGATAGGTGCGGGAGAGGCTTACCACAACGATAGTCACGTGACTCCACGATAACAGCGGCCACGATGGTTCTCAGGCTTGTAGGCGTAACTATACCAATCGGGTGCAGTGAGATGTGATGATTCTCCAGTGTGTTTCACGGAGCAAACAAAAAAATGGCACTCGCTCATTGGCTGACCCAAAAAGTTGTTATTTCGACAAGGCAGTCGCGCAAGGAAATTGCACTGACGTGTTGTTCTTGATATTTTGTGTCTGCTTTAGATAGATTGGTATGCATCAACTTTCTTGCAGTGAACAAATTGTTGGACTTTGCCAAAACATGTTGCAAAAGTACACCAGCATCGTGCACTGCATCATCATCCGGCACGCTCTCAGCCCACTGCTGTGCCGCAGGTGATGCGCGCGATGTTCAACGCTCGAGGGTAAAATCAGTTTGGTGCAAAGTCAGAAACTGGCTCTGTGGTCCCTGAACGTTGAGCCCGCCTTATAAAACGAGGCATAATTCATGGTATTGATGAATATCAGTTGAGTTCATTCATGGCATCAGACGCTGACGCAGCCATGGGACGAACGATATTTACTGGGCCTAGTGTGCACGCTTAAAGCGTAGTTAATTCGCTGTTGTTTGATCAGTGTGTGTGACTACCTTGGTCATAATTTTCATATTTGCTTCGTTTCTTAATTATACGAATGCTTGCGTTGTGAATTTTTGATGTTGAGTTGTTTTCCTTTCAGCGCTGCCAGGTAAGGCAAAAATGATCTACTGATTTCCATCTCAATCACTGCCATGTGTTGTTGACTGAAGCACGGTTAAATATCTGATAAGACAACAAAAATTGGCGTGGAAGTGCCAACCGTGTCCAGGGACGTACAGCACCCCCATGGGGAAGGCAGGCGGGACTGCAGGAGAAAATGCGACGCATCGCCCACGTGTTAGAATTTTATAGCAGAACCTGCGCTGATGTTCCCTACCATTGGTAAGTGGGGGACCGATGTTCATGTTTTGAACACATCGCGCCCGCATCCGCCTGTTCCATCGGCCTGGCATGGAGACTGAACGTGAGCCTATTCGAGGATGGAGCTGAAATATAGATTGCCCCTGCGATCGCAAACATAATTTCATTTGTATTCTACAAACGTCTTAATGAGCTTTTAAGACGTGTCGAAAATTTATAAATGCATTCACAGCTTGTACACATACTACCATTTTTTGCTACACGCTAGTTTCAGCAGTGTTAAGCATTTCGAGTATAGATGGCTGGTCACCTTTCATTTCGGAACCTACCTAGGATAAATATCTGTAGCACTCGACTCATAAACTGACGATCACCCCAGTGCAACGCACGGCCACCCCAGCGCAGTGCGCACATGTGGTCGGTAGTCGCAGACATGTGCAACTATTCCCGCATGACAAAATGTTGCTGCCATTGCCGTTTGCAGCCAAACGGCTGCCACACTAATGAAACTCAGCGGCATGACGCAGTAAAATTCATAACCAAGTTTTTAACACAGGACCATGAGAAAAATATGACTTTCTTATGCAATCTATCGCACAGGCGTTTCGTGACCGAATGGTTACTGAAACCTGCCAAAGGTTGTAACGTGCAGCTGAGAGCCCAGTGTGCGTGATCTACAGATAATTACTGTGCACGTCGTGCGATCGTGCTGCACGCTGGCGCGTACGTGATTGAAAAAAAATCCGTCATCGACGCAAGATCTCTGCGCATATTTGACCGCAGGTTGTCACAATTCAATCACGAAACGGGACGTCAGAGGGGTCGGAACGTGACCCGCCGAGCCGTATCTGCCGATGTGGTCGCATGATGGGGCGTCTCTGCACACTAAACCTGTCGCCGGTGATTTGTTCCGAACTGGTCAGTTGGAGGAGATCAAAGGCTAGCCGGCGTCAGACGCTGTTGCTGTACGATATCCGGTCGTTTTGGCGAGGGCAGAAAAAAGAGCTCAGGCTAAATGGTCGATTTCACCGCGAGATATGGCGGGCAGGTGCCTTTCAAACCCCGCCAACCCCCTTAAAAAGAAATGCTCAGAGAACTTACTTGGCGAGATCACATTTCTCTTTGTTTCCGCCTTAACCAGATAACTGGGGCGATTCTGCATCTAAGACAACAATTGACCGTATTACGATTCTTTCGAGCCAGTAGTAAAGCCCATTTATCCATGCAAGCAGAGCATTCGTACAAGGCCACAGGGCAATGACGCACGTGCGGCTGTGGTCAGAGCTCTGGAGAGCAGCGTGACACTTAATAGCCGCATCGGAGTGCCGCTCTGGGGGGATGATCGCGGCCCGAGCGGGAGCACTGATTGGCCGCTGAGCGGCGGCCCGATCCGGCCCGAGCCCGGCGTCCGGCTGACCACGTGTCGGGCGCCCCGCCCGGCCCGCCCGGCGGCCCGTCTCGTGCGCGCCGCTCGCGTGCGCGCCGCCGGCTTCGGGCGGGGGCGCCGCGCGGGTCAGCGGGCCGCCCGCTGTATCCTGCAGCTGCGGCCCGGCGCCGGCCTGCCGCACCGGCAAATCTCCCGGATGCCGATTGGGCGGCCCGGGCCCGGCTATCGTGCCGCGCGCGCCGGTATCTGGGGCCACATCGGCGCCCCCCGCGGCGCCCCCACCCCCACCTGTTCGGCGGCGGGGCTCACGCTTTGTTGTCGGCCGCCCGGCTCCGGCGCGCGGCCGGTCGACGCCGTCGGCCGCGGCGTCGGGGATGACACGTGATGTGGCGATGATGGGGGTAGCGGAGGATCGGAACAGTGGCGAGCGCACGGGCCGTGATCGACACGAGATAGCGGCAATCGATTCGCTGATCCACGCAATCTGCTCACGTAACATAAGCCAATGTTGTGACTTCCTGAGTACTGGGGCTGTGGTCAGCTAAGCGGCTCTATTGGCTTAAAACGCCTCCCACGCACTGGTTTAGGGGAAGAGATGTACCCTCGACATTTGCGGGGCGGGAAGGCACTCCTTATTACCGTAGGCGCAGACAAGGGGCGGGGGGGGGGGGGGGGCGCTTGAAGGCTTTTGGCCACTCCCTGACGAGGACTGAAGACGGATTTTGTACCACGACGCTTTTTATGATGAGACTGATGTAGAATTATTAGGGAATTGATAATTGAATGAATGCTTAAAAAGGTCATTGTTATATGTATATCATTGTCATGTCAATTGCACATTCGCAAAATAGTGATCAAGAGAACTATTTCGACTTCAAACCTCTTGACTACCATGGAACATGACATGGACCACATGTCGCACTGTGCAGCAATAATTGAGTAATAATATCAGCAGATAGCCGAGCGAAAGCGTATGGTACGTAGCTAAGTAGCTGCTGTCGACACCGGGACAAGCCATATTGGTGGCTTGTTGACACATTCAGTCCTGTACCTATTTACACTTGCGCCTTCTGTGGTCTGCTCGCAGTGCGCATATGCTGCAAAGGAGACTCGGACTTAGTCCCGAAAAATCTTAGTGCTCGTTACAAATCCCGGTAGCCGCCCACCGCCCCGTCACAAGTTCCGACTGCGCTGCTGCCTGCCGCCATCCCAGTGCACAGATGACCAGTTCGGTTACTAAAAACACTTTCAAAACTGAAACAACGTAGAATCAAATGTGTGGCCACAGAGTAAGCCATATAGCTGGCTGGGGAACATTGACTAGCATTGTGTGTAACTTTATGCCCTATACAGAACGCGTTTATAGGCGCCGGAGAAACAGCCAAGAAGCAACATTTGGCTATCTTCGAACTCCCGTGTTTCCGAGCATATGCCAGGATGCTTGTTTGCCCGTCTGTCCGCAATTTCGTGGACAGATATTTCCGGGCAAGGGGTTGAAATACAAAAATGTCAGCCCGTCTCCGAACTCCTGCGAATTTGGACCAAATTCCAGCGAAATCGCCACCTAACTAGTGTGAGCCTTTTGGTTGAGGGGTGGGGTATGCCCCCTATGGCTTCTCATTGGCTACTCCCCTGTGCCATTGATCAGCCTGTGACTTCAATGCAGGCCCAGCCCAACCTGGCACTCGAGACGCTGGACGGCACGGCTGCTGACCTGGACCCGCATGATGACATCCACAGGTGCACCGGCACCACCCCACCCGGCAGTCTTCCTTCCCTTTCGGCCGATTCCATGTCTAGCCGGTGCTCGCTCCTTCACGGACGGGGGAAATCCGTCCCTGCAGGAAGCATTGTAACTGTATATCGACCCACTCACGAAAGATAACAGCCGCAAGGCATGCGAGGGCATACAACGCCGGCGACCAGCCGTCGTTTGCACCTGGAAACATGAGCCCACGTTTCGTGTAAGCGTAGTGTTGTTGTGTTGCCCAAGCATCCTTTGTCTTCCGGAAATGGTATTATGATGCGGCGATATGTTGCGCTGGAGGATGTTCTCTGCGGAACTGCTCGCTTTCGGGAAAACCACGCAAGCGACCTGCGGGTCTCGAAAGGAAAGCGCTTATTGCGAGCGTGCACGGGGTACACACGCATTGGGCATATATCTGAAAAGTGCTGTGCGGGCCGCAGCACCCTTTGAAACTGAATGCGTATCTCACCTCAGTTATGATTATCAATACGTTTTCTGCCTGGATCGTCCGAGCAAAACCAATCACAGAAATGTGCATTCTGCCTCCTTTCGTCAAGCCCCGAATTTTAAAGTCGGAACTGCCACTTGACATATAGCCTTCGTAGTCCATGAGCTAAGCGCAGCAAGGCTAGAAGCATACAATTCAGCGCGCAGTCGCATGGGGCAATGGCAATGAAAGCGTTGCGTCACTTTTGCAGTCCGATATGCTGCCAGATTTATTTTGATTCTCCATTTCGGCAGTTGTGGTATACATACTCGTAAGTGCATCTCCGACACGTCGGTGAATCCATGTTATTTGGTGCATTTTTGCGTATTTTAGGCTGCGAGAGTCATCACTCTATTAAATAATCCAGTGAAAGCTCTTTGGCCTTTGGCAGCAACGCAGGTTATGCGCTGCATGCCTGCCACCCTGGATAAACCCGCATTTTTAAAGTTAAAGGGAACAAGTAAAGAAATTGGGTTGTCATCAACTTTGAAGCAAAGATCCTGAGGTATTGGTGGTACTTACGAGTAAAAATATAGCTGGATCTTAAATTTATATTGTTTCAATGACGTGGTACAGTTCCACCATATCATCATCGTATTTAGCCCAGTGCACTAACCAATGAAACGCTTCGAACTTTTGTGCAGCTTAATTTTGTACTCTCTATTGTGTTCGTTGACGCACTGAAAAAATAGTTCATCCAAAGTGCAATGAATATGTTTTATGACACTATTCAGTGCTCGTTCACAGGAGATAGAAAAGCCAGTGCGGGTGGACGGAGTGTGTCCCTCTCGAATTTGCTGTGTATTTATGTGACCTGCCTTATCTCCCACTTCTTTGGCCTGTTTTTGTTTTGTTTTTTGGATGTCTTACGTAGCCTTACTCAAATGAAGGTAACAGCAGCATGGAAAGACGCCATTAATTTCAGTTTGACATTGAAGCATTGTGCATGAATCACTAGTATTGCTGATACAGCACCAAAAACGAACGTCTGGGGTGGTTCGAGGCTCCATATCTCTAACGTTTGCTTTTTTACAACACTAGATAAATGTTCATCAAGAATGTAAATATCGCAACGCTACCTTATTCCCATTTACCATATGACTTATAGTGTGACCAACAACATTACTGGCAACGTTTTCACTGTGATTTAGACACATTGCTAGCAATCAGCCCCACTTTTCTAGCACCTGTATTAATTGTAATGACTTCACATGCACCTATCATTCTATTGTCATCATTAGTTAGTAGCTATTTTTTAAATTTTGTAACGCGTTTCACTCAGCGACAGGCTTATATCAACAATCTGGAACATGATTCCGTTTTCCATATCGCACCGACATCTTTGCATGATTTAAATTACAAAGATGTTCGGGCGGGGGTCAATTTGACCCCCTGAGATCTAAAAAAACTAAAAGAGCTTGAGACACCGAACTTAAAGGGTATGTTGAATTGTTTGTAGGCTCTCTATTGTAGCAATGTCGTACAACTAAGTCATGATCTTGGAGTCAAACAAGGTCAAGCAAGGTCAAACTCCAGGGTGGTGTCTCAAGTGTCCCCAGAACTCCTCATGCGACCAACGTTAAGCTAGATACCTGCTTTAAGCAAAAACAAGTCTGTGTTCCTATAAACGAAATGTTGACCAAGGTTATTCCGGTCCAGTGACCTACCCTGACCTTGAAAAAGTCCATGGAACATGTTTGTTGTGGTTTCTGTCATAAATGAATTCGAAATGAACACCAGACACTACTGTGCGACACATTGAACGATCTACATTGAACGATCCTGCATTGACATTGAACGATCCTCTATAAATGCCCTTCTTTGACAACCGTGACCAGGTAGTGATCTGCCATAGATTAGTACCCTTACAGGATGCGTCTATTTTTGCATAAAAGATCTACTTTTCAGTGTTCTATAGCTATGCATTGTTTGGCGTGGCTACGTCATTTTGTTCGGAAACCATTCCGGAAAAACCTTCGGGGGATAAGCTGACCCTCACACCCGAACGCGTGTTAATCCGCTCAATCCTGGTTACCTGGGAAATTCTTAAATTCTATCCGAATCTCGTCCGTGTGCAGCCCAAATTTTCTGGCCCGGTCTGATCCCCTTAGATCCATTTCCCGTCCGGGAATGAATGCAATCCGTGAAGTGCCCTAGTAATTACTATAGCGTGTATGTATGGTCATCGTGACCTTCATGCCAACGAGGAGCAGGTGGAAGTGAATATGCTCGACCTATTGCGCACTTCGGAAAACGTCGGTGTTAATGTTCAGGGAGTGTGTCACTCAACGCACTTTCCCCAAACCCCAAAGAAGCGGCGCACAAGTGCGCAGAAGCATGGCTCAAATCATGGTCAAGATTATTTTGCGAGAACATGCAGGCTCTGTCTAAGCCAGCCCGTTAGGAATTTCCTCATCATGAATGCATCAGCGATTCATGCTCTGCATTGCTAGCAACCGTGCTGTGCCGTGGTTGCGAAGTAGCTATCAGGCTATAAGCCGTGGAAAGAAGCGCCCGTCTATCCTGAAAGTCCAGGCGATGGTGTGGTGATCGAGTGAGCGCTGTCTTCTGGTAAATGCCTACTTAGCGAACCGGCCGTGCCAGAAAGCAGAAATCACATGAACCATGTAAACGCAGGTGACTGGTCTTACCTGGCTTTCACCAGGCAGATTACTCGTCATTTGCCCCAAGATTCGTCTCGGTGGCAACTTGCGGGAGGAAAGTTAACGAAATGGAAAAGGGTTCGGCCGGATGGTTCCGTGATGAAGCTGGTAATTCCAGGGAAAGGTACGCAGTTGAGAAGCAGCCTCGGAAAAATATAGGAACGACCATCTTGTGTGATTTGAAGCTGGCTGCTAACAGCACTGAGGTAACTTACATGCGGCCAATGACATGATGGCATGACAATGACAACACAACAGCGAAGTTCTAGTTAAAGCGAAACCATATTCTGGGCCCGGTTTTCACCCGAAGTCAGACTTGAAGCCGCCATGGACGCGCGGCCAAAGGGCTCATTCCGAATCGAAAACTTCGCACACAGCCTGAGACAATCTGTTAAGAAATGCGCAAGAAAGTCAACAAAACAAATGCATGTGAGATGTACGTCCCCTCCATCTCAGGAGCGCGTGATAGCGGGCTCTTTAACTTCTCGGACGCACAGAGCGCCAACGCCCAGTGCTCACGGATCGTCAAGGCGCAACTGATATCGTTTGGAAATAGTTCGATGTTGCCAGCTTGGTGCGAAGAAGTTCGCGAGCCTTTTCACTTGCTACATCCATTGCAATGAACGGGAAATTCGGCAAAAGTCAAAGGACTTGGCAGTGTAGTGAGAAGTAGGAGCTCAGTACTGTCCGGTCCAACCTCCATTGCCAGAGCTTAGTTGGTTAGAGCCAGACGTGCACAATCCCGCCCCCTTGCCTACAATATAAGCGACAGAATGGCATGTGGAAGCTGCCCTTGTGAGACAACTTTGACTTCTTCTCGTCACCACAAAAGAGATACTCGATGATTTAGAAGAAATCATCGAGCACCAGCAGCATCAGCACCAGCAGCATCCGTACCGCATCTCAAAGAACACGTAATCTGTTCTAGTTGCAACCCATTTCTACTGCTGAGTATGAGCTGTCAACTGATTGGCTGTCTCATGGATGTAGCCGTCTTCGGGCTTCCTTCGAGGTGCCTACACGAGACAGCCCCATCGGATTTGCGTTGGCTTACAAAACAGGCCCGTAGGCAGCGTGAAGGAAGCGATGTAGCGAATTCGGCGGAAGTGTTTCAAATGCAGCGCTCAAAACGATTGAAGACTCAACCAACCAGCGGAACAAAATACTTTGAGGCTTGCCACACCGTGAGCTTGTCGTGGGGTGTCAGTGTCATGTTGTGTTGTGAAGTGTGTCGCTTCAGCTTTATCGATAGCGAAACAAGTTTGAAGTCTGTCACCGTGTGAGAAGGAAGGTGATTGCTACATCACGGAGGCATGCACGTTGTGGCCAGAAAGGTTGCATGTTTCAAGGTGAACTTCGGAACTATAAGCGGCATCAGATATATGTACATAGTGGTGGACCCATCGCCCTGCGGAATGCTGCTCCTGGAGTTGGCATCAGACGTCCTTGGGTGCGATGAACTGCTGGTGAGCCATGATATTAATCGTGTTATGTACACTGACATTATTTTAAAAATCGGCGATGGTCATCGCGATTTGCTGTTGAGCGGCCTGGTTGGGTACTTGCATTGCCTTGTTTGTTATGAACATATGAACAGGTATCTTACCGCCAGTAATTTTATGCTGTCAACATATGTGGTGCATGATTCTAATCACCATTGTCATGTTCTGTATGCTTTGCTTGAACAGAGTCGGTTAGCATTTTCAACAACATATCTGACTTGTAGCGTCTCATAGGCTTGCGAGATAGATTAGGCTTACGATATCAATTTTACTGCTGTTAGTGCAATTTTTAAATTAGATCACAGACTGAATTGGGAGAGCTATAGTGATTAATGCATGTGCACACAAATATGGTTATGCCAGCATCGGTGTTAATGCTTGACAAAGAATGTGTTGACTATAGTGCGTTTTTGTATTCGTCTTTTGCATTCAGCTGATTAAACCGGTGAAATATACACGTGCGCTGTTAACTGTTCTTTTTAAAGATGATGAGAAAAGAGACACAAGATCACAAAAACGAATGATTATCCTTTGAATAGCAGTTTAAATGGCACAAATGGTGATGAGACAGATGGTTGTTCGCGGGGTATCTTGTAGGCGAACGTTCTGAGAGTTTGTGCACCTCTGGTTAGAGCACCTGCCTTCCAAAGCTTCCACCCGCGTACGTGTCGGGTTGGTTTCGAGCCGCTACACCCGCTGTTTGCCCCCGACTGGGACGGGCTGCGGCCGGTGGCAGTGACCGCTCTAAAAGTCAGGTGACGTCAGAGGGCAGGACGGATCGCACCGAACATTTCAGTACGTCAAGCTTTCGCCGCCGAATCCTGCCGTTGACCCGGAATCTGACGATCGGATGGCGGGGTCAGGGTTCATTCAGCAAGCCACGCTTAGCGGGGGCGCTGATCCCAGCAATTTGTCAAAGGCTCGGGCACAGTCTTAAAAGTGAGGTCGCCAAGAAGCCCGTGGCCAAAACGGTTGTACGGACAGCCAATATGAGCTCCCGATCGTGCAGGTCAACCACTCATAGATCACCCCCAGCTGTCCGACAGCGACTTATAGCTGCATTAACATAGCCGCCGCAGATTGCGCGATTCAGCGATTCAGGCGCGCAGGATTTTGAATGCTGTAGTGCACGCGCGGAGATAACCAGCTCACTGCCAGGCTGCAGGATTGGTTCTCAGAATTCAGGGTTTCGTGGTATTGACCAAAGCATCTCGTCCTATGGCTGGTGGCAGCGACGGCCGGGGGCCATATTTTTTATCCACCCCGCCATCCTCACTCACTGCTCTATCACATATCCCACAAGGCTTCGTCGCACCGGGAGCATGCTGCTGTAATGACCAGAGATCCCGCCGGATCCGCGACATGCAAGTGCCTAACAGGCCGCCCGGCGCACGCCTCAATCATGGGGCTATGCTCAGCCTGTTCAGCGTGCATGTTCGCTGCTTGATTGAATACGGCACCGTGCTCTGGGGAAACCCAATCCCATCCTGAGCGGCTCGAGAGAATCCAGCACACAATTTCTGATCTGGCTGGTTTACAACTCAGATAACCCATTTAGAAATCTGGACCGGCTCATCTCCCAAAATATTTCAAGGTCTCCGCAAAATCAGGCTTTCACAAACATCATGTCATTTTGATAGGGATGAAGATAATCAGACGCGTGACAACAATTATAGTTCAGGCCTTTAGCACAGGTCAAGGGGACAGCCCTTTTGACGAGTCGTCCCTTTGCCTGGCTTTGCTCCTACCACATCTTTTCCTATCACGTGATTCAAAGCATGTCCGCCAATCTACTTCCACTCTTTTCCCTCCGTATGCGCACGACAACGGAGAGGAACAGGAACTGTACCCTCTGCCACGTCCCTTTTACCGAATTTAGCAACATATAAACCCAATGCGGGTACATTCAAAGCTTTTTCTTTCCTCCTGTGCTAGCCTTACGCTAGAGCTTCCTCCGCTTCCGTCCAGGCGATGCTCCTTCAGTACTCCTTTCCACAACCTTCTATCCGCATCCCCACCTGCGTAAGAGCTTCCTTTGCCACCACCCAAGTGGTGACCTCTTCAGCACTCCGTTCTACATCCCCATTGTGCACCATTTCGTAGGACTGCGCTTGCTAAGCCATAATCTCCATCACGCGGTGCTCGTGCGGTCATGTTTCTGAGAAATGTCGCTTATGCGTCATAAGTGCCGCTCATACTCTTACTTTGTCAAGGTGCATTCCCTGAATACGGCTAAGTTTTGTAACACGACTTGAAAAATTTCACCTGTGCGGCGCTGAACCTGTTGGCGACAAAATAATAGATATAAACATGTTGCACTTTACACGAGAGGAAGCCTTCGCTTTGGAGTATTCAATTGTTTCCCGCCTCTACCCAACGCTTTACTGACTGATGGTACACAGTTTCTGACGGCTCTTCCGATGAATGGCAGCAAATAAAAACTGAACATAAACTTCTTCTGGGTAAGTCCAGCAACTTGTAACGCATCTTGCGCAACCTGCGTTATGGGTGATATTGTTCTGGGCATTGGTTTACAGCGCCAACATTTGATCGCACTAATTCAAATTACAACTTGAGATGGCAGGGGCTGTTTTCAACCCCTGAAGCCCTGTACCTGCGGCTTGAATCAGTTAGCAAGTGAAACGTTTTTGTCGTGCTTGGCACTGGCCACCGAGCACAATGTGTCGCATACTCTGTTGTTTGTGTTTGTTCGTTATGTATGTTTATCTGTTGTTTGTTTATGGGCACGAGACCACGCCGGTTGAGCGACACTTCAGCCATGCGTTAGACACCGGCTTGTAACCCGCTCCGACTGTGGTATTGCTCCGCCACCGTTTCAGGGGTTGAAAAGAGCCCCTGCCATCTCAGGTTGTAATTTGTATTAGTGCGATAAAATGTTGGCGCTGTAAACCACTGCCCAGAACAATATCACCCATAAATCGGTATGGTGGCATCTGTCAAGTGGATGATGACGTCGCAGGTTGCGCAAGATGCATTACAAGCTGCTGGGCTCATCCATTGACTTCAGACTCCCCAGTATTTGTGATGACGCCCACATAGAGCTATGAGGTCATTATCGCAGGTGCTGGAGAATCTGAAGTGAAGGTGCTAGCTGCCAAGCTCTTTGTAATTTGCGCCAAGACAAAAACAAAATATTGAGAGTCAGCACCGTGTCATAATGTCAACGAAGGTGAAGGTCCAAGGTCAGGCCTGCTCAAGTATAAATCAGGGTCAGGCCCGCTTTTCGGACATAATCGTCGGTTTCTTTTAATTCGCACGGCTTAAAGCAGTACCTGGCTGGGAGATGTTTGAGGTATGCCGAGCCACTCGTCCCAAATGGGCGGCACAACGGTTATAGTTTGAAATGTATAGGCCGCCCTCGCACGATCTATATTGATGACGTATGTGACCCCATTTTTAAGCTTAACGGTGATTGGAATTGAGTCAAATCAGTCGATAATGGGCATGAAAACGAATGATTGTTGGTAGAAGCAAAAAAAAAACTGTCTTAGCTTTTGCTGAACGCTATTATATACACCTATCATACCTATCATATCACATCATACCTATGTTACCTGACCCAACATGAAATAGTTGTAGGATGCAAAAATTTATCACCTGGCGGCCACTGCAAATGTCATGAACTTGCCTCGAACATTTTTGTGTTTTTTCCAGAAGTTAAGATGTGAAAAAAGAATCCCCAATGTGGCCCGAAGTAAAGCCCGCAGTTCTTAAACTTGCTTTATTTTCGTTTCTCAAACTGTCGCTTTCCTTAGTCATACCTTTTCCAAGCAGTCTCAAGGAGAGGGTTAGGTGGTAATAAATAAACCAAACGAATTATGCAAAGTTGAATTAATACAATGTTGATACCTTGCCGGTGGCTGCAGCTTTGTGAACCAATACACGGCCATCTTCAGTAGTCCCATTATGTGATATACGCCTTCCATACCACCTGTGTCTAGCCTGAGGCTTGGCAGAACTATTGCAGGGTAGGTAGCAGATTTATGGCAAAAATCAGATGAGTGGAGAATAGATACCACAGAAGATCCCGAGGCACCTTTGGTTTATGGCATGTGCTGAGCATGCACTTGACTGATTGTTAACAGTTAAAACTCTAGGTAGACACGTAAAAATAAGAAGATCGGGGGGAGCGGAGTTGCGTCTATTGGAACTGCAAGAAACGCGTACTCACTGCGGCGAGCAAAACTTGGTTCCAACGGAAAACGTTTGAGTTACATCTCCCCATTGTGATATCCTGCTGACACACCCGCCTTTTGTCAGCACATATGACGTCACGTGCATTTTCTAATTGGAACCGACTACCAAAGACAAGGAAGCGTTCAAAGATTATGGCTTGAGTCGGGAGTCGGACTCAGGGCTTCCACCAAGCCGCTCATGTTGTTTTGGGCCGCGTTCGACCAGCAGGTGATCTTGGGAAATTGTCAGGAGTGTTGGAAAATTCTTCGGAATGCTGGAAAATTCCCCAGAATGGTGCTTGGCACCGGCAACACGCATAATTGGTGCAGATAGTTCATCGCGCTGCAGGCAAATTTCGGATAATTTTTGGGCCATGGTCAAATGGGCAATACTTTTTGTCATGCCTAGCTAGTGCTGTCAGCTACACATGGCACATGCGAAAAAAATGGCAGATAGTTTCTGGACCTGCCGAACGTAAATGGAGATAATCCGTGTATCATTGTTGGAGATACACTGATATCGCTGAGTAATTTTCTCTCGCCCGAACCCGACCTTGGACAGATTACTTTGACCCCACGCGGTAAGCACCGACTCAAGGCGGGGTGGTACGGGAAGGAACGAGACCGAACCGTGATGGCACGTGTGTAAGCCCCCTTTCGACCTGTGGCGCCTAATTGACCCAGACCTACGAATAAAACGCCACCGGCTGCTTGATGCCTTGACATAATGAGCTTTATATGGCCATAGTAACTCCACACGGTCACGAGAGGCTGCCGCTCATCCCCGATTACCTACGAGAAGGCCGGGTCGTGAGGCCGTGCTTGAGGTACTGATCCCGGCTAGCGCGCGTGCTGGTTAGCTCGTCAGGGAGGCTCTGCGTCGTCGTGTCCTGTTTACCAGCTCATTGGAGGAGAGCCAGCTGATCTGGCCAGCCTCGCGTGAGACGTCCACACTGACAAGGCGCAGAGCACGCGCCAAACATTAAGCCCGCACTGGCGCCAGAGGTACGGTGCAACAGAGAAGTCATTCAGCCCATGTGATGACCGCTTACTGCTTAGCCTGGAGAAAGCTTATTTGGTACTAATGTGAACCGATCCGGCACAAAGAGCTTAAAGTGTCAGCGGCATAAGAACATCAAGTTTTTAAAACCCTTCTAATATGCATCGGTCACGCAGCAAACCAGGCTCACCGCCCCAAGTCAGTAACCATGCGGCTTTCCGTGACACCTCTGTCGCGCTACTGTCCCGCGGCAGTCAGACGTCACGCGTCCGCCCGACGCATGAGTCGCCGACCGGAGGATCCGCGCGGACGGCCTGAGCCACGCCGCGCAAAGTGCTGCCCAAGGCCAGCTGCAGAGGCTGCTGGGCCTGACACTTTCACGGCGCGCCGCGGCGCCAGATGCGACGATAGTGGCGCGGGCGGCACGCGACGGCGCGGGCTGCGGCCGCGCCCGCCGAGCTGCTGCAGCTCGTGACGCGCTTGACGGCCGCCCACAAGCACGCGCCGGCCGCCGAGAGTGAAAGTGGCCGAGGATTCAAACGGGGCGCCGCAAACGGCGGCCGGCTGGGGCACCGGCGCCCCTCTTCAAAGGGATCAGCGGCGGGCCGGTAAACGAGGCAGCGCCAGCAGCTGTGGTTTTCCCACCGAAATCATATCGCGCTAACTGCCGAACATTGACGGCGCGCTGCTAAGCGGGCCGTATAAGGCGCTGATCAATATAGCCTCGCTCCAGCTTATTGGATATTTCTGTGGCGGTAGACATAAAATGAAACACTTTTGACACTGCTGTCGATATGGGATACAATATGGCTAGAAATGGACGCCGCCACATCGTGTTTGATCAACCGCAAAACGGACCGTCCTTCAGACGCGGCAAAAGGCCTTCAAGAGGTGAGCGGCTGAGCACCCAAGACATGCCTTCCATGCCAAGTTTAAGCCTTCGCCGACACTCGGTATTTCATCACCTCTAGTGACACGGATGGGAGGAAGGGGAAGGGGGAAGGGAGAAGGCAGGAGAGAGGTGAGGGGAAGGCCACCTACTGGTTCCGCAACCGATGCGCGTTCGAGCAGAAAAACAACAAAACAAAGCAAGGAAATCGGCGCGTCTTCTAAAGGGAATTTTGCAGCATGTCTCATGATTGGCTTGTCTTGTCAGATCAGACGACGCTTCACCACAGCCAGAGGTCTGATATCCCAATGTAGCTCTACACATGCCCTCAAGGGAAAGCTGTCATAAGCATGTGCATGCCCAAGATATTTCCCCCGAGACATTACCTCAAGATATTACCTCCAAAATATTACCTCCAAGATATTAACCAAAATATCACCTCCAAGATATTACCCAAGATATTACCCAAGATATTACCCAAGATATTACCTCCAAGGCATTACCTCTAAGATATTACCCAAGATATTACCTCCAAGAGATATCACGATGTCGCCTGTGGCCATTTTATGACCTGCCTACCATGATCCCTATGCTGGATGGTCGCGCGCTTACGATCTTAGTGTACGTTGATAGCATCGGTATAATGAAGTGCCCACAAGAGCATTCCTCGCAAGGTTTGGCCTCACACGATCTCAACCATGAATTCCATCAACACATCTCAGCAACTTCGGCTCATGACATACAGGCTGCTGGCTAACTAGATACAATTTTCAAGCTGTGGTCTAAAGTGATCTTGACCTCGAAAGGCCCTAACAAAGGTCGCGAGCAGCCGTGATGTCTTCGATGCTACGGGTCGCCCCCCGCGCCCCCGTGCTACTAGCGTAGCGTAGCGTACCAATTCCAGATGGATTGATAAGAGCCAGTTTGCCGCTAAGTGTACTGCCAGTGACAACCGGGTAAGAGGTTACGTAAGAACAAAACCCTCTTTGAGTTTCGGGAGTAGTTTTTTATCCACAGAAGGCGTGTCCACCGAATTTTCAGCATGTGCCTGACAAGTGGTCAGCTTGAAACTTGCCGAATGCCATTGTTTCCGAGCATGCCACTAAACTATCCAATTATCAGTGAAAGCTTATACGGACAGCTTTGCCTCTGCGTGTCGCAACTCGTAGTTTGTTCTTGTTTTGGACTACCTTCAAGTAACTCACCAACTGGCATGGTTGCTTCAGCTTCAGCCCGCCCACTCATACAAGGTCCCACTGGGCACCCATTAGAGACTGTGGGACGTCATCTCACAAGCGTCGAACAAAAATGACTTGTTGCGCCCGTTTGTGACAAATAATTCGACACGATTTACGCATTTCCAAAGCGGTGACTTCTTTGCGCCATGTGAACAGAAAGAACTGTCAGACAAGGTGACTTGAAATAGTCTTTACTTGACTTGATCTTCGTCTTTGAATTTTGTTAACGTCTTGACATAATTATGAAGCGGTGCAAGAAGTGCTCTTATGTTCGGTGTCTATTCTAAGCCTCTATGACTGTTGTTACGTGAGTTAAAGGTCAGGTCGTTTCAGGGTGTTGGTAACTTTTAAGGAATCATGTGTGACTTATAACGCCACCGCTCACGTGACAGATGTGAACTCTAGGTTCTTGTGTAACACTGACCGGGGATAGCAAATGTCGTTTGAGCTTGAGCATACCAGAGGAACACTGTGAACCATCTCGCAGGCGATCACAGGCTGCTAAATATGCCATTTGTTGTCGGGTAAAAACATTTCACGAACTTCAACCACATGCTGAGTGAAAATATCACCTTCTTATCATATTATTGTAAACAACAAAAGCAAACGCAGCTGGAAATGAAGAACCTTTGCATTTTTCTGTGTGTTGGAGACCACCGCACATTTTGACAACCAACGAAGGAATACTAAATAACGTGCTTCGCATGTCCACATCACTTTGTCTTATTGACGTGTTGCTGAAACTTTGGCTTATCTTAACCATGTTCTTGGCTGGGAAACGCGGGGTGAGATTTTTGCGGAGAAAAATGCCGATTCACGCTGGTGAGCATCGAGGACCGCTTTCCTGAACTTTTCACCGCATCGGGCGCTGCTTTGGGTTTCTTTTGCTTACATGTGATGCTCCGCAGATTTGCGAGGATTTTGAGACCCAGTCAGGTACAGTTAAGATCGCAGATACCTGCCAATTTTGTTTGGAGATTTTCCTTAGTACCCCACATATTTGCTCGTGGAGCCGGCCCTTTCGTCGTGAGCGAAGCGACATGACCGGTCGCTTCGCCAAGCCGTGGGGTCTATTTGCGCTGAGCGCCGTGTCAGCTAAGGACCTGCAAAGCGAAAGGAACACTTTCTGACCCGTATATCTGTAGCCATTTTACACGTGTAGAACAACTGGAAAGTAAGATATGGTGCACGTAGGGCCAAGAATAAAGCGATGATTTACCACATTATCGCCGTGCTGCGCATTCCAAACGTAGTCATCGGCTAGTAACCTAACAGGATGGAAAAGCTAAAACTTCTAGACCAGTTGTTAAAAGGTTTGGAGCTGAACTGAGTGAAATTTCGCACAACGTGCCACACGGTTCGGGATAAATCTAAAAATGTGGAGAGGTTATGTCAACAGTGAGCCGGCGACAGGCGAAAACATACTTTTTTACTCTTTACGCAACAGGACGCATGCCTTGACTGGTGGGAGCACCTAGCTTTGCTCTTGCTTCTCACTTCTCACGATTGTACTGTTATATCCATATATACATCCACATCACGTGCACCATATCGCGTGACAAGAACGTGCCATTCTCCGGTTCGGGGCATAGGTAAATGTTTATAGCTATGGCGTTAACTGCAACAGTGTATGCTCGAATGGTTTGCTAACCTGTTTGTAGTCATGTGCAATCAATTGATTTGATTCCTATGCATATTTCGACTGCCTAGCCCGGAGGGAAAGTGCACTTTAGCCTCTCTGCTGCCCATGTATGTAGTTTGGTTGGTTTTATCGTTGTTGGCAGCCAAGAAGCTGAAGTGTCTCTTCCACGCAGCCTTCATTAAGAACAATCGTCTTTAACAAAGCGGTAAGGAAGGTTATTTCAAAGCAAGCTACGATTATCATCTTGTAAAATTACCATGGAGAAGTCTTTGAACAGGCACCTGACTGAAGACTTCTCGTGGATCTAAAGCTCAGGGTCTAAATTTGGCGGTAAATCTGCAATAAATGATGAAAACCCAGAACATGTGGTTTAGACACGACAAAGATGCCGTCAGGGCTAACAAAAAAGCTTTGCATCAACATCTAGGCATCTTGGTCACACCCCGGAAAGGTGGCGATGGTGCCATTAACAATATTTGGATCGAACGCGCAATGTTTCGCTTATTACGGATAGAGCAACAGAGTTAGCACGCGCCCGGGTGGCCGGTTAGATACCCTTCGTTCGGGTGGGGGTCAATTTGACCCCCTGAGTGCTCAAGAATTAAGAGAGCTAGAGACACCAGATCTTCAGGGTGTTTTGGCCTGTTCTTGAAATCACTTAGGCCAAAGTCTGAGATTCCAAGGTCATGATCTTTGGATCAAATGATTTTAACAAGGTTAAACGTGAGACTGGTCTCCAAAGTGCCCCCAGAAACTAAATACCTGCTCTAAGCAAAGGCTACATGCTCATTGAAGGTCAGTGATCTTGTTTAACATTTCTAAGATCATGGTGACCAAAATCATGAAAGACTGCTTTGAGCTTTGTATCTGAATAAGCGACGAAGATTACGTCAGGTGGCATGTTCCTGAGCCCAAAATGTTTGCCTAGGTCATTTTAGGCAAGTGACCCATTCTGACCTCTGAGAAGTCCATGAAAGATGTATAATGCGGTTCCTGTAATAAATCAAGTCGAAATGAGCACCAGAAATTACCCGCACAGCAAGCCCTAGAGTAATAAAACAGGTTGATTTTGACCTTGTTCTGACCTTTATACCTGACCCTAGGTCAATGGAATATGCGCGTTCAACTGTTGTGTTGCCTAAGAAAGCATTTCAGGGATGTATGGCCTTGTCTAACACTCCGTTATTCCATCAGATTAAACGATTCCCTTGAAATTGGCTTCGCTGAATCCATGATCTGATTTTGACCTGCTCTAGATCAGAGACCTTTCAAGGTACCTCTATATTTTTATACCAAACGATCTGCTATGTAATCGTCAACAGTCATGCAAATTTTGGCGCGGACACCTCGCGCCATTTGGAAATCATCCCGGAAAAAATCTTTGGGTGGTCAATCTGCCCCCTGAAGATTTTCCAGACTGATTTCTGAACGACGAGGCTTAGCCGCGCCGAATTTTGCATGTTGTAGACAACTGAAAAGCGGATCGTTAAATAGCAAATAATTATATCTATCTTGTAAGGTCGCTAACCTACGGCAGGTCAGTGTCAGGTCATGGTTTCAACGAAAGCAGCTTTAAGGAAATCATTCAATCTGATGCAGCAAAAGAGTATTAGATGAAGCCATACATCTCTGAAATAGTCTCTCAGGTAACACAACAACTGATAAGAAAATTTCATTAACCTACGGTTAGGTATGAAGGTCAGACCAAGGCCAAGAGAAATCTACTTCTTGCTCGAGAGCTTGCTGTGTGAGGCTGCTATCGGTGCCTATTTTGAATTTGTTAATGATACGTACCCATCATACACCTTTCACGAACATATTAAAAATCAGATTTTGCTACTGACCTAACTGACCCAGGTCAGCATTCTTTTGCTAAAAACGTTTTCCTAGCGTAATGCTTGAAGGTTGTTCAAACCCAATAATCAGACTAGTCTGGCATGATTTTGGTCCTCATGGTTTTCTTAAGGTCACACAAGGTTACTGACCTAAAATGAGCACCAGTGACCTTTTGCTTAGAACAGGTATCTAGGTTATGGTGGCTGTATGAGAAGAGTCTAGGGTCACTTTGGGCACCAAACTGGATTTTGACATTGTTCCACATTATTTGACCTAAAGGTCATGACCTAAGGACCTCAAAATTTGACACAAGTGATTTCACGCACAGTTTACGACGCTCTGTGAATCTGGTGGCTTAGTTTCCGAGATTTTAATTGAGAATTTAGCTCTCTTGGATTCTGACATCTCAGAGGGGTCAGACTGACCCCCAGCCGAACGAAGCGTATTCAGCCGGCCACCCTGGCGCGTGTTAAGGTTGTTGTATTAAGCATTTTAAAGCTTAATTTTGGACAATTATCGGCCCGGGACTATCGGTGGAGAGCGATATCTCTTTACAAGCACGTTATCTTGCTGCTCCTAGCAGCCACAAATAGCAAGGATGCCCCACTAAATACCAAGTCGGGCCAACTCTTTTCATTTCGGGTGACCATTGTTTTATGTAAGATGCGATCTGCACTTATATTTGTTGATTCACGTCGTAAACGAAAGAACCGAAGGGACTAGTACATTCACAAGCCATTACACAGCCATACTGGCATACTTCCTTCATAATGATGCGCGGATTGCCCAGCCCTTTGAGGGCGTCGGTTGAGTTGACCTGCCGTGACACGCTCTTGACAGACTTGCTTTGCCAAGCCATCTTTGATCTTGATACAGGCCAAACCAATCAATAAGACCACAAAGATCGTAATCAGCCTACCATTCTAAGGATACCTTCGTCCTCCGCTTACCCATGCACTGACCTCATACTAAAGAAAAAAAAAGATTAAGCACGACTGATCTGTAAGCGATAAGGGCTTTCCATCTATGATTGCCTTCCTTCTCGCGTGCACAGCTCTGGAGATCTTGGGGCGCTCAGGAGGCCGCTGCACTGGGCAGACACATACTTTTTTCATAGAAAGGCCGGCCCGGGTCAACGGATCGCACATCAGCTGCAATGACAGGTATGTGGCTGATGTAAGTTCACGTAGCTTATGCCTCGCTGACGGCCAAGGCCTTTGCGAAGGGATTAAGAGGTTCGATTGGAAAAGAGCATCAGTAACTCTTAAAGAGACACTTATTGGCACGATCCGCTGATAATCCAGCTGTTTCGCAAAACTCGTATCCATGATGTAGTTAATCCGGCTTTTGCAGGGATGCAGCGCTGGCACGGCTTGCTTCTGAACAACCCAGACACCTTCGAGTGAATAGCTTCGTCTTGTGCGAGAATAAACCAGCTGTGTGGCATTCCGACGTTCCTAAACGTATTCATTTTGAAGGCAATTCGTGGCATCTAACTCAGCGGTACTGAGGCGGTGGAATATAATGACTCAATCATGGGAGACTCTCAAGGTGGAGGGAGAACGAGCGTCTCCCGCCGCATTCCCATGGCGGAGAGGCTCCAGCTGATGCGAGGTATCGTGTTCAGGAATGGCTGGTCAGGAAAGGTGCGGTAAACTTGTGCACTTCTCTTCCAGGGAAGCCGAGTGATGCTCGCGTTTTAAAATGGCTAAGCTTGAAGGCCAACCTGACGCTCCAATATCTCCCCAGCACTCACCGATCACCAACGCTTTTTTCGAAAGGAATGCGCGAGCAGCTTGTTCGCTCCGCTGGCTCTTGTCCGGCCACTTTCACGTGTTTTTTTTTGTCTCGCTGAGCGTGCTTCTGTGTTTCCTAGCAACGATGCGCAAACAGATGGTGATAGGTCGCGCGGGGCCACCCCACGTCACCAGGTCAAAGGTCAGTGACGCAGAACAACCGCGCCTGGCTTCCATGACGGATAAATATTGCTCACGCAACATCCCCATGTAGGCGTCTTTTATCGCAGCTCCATTCACGTCATGCTCTCAGTAAATAACTGGATGATTGCTGCAGCCCACTTCAACGTCACGAACTGTTGCGCGCACTGCTTAAGAAGTTTCCACCCGGCTGTCGTCCGGCTCAGCTCCAATCTTCCGCTCACGTCAACCCACACCGCAGATTTGCAATGCAAACGCAGCTCTTGCCAGTTGGTGACCGGGCCGGCCGGCGGGGAGCGGCCGGGTATATACCCACCGATCGCGGGGGCGCCCCCTCCCCCCCGCCCCCGGGCGCATTTCAAAAAGTCCGCCGCGGCCGCGGCCGGTATTTTGGCAGTCTGGCAGCCGTCACGGTCCGGCGGCCGCGCCGACCTGACCCATTTTGGCCGGCCGGGCCGATGGCTTGTTTGTCGCCGGGCCGAGCGGTCAGCCGTCTAGCCCTTTGAGCGGCGGGGCCGCCAGACAGCCGGCAGACCGGGGCCGGCCCGTGTTTTGTCGCGTCCGCTGCCCGCAGGCGTCGGCGGCATTGTCAGCGGCAGACGCCGGGTCGCGACGCGGCGCGCCCGACGCCGTGACCGGCAACGGAAATCTCCGCGCTGACCTATTCCGTGCCGGAGAAGAACCGCCACGCCGCAAAACATGTCTTGCCGATTTGAATTCTGTCTGGCTCGCAAGCCGCGGGCAGTCAGGTAACAATGCACGGGTGGGGGCGGCGAAATTCCACGATTGGGACGCGGGGGCCCACGCGCACCGGCGGGAAGTTCCCCCCTCGCCGCCTGCACACGCGGGGAAGCCTGCCGACACCGGGCGTGCGCGGCGGTTCCGGCTGGGCCCGGCGTCGTGGGCTGGGTTCAGGTCTAATGGACGGGAGGTGGCCGGCGGCTTCAGTTGGCGCTGCTGTAACTCAGCGGGCCGCTCCGGCTGCCTGCCCACATGTCCGGGCGGTGCCGGTCGTGCCGCGGCACCCACGTCCGCCCCTGCAGCCGCCGGTCCTGACGCAGAGCCTCCGGCGCGGGCAGCCCTGCTACAGGTTGCCAACTCACTGGTGTCAGGACAAGAGGCGGGGCAACGTCACGGGCCTTTCTACAGCGGCCGGATGCTGGTTAATTTGGCAGACCGAGGCGGCGTTTTCAAATAGCTTGTGAACTGCGAAATGGTATGTTCGGTGTTGGCGAAGCACAGTTTGTTTACGGGACTTCTCGTGCGAGGAGGATTTGTAGAAACAGCGATCCGAAGAAATGTTTTTGAAACCCTGCTTCTGTGTTTGCAACAACTTGAGACATAGACAACACGTTTTGAGAGGTCCCTTGTCGGCTATTTTCTAACTGACACCATTGAGATTATGCTGTCACATCTCTGGTGACGTTGTTTGATATCAAACCATTGGGAGTTTGCGACAAACCGTGATGATCATAACTTTTTGATACCAAGGCCTGTTTCGTGTAATATTCTCATTCTGAAAACGATAACTTTCGTAAAAGCATACGACAATATGGTCGAAAGTCGAAAGCGTATACGATAGTTTTGTTTGTTAGAAAGTGCACAAACATAACTTTTTGAGGCTGGCTTGCTTCTATAAAGTACGCTAAGGAGTGCAAACATTTAACTTTTTGACATTGGCTTACTTCCATAAAGTGCGCCTTATCACAGGCCTCTGTCCCAGAAACAAGGACTTGCATTTTAGTGATAGTTTTCATTACGGATAGGCTCGGCGAAATAACTCAACAGAAACCACCAGAGCAACTGCCAGTTTTTGGCAGCGCTTCTGCCATAACAAGTGTGTAACCGATGCATGCATTGCTATGCTGACGCGTTTCGTGGATCCCGGCTGTCACAGGATTCGTACTGGTACCAGCACTCCGCGTATGCAACGCAGCAGGCAAAGAAACGGCGAAAGGTAATGACGTGATAATCAAAAGAGCCGGTACAGCCATCCACGCCTGATTCCAAGCAGCAATGTATCCTTTACTAATCTCAGCGACCAACAATGTAGCCCTGAGGGCTTTGTAAACGTTATATACAATAATTTACAATGCTCATGTGGAGCTTTTCATTTCTTGTAGTCACTGTCCACTGACTTCTGACCTTTCGTAATCTTAGGTCTCACACTGAGTGCTGGTTGTATGCAATCAGCCCTCGGTTATGTG
>NW_023597034.1:38449948-38597448 GCF_011947565.3 Pollicipes pollicipes | reverse complement strand
TGCCCTAATTTAGATCATCTCAGTGTCTAAAAAACAATCTAAGGCCCTACGACCCTGTATAACATTACGCGGTTGGATAAGCTTTAAACAATTTCTCAGTAACTGCCCTCGCTGGCAACTATAATCTTTCTCTGTCTTGTCACAGGTCAGAGAGTACAAAAAAGTATGTCCAAGTTGGTACACCGAAAGATTGGCAATTAAAATGCCTACAGCTCTTCTAATGCCTAAGTATTGCTAGGCCGAACCGTCCGGAGCATATTCTCAAAAAAAGCTTAAAAGAATGTAATTGATCCTCACCCCAGTGCGTGCGAACTCGTGGAGGAAGGGTATTTTCCTACCTTGATAATGCCGACTTGTTTGCATTGTGAAAGGTGAGTGCCGTTTTGACATGCGTTTTGGTATCACTTGCATGACAAGTGTGCTCCCACGTTACGCGTTTGACGCTCCAAAAGGCGTATTTCTGGTTGCTGTCAATTCTGGTGCACGCATTATGTGTTCGATTGGCGCCGATAGACAAGACATCGCTGCGGAGAGTCTGCTGCGTGGGTGCTGAGACCACTCCAGTCCACGACGCCCGATCATTACGATAGCGAACAGCATCGACAGATCCGATTCCCGTAATCCTGTCATGCATTATCGCTGTCGTGCCGGCAAAGCGCGACGACGGTGCCCAAAAACACGGCTCCGGTCCGCCGTGTGATCCGTTTGAGGTCGTCTGGCGCATCCCCGGCCCGGGAGGTCTGAGCCGGCGGTCACGGCCCGTCTGGGGCGAGCCCAGCCCGGACCGCGCCCAGGACGGCATTCTGTCGACGCTATCTGCCGATCGGCGGCGCCGCCTAGTCGCGCGCGTCTGCCGCACAGTCGCCGGCTGGCACCCGATCACCCGGATCACATGGCGCCGGACGACCGGCGCGCGAAGCCAAAAATACTCGCCGTGCGCTTCTCCAGAGCAGTAGCTGCCTGCCCGGCGATCGGGCATGCCAGGCCCGCGTTTTTATCTCCCAGCGGAGATAATCACCAAGGTCGTGTAGCGCCCACTCGTCCTTCAATCGTGCATCAGCGGCCGGCTGTCAACGACGCTTTAGGTCCGGGCGAAAAAACAAACTTGAAGAGTGCCGGGAAAACGTGCTGATTCGATGGCACATTTCGGGGCGCGGGAATGGCCTGATTGGTCGGGTGCAGTGACTCACGACACGGTGCGGTAATCTTACCACGGAAATGTCACCAGGCCGTACCAGCGATCGGGGCTCATGTTACCAAGCGTGCTGGGTTTGTCTTTCCCTTACTCGACTCTTAATTAGCCCTGCGAGCGGATGCTGTTTCGTTCGACGCCGGTGCGCGGTAAAACCGGACAAAACCGGATTCGAAGCGTGGCAGATACGCATGACGCAAGCGCAACCAAAGCATGTCAGCAACACCCGAGGCTCAGTGACGTAGCACGTGCAGACACTCAAGAGGCTTTGCGCTGCACGTAAATGAAGGGGTGGAGCGAGGCTCGCAGGTGGGAGAGCGGCGTGCTGTACGGACGGCCGACCAAGTCGTGCCCCAGCGCTCCTCGAGAGCGCCTTCAGCGGTGCACCAGGGGCTGTTGGGCAAGTCTCCGTGGAGCACTCTGCATGCGAGAAAGGAGCAGACGCGGCATCATGTAAAGATCTGCACTCGCTGTGGATCAGTTCAGTGGCGCGTCTGTCTTATGTCGTGTTATTATGCAGTGGCAATGTGGAGTTACGGACCCAACATCAGCGTGTGCAAGGAACATGTTATGCGTTCACACGAATTAATGAGCTCAATAACTTTCCACGATACTATCCTGAAAACAATGTAATTTAAAATGGAAGGCGGTTCAGTTGGCAAGCCTCTTTACATCTTGTTAAAAGTCAACACCTTTCGTCGTAAATCGTATCATACAGTTCAGCATGATTCTTATTCGCTACGTTCGATACGATTTGTGTGTTACAAACACGTAACATGGTGTGCGACGCATTTTGGACACTGGAAAAAGTGTGTGATGTGCATTATATAGTTTGAATTGAGGGACACATGCCTCATCCACTCCAAAAGGATAATGCCAAAACAACTAGCGTCATAAATCACAAGCTAGGAAAACTGGACGTAAGACATTCACACGTACTATAAAAACCAAGCATTCCTACCCTCACGAAAGTATCAGTGCAGCCACTCAGCTGCCACCTGTGCTGACTTCTCCAACAGATAGCGTTTAAAGGCCGGATCAAGCGCCACCTCCGAGCGCTCCGTCCGAACTGTTGGGAGAGTGCTGTACACAGAGAGCCGGGGTTCCAGCAGCAGACAGCCGCCGGCCAGGCACTGCGCTGCAGCGGGCCGCCGGCTCGTCCTGCTGGCTCGCACGTCAGCTCGTCCTGCCGGCTCGCACGTCAGCTCGTCCTACTGGCTCGCACGTCAGCTCGTCCAGCTGGCTCGCTCGTCTGGCTGGCCGTCGCTTGTTTAGAAGAGCAGCTCCCGGGAGCCTCTCCGGCTCGCCTCGCCGCAGTGGGCCATGGGAGAGCGCCGCCGTGTGGCACCGAACGAGGCCAACAGTCGACGGCCTCTCGACTCCCGCAGGCCGGGGGCAGCACCATTTCTCGGCCGAAATTTACGATGGCTGTGAAGCTCACGTTTGTTTAATTTTGTGTGATTTCCGCCTGAGCTATTGCAGCAGATGGCGAGGGAAAACCTGACGTGGAGGAGGATGCAGAGCGGCAACCAGAGTAGATAATCTGATGCCACGAATAGGCAAGGCTAGGCAGCGTACCATCACAGCAGCGTGTAACCGAGGTAGTGTGTTCATCCCAAGGGATAAAACGGGATCAGGCATTACCCAGAGGCCCTCGACCTCGCTGGCTTCACATCTCACCTCTCTTTAGTACAGAAGGGTTAGAACCGTAGGTGCGGCACGAAAGAGATCGTAACAACACCACAGACATCGTAATTGTGCACAATATGACGATTCAGTGCGGTATCGCGATATTTGATGGTCTATTTCGCCGTACACCCACTCCGAGCTTCCAACAGCTTCTGCTCTCCGAGAGCTGCAGGCGGTGACGGCAGGTCCCGCTCCCCGAGGACTGCTCGCTGGGAAGGCTGGTCCCGCTCCCCGAGGGCTACTCGCGGGGAAGGCTGGCCCCGCTCTCCGAGGGCTGCTCGCGGGGAAGGCTAGTCCCGCTCCCCGAGGGCTGCTCGCGGGGAAGGCTGGTCCCGCTCTCCGAGGGCTGCTCGCGGGGAAGGCTGGTCCCGCTCTCCGAGGGCTGCTCGCGGGGAAGGCTGGTCCCGCTCCCCGAGGGCTGCTGGCAGTGACGGCTGGTCCCGCTCCCCGAGGGCTGCTCGCGGGGAAGGCTGGTGCCGCTCCCGGCTCGGCGCGGCACTGTGACTGACAGCGGTCGTAAGCAGGAGTGACGGGGACGAAGCCAACCCCAGAGGGCACCCACAGGTGACATATGTCCCCAGCACATGGTCCTATGCAGATCCCACACTCACCATGATAACATACCATAATGGGAAGGCAACCAGCGCGGCATGGACCTGGGCTGGGAGGAACATAACATGGGAACTATCGCTTACGGCGTCACGCATGTGACTGCCTAAGAGACTGAACATGGGGGAGTGCCGGCCCTAGCACGCACACCGGACCGTGCTGCGGCTGCGCATGCGGTCATGTCCTGCTCCGCCGTCACACTCTCTTCTCACTACTCGTCTCTCGCCCACACTCGGGCGTGGAAGAGAGACGACAACAGAGGGGTGAGATCGGGTCTCCTTCGGTACCCGAGCTCGGCGGCGATACCCACCGCTCCGAAGTGTGGAAGAGTCACTGCACTATGACCGGTCACCTCCGGTGGTGTACTCCGAAATGCCAATAGCGTGATGGTCGGGCCTGCTCCTTGCTACTTGTGCCGGCTGCTCCACTGTGTCGCCACTCCGGGGGTTGAGGGGTCTGTCTACGATGCGCATTTGCCCCTAGCTTCCGGCGAAGACGACACACGAATCTGGGATCTGAGATGTGCACGCCGCCCGACAGCAGCACCTCCGGAGCGCCAGACGGTCCGATGCGCCAGACAGTGAGAACACGCCGTCCTGCCGGTCGGTCATGTGTGCGATGTTCGTCGACGACCCGCGGAGCACTTCCAGCCAACGACATCAAACTATTCGCTGCGACCGGACAGGTGCGCCCTTCACGACCAGGGAACTCCACGTCGATCTGATCCCGCCGGCTGGCCACCAGGTCTGCGGGCTGCTCCCGCCGGCGTGCTGCGGTCGGCGGTGTCCGCGGCGGAACCGCATCGGGTAGCCCAGGCCGTCAGCTACCGGATGATGCCCAGCCGCCGCACGGCTTAACGATCCGCTGACAGTCCTATGCCGGGCTCCGAAAGCCGCCCTCACCCGTCTTCTCCATACGGAGTCGGCGCGCACAGCCTCTGACATCCCGCCAGGTCCATGTACGGGAACTGGGGTCTCGTGGTTCGGTCGGCTGTCAGACTGAGGCACTCGCGTGAGCCTTGTCCAAGTTTGCTCGGTGACCCCTCCTTGGTGAAGCCGATTACCTGCCGCTGGTACGGAAACGGCGAGCAGCGGTCGCTCGTCGGGCTGAGACATTCCCGAGCCGTGTAGGGGTCTTGGAGCTGCGCGGCCACCTTGCTTGTTTATCCCCCCCCCCCCCCCCCTGCTGAAGCCGATTACTTGCCACTGGTACGGAAACAACAGTTTTCCTGTTAAAGGAGAGTAAACTTTGCCTATCTTGACAATCTAAGCTGAGGTACCGTGCCTCGTGCACCTTTATTCTGCCACCTATGGACATCACGGAAACCACACACGCTTCCCTTTCTGCCTCGCTCACTCCGTGCGACCGCCGGCCTTCTCCGGGTCTTGACTCATGTGCCAGTCGCTCGCCGCTGATCAGCCGTTCCCCTGGCGTGTAGCACTCCCTGGTTGCAGATGTTGCTAGCCCAGCGACACTGACGTGCCTGCTGACACGTTTTCAAACACAAATCATGCGATGATGCCGGCCGCCCCCGGGAGACGCCGGCTGCTTGGCGGTGGGTCTGTCATGTCCTCTCCGGCTGATGAACGGTACCAGAGGCTTATGATTTGTCAGAGAGCGGAAATTCTACGGATTTTGCAGGTATCCATGGGATTGCTCGCAAGCTCTACGTACTCCCCAGACACTTCGTTGCTATCAAAGCATATCTGAGCATTTCTCTCTGAGCCGTTCTATCCGATCTGTTGCTACCTCATTACAGTTACCATTGGTGCGGAAATTGAATTTGACATGTGTGAGCTCATATACCTGTTGGGAACAAACCTCAAATATCATGATTTAACGCTCGTCTTTGTGTGCATGCATCATTGGGAGAATCGGGAGCTTCAATGTCTTAGGGCGGCCCAAAAAAACATCAAATGAGCAATGGAGCGAACACGAATATTTTTTAATGAGCTCAACGATACATGCTTTTGCGCTGAAGTCGATATCAGTTAAATGGCAACCGTTTCACTCGGCGTCTCTCTTTTGATCGCATCACTCTCTGCGGAAAGTAATGTGCGTAGTTTCTATTCGACGAAGTGCGAAGCACTGGCTTAGGTCAGTCAGGATTTATGTGAATAGCCCTGTCCCTGCCATCTAGTCCCGCTTCCGCGACGTTCAATGTGGAACACAGTCGAAAACATACATATCCAGAAACACACCCTGAACATAAATCACCACCTTTAACATCCTGAAGCTTGCCTATCATGACGTTGGAGTAAACAAATCGAAGGCAAGATAAATGAGCCTTTTCCCAGTTTTTTTTTCTAACTGATTGTGGCGCATGTTAGCATTGCTTCAGTTCTGGTAGCAGCCATTGTGTTCAGTAACCGCCACCCTCCTGACAAATGGATGGGACTTCGCTGATAGCAAAGACAGCGGCAGCGCCACGGGTTGGCCTGAGTAGGAAAAATATCTGGTACAATGGAAAGTCATAAAAATGCCAAAACATGATCTTGAAGGCCAATCATCCAAAACGGCGCGGAATCAGCAAAAATGGCAGTTTGAATGCTGTGGTTGCCGCTTTATCCTGAAAATCAGTTACAACTTCATAATGGTCTTGAAGAAAACACAGGCCAAAACTTTAAAATATCTGAAGAACATGGACGTCACGAGCTATCAACCTAAAACATATGTTACCTGATACTGAAAGTATGGTCATTTTAGTTCTTCTTTTTTAAAGTGGGATGCTTCTCCGATAGCGTTTGAAGGCTGGAGCTTGTGCGCTTTCTGCCCATAGCTTGTGCCCATTGTGCTATGTTCCTTCCCTGGCCTAGGGTATCTCAGATAACAGCAACAATGAAGTGCTTTGATACACCAAGAACATTTGTAGATGGAGGTCCCTCCCTGCTCACAAAACCGCTGATAAGGTGGAAAAACCGCGCTTATTAGTGCTGGTTCAAATACAGGACATCGCTGAAGCAGATATTTGTAATTCATAATCAACATGCATTTGACGCGCGTAGCTCAGAATGAGCTATGCGTTCTGCGCCGTGTTGCGCAATTGGTCCCAAACTGCAAACGTCGTTGCTGTTTTTTGCTGCAAATCCATTGCGCATGACTGCGTTACATCAGCCAAATTTCCGTGTGGGTGAGGGGATGATGTCAGTTCCCAACGGAAAACGGGGGCTTTTTATGTTAATGGCCAGTCTATGAGAACGGACGTCACGTGCCCTGGAGTTTCTCACAAGAAAACAATTTGGCTCAACCAATCAAAATCGTAGCTCCTACGGCATCCAGACATGACTCCGAAAACGGTTTGGGGAAGCGTATCGGCACGAATCACGGGCAGCTCAAGATGAATCAGCCCTTCGTGGTTCCCCCGTCAAACGCAAACGATGTTTTACCAAAGTGAGTTATACCACTGTCTGTACGTCAGAGCTGATGGCACTTAAGGTATATGTGGCGCGTGTGAACTGGCGGGAGCTGATCCAGGGGCAGTGAGGAGTTCAGGTGCTCGGCTGTACGCCTGGGCCCGGTGAAAACGACTGACGAAAATGGCGTCCAAGTTTCGGTTGAGCTCATCGAAAAGGTCTAGTAATGAATGACGTGCGGGAAGCACATCGCGCGCGCGCGCACACACACACACACACACACACACACACACACACACACACACACACACACACACACACACACACACACACACACGCACACACACACACACACGCACACACACACGCAATTACAAAATTATCCATGTTGAGTCGACGGGAGCCATAACGTCAATTCAACTAAAGGTCATCCGGTGAACAGTATTGCCGCGGCCCTCTTTTTTTGCATTCAGGTAGTATGTGAGTTGCCGAAGATAATATGCTGGATACGCGCGCCGGTATGACAAGGAAAAGGTGTCACGCAAGCTGGATGTCAGCCAAATATTTCCTAACCAAATTTTATGACTATCGTAATGTCTGCCCCAGTGATGTGTCCATTACTAGAACATTCTTGTACGCTTGTCTAACTCAAAACGCCAAGAAACCGGCAGCTTCAGACCTTTTTTGCCTACATCAGGATTTAAGTTGTGTTTTTGTCCCCTTGCTGAGCATGCCAGAGCCTCCAAAGCTCCCAAACATTGTATTTATAATGTTAGGATGGCTATTGAGAGCTCCTGATCTCCGACTGTATCTTACATTTGTAGGCATTTTGAGATACCATATACTTGAAAGCTTACAAACGTCATCCAGGGGAGAACATTGTTCACTTTACCTGTGCCTTCCGGTGTTCGCCACTGGCCCGAAAATGCCTATGTGAGTTAAAGCCAAATGTGCTATAGGGGGGCATGAGCTCATTATATTATATAACGCTTAACATGCGTTATTACACACCGTTGCTTACCTCCGGTTGTTGCTCTCACTATCAACAGCTTTTTTTAAGAGAGCTCGCGTTTCGCCAGTCAGTTAAAGCTGCGGGGGATGAAATCGGCCCGCCAGACTCCGAGATCCCGCGGGGTCTACACGTCTTCCGCATAGGGTTCAGGTGAAATCCACCGGCGTAATAATAGGGTTGAGAGTGAGAATATCGCTGTTTGAGAATGCGGTGCATGAAACTCGTAAGTAAAATGGCATCCAAAGTCAAAAGTACGAGGTGGCCTCCAGCAACCTTACATAGCTACTCTATGAAAGAACATTACAGCATCTTTCAGTCGGACCCTGTCTCACACCCACTTTCTAAGGAATCGGGTTATGACCCAGGCGCATGAGCCGTGAAGATGATTGGACTAGATTTGAGACAAATGTGTTGTGACTAGGCGGACTTCGGACTTAGGCTCAAACTCGAGATATAAGGACTCAAAATCGGGCTCAGAACGACATTCTTTAACTTTTACCAATGCCTTCAATCAAAATTCTCGGGAAATAAATTTACTCGGCATTTTAACTCAATTTGCTTTGTTTATAAGAAACGTGCTTAAACCTACAGCCTTCACAGACGCAGCAAATCTACAACCGCGAAAGTACATCACGATGAATGCTGTTTTATGTGTCTGAACACAATAACAACGAACTAAACCTTGCCGGACGATTCTCAAAATCTCTGTTTCTTAAGTCAGCATCTGTCAGTGCGCATCCCTGAATTGTGTACATCCTGAAGAATAGGAAGGTAAGCAGGTGCTACTGCAGCGCCCTCTATATACGAAGGCAAGTCCGGGTACGTCCTGCTAGCGACATCTATAGGTGGTCCCGCCTAGACTTCGGAAAGGGACCGACAGGGGCTCAGAGTCGGGGTCAGAGCCAACAGTCAGTACCCCGTCCAACCATGCGGGGATTCAGAGGCAACATCGGCAGCAGCGTCCAAACAAGTGCTCATACATCCACTGAAGAGTAATCTAAAAGACCGCGTATTTGCATGCTGGACCAACACAGAACTCGCGTGACGACTGCGTGGTACGCGCGGGATGGCTCGAAATATTGCACCGCACGTGATTCAGTATGGCATATAAGCCCGTGCGATAAGAAGGCCGAATTGCAAATGGTGAATTATTTCCAGCCTCAAATTGGGTCGAATATTCCGGTGAGGAAAGCTTACCAATTTATCTAATATAGTACCCGCCATCAATATGGATTTTGGTCAGCTAGTTAGCAACACACCACAAAGATGTGGGCTAGCTACCAAAAGTGGCTCGCGGCACAGATCAAACAGCTTTGAAGCATGGGGATTGCCTCATACTCGTCATCCACCCTGATTTCTTCACTCGCCACTTCATCCTTACCCACGTAACGCCTCCCCTCCCCCCCCCCCCTCCAGCACATACTGCGCCACCTGGCACGAGCCGGCATCAAGGCTGCCGGAGTCCAGAATCGGTGTTGGTTTTGACCTTTTGATTTAAAGGCACATTTTACGTTCGTCTATCGATAAATAGCAAGGATTCATTTGTTGCATTTATTGTGATATTGCATTTTTAACTAAGTACCGATATGAACGATGAAGTATTGGTGGCATCAACATGAGTTCTAAGATGTGGGCTGAAACCGTTATGCCATAAGTGGTTGTGTATTTTTGAAAGCATCAGCATTTCAAAACTAGTCAATATGATATTTCACCTAGCTGTTCCTGTTAAACGTGTAATCAATATTACTGTGGCTGTATTGAAACAAAAATAATGGGACACTGATGGGAAAGCGATGCTTGGCACGGGCCGTCAGGTCGCTCCGCCTGGAAGACGCAGAATTTCAGTCGCAAATATACGTCGAAGGAGCGTATCTACTTTGCGGTGGCCACGCATTTCACGCATACGATGCATGTATTTATGTGCATCGTGTATGTGTATGTATTTCAGTGCATGTATTTCATAGTGACCCTGTGTACCACGCATACGATGCATGTATTTATGTGCATCGTGAATGTGTATGTATTTCAGTGTACGCATTTCATAGTGGCCCTGTGCATCACGCATACGATGCATGTATTTATGTGCATCATGTGCGTGCATGTATTTCAGTGTATGTATTTCATAGTGGCCCTGTGTGCCACGTATACGATGCACCAGTCGCACCGCGGACGGTATGCGGCGGTTTCCGGAATTCAGCAAAATGAAGCAAGGGCAGCAGGCTCTGCGGCCAGCTTTTGGAGCGGCTGCTCACGTAGGCTCCAGCAAAAACACAGCGATACAACCTCACCTCGCAAACGTCTTGTCATAATTTTCATGCTATTTACGTAGCGCATGCACGGGACCAGCCCGGCACTGGGCAGTAGGCACAACAGGGGTAGCTCAGAGCTGTTTGCCCCCGAGCGGACGAATTGCGCAGGTCTGCGCGTCGCGCTACTCCAAAAAGTGCGCACCATTCCCACGTGATCGAAGCCTGACCTCGTCGAGTTAGGTGATCCCAGATAAGGCGCCGCGTATCGGACAGGTTCGCGTGCGGCGCATTTTGGCGGTGCCCAGGCCTACGACGCACGCGCGCCAACACAGCCTCATGGGGGCCTCATGGAAGCTTCATGACAGCCTCAAGGCGTTCAATGCGACGACCAGAAGGCTAGGGCATTTGTGCCCCCAAACCCTCTGGTCACCTTTTTGGGTCATGCCCTCCTGTCCCTGGAATTGGCGGGGGACGCTTTCCCCCCCCCCCCCCCCCAGTATGCCTTGACAGTTTAAGACTCCCTCGCAGATTCTAAAACGTCAAAAAGCGGACGCTCGAGCATTGACGACGGAATCCCGACCCTGAAAGATCCCCAAATTTTAAAACAGGGCCCTTACTGCGATGAAGCCTGCCTGTCAATAGATTGGCAGACAAGGTTTCCTAGGCTCCGCTTTGTTCCCCTCATGGACTAAATAATGCCTACTGACCATGGCTGACTGACCGCTGGCCATACCTGACTGACCACTAACCATAGCAAGAGGCATTTAGGTACTTAAGTGTTGGCTGGGCGGTAGCTGTGTTATGCCGAGTGATGCGGTGCATTGACTTACCGTGTGGCAGCAAACTACAAACCAGGGTCGAAAAAGTGCCGATTTACCGGATTCAGTCAGTGATAAGAATAGCCAGTTCACCGCCTGTTCGACAGCAAAACCACAACAAACGAAGACGTCCGATACCTCATCCGTACGTTGACGGATGTCAGTTGCCCGCCCCTCGCGCATGGAAGGCCTCGCGCCGGACAGCGGCCACATGCTCACTCGGACACTGGGTGACCGTCCCCCGAGCAGCGCGCTGGCACGAGCGGGACGCGCCTTGGCAGAGGTCGTCCGCTGGGACACGGCCGACCGGGCCACCGCCGGGCTAAGTATAGCCCGGTGCCGGCCGCGGCCGCCGCCGTCCCCGGCCCGGCCCGGCGCGGGGGCCGGCGACGCGGAGCCGTCGAGCCGCGCGCACGCGGCCGACGCCGGCGACAACGCACGACCGGCGCCGGCCACGCGGAGGCCGCTGGGCATGCGGGTTTCGCAGACTGCGGCTCGCAGCTCACGAGCTTCCTCACGTCTCATCGTGTGGTTGTATTTGGCTGGATGCCTTATCGGCGAGTTTCATCGGTGGGCTCAACATTGCAGCCTCATTCAAGGAACGCCACAGTCTGTTTGATTCAAAATCCTAGCAGCCATTACATGCATGTAAGCGGTATTACAGGGTGGACGAGACGCTGGCGGGGGGCTTGCGGTCTGCTCTGGCAAATCGCCACACCGCCGCAATCCTGATTGCATATCATCTGCATGACCGGCAAAATCATCATAATGAAGATGCCAAGATGGCCTCCGCATCAAGAAGTAGGAATATTTATCGGAAGAAGGGAAAAAAGAGAGAAGAGAGAAGAGAGAGAGAGAGAGAGAGAGAAGAGAAGAGAGAGGAGAGAGAGAGAGAGATGAGAGAGAAGAGCGAGAGAGAGGAGCAATAGAGAGAGAGAGAGAGAGAGAGAGAGAGAGAGAGAGAGAGAGAGAGAGAGAGAGAGAGAGAGAGAGAGAGACGAGAGGGGAGCAGAGAGACGGAGAGGCAGAGAGAGAGAAGCGAGAGGAGATAGCAGGAATGTTCTCTCTTTTACCAATTCACGACGAATTACAACAAACCACATCAGCTTATCTACAACCTTGGCGCAGATTGGAGCCTTGCTCCGCTCGGGACGAAATGTTCTCTCTTCATTGAATTACAACAACAATCAGCTTTTGGCGCGGCTCCGGATGGGTGAACGAAGCTTCTGGCTTCGGGGGATTACGAGATCCAGAGATCTGAATGAGAAGTGCCATAGAAGGGCAAGGTAGGAAAGATATGCGAGATCAGTTGATTTCCAGGTTTTTTGTCGCAAGGGGCTTAAATGATATGTTTGAAATTTTCGACGATATTGTGGCCATCAAGGAACGCAATTACGCCTCGCTTAGTTTTTTTGCACATTTCCTCCGGCATGCCAATATACCTTATCACGCTACCGGGTAGCGGCTAATTTGACCTCTCACAGATTTTTGCAAAGTAATCCTCGAACGGTGCAGAGTAGCCGCACCAAACATCGTACAGCTGCAGACGATTCAATAGCAAATATTTTGGCGTAAAAGCAAATTGACTGCATCTAGTAAAGCTGCTGACCAATGAGAGATCAAAGTAAGACCATGGCTGTCAGCAAAGGCCATTTCTTGGAAGCCACTCAGTCTGATGCGACAATGGAGTGTAGACGAATCCATCCATATCTGAGACAGTTTCTCAGGCAATCAAATAATTTAATTTAGGATTGCAACAAACCCCATTAAACTAGGGTGCAGTATGAAGGGGCTTGTGTCCGGTGTCGGTGTCCAAAAGACCGGTGTCAAACCCAACCTTCTTTTTTGTTGGAGAGCTTGCTTTATTATACAGGTTTTAATGCTCATTTCGAATTTATTAATGACAGAGACCACAACAGATATCTCTCATGGAGTTCTGAAAGGTCAGAGTAGGACACTGACATAAAATGACCCAGATCAACCCTTCATTTTTAGGAATATACCACCTAGCGTAATACTCAAAGTTTATTGAAAGTCGAAACTCAAAACAGCCTCACAGGTTCTAGGTAGATATGACCCTCTTAATCCCAAACGAGGCCACTGACCTAGAATGAACACCAGCGACTTTTTGCTTGGAACAGGAATCTAGGTTCAAGGCGGTTGCACGACGAGGCCTGGGGCCACTCTATATACCAATATTGAGTTTTATCCGAAGGTCACGACAGAGGGACCTCACAATTTGAAATAAGTGAGTTCACATGGAAATCAGCCAACCCTGTGAATGTGATGTCTTCAGCTCTCATAGCATTTAAGACATCAGAAATCAACCCCTATTCGAGCGAGGGCATTCAACCGGCCACCCGAACGCGTCGTAAAGGGAGTGTTCCGCATCTGCATGGGGTTTTGAACTGACATAGGCATCTTGCAGGTCATTAAGTAGCAGCTCACAGCCTTGCCCTTTTTAGAACATAAGCCCCTTTAGTTTCTGAGGTACACGCCCGCGCAGATGTGCCGGTTATTTCGGGGAGACTAATTCAATGTCACCCAAGCTTCCATGACGCCACACTAGCGTCATGCAAATCCTGACACTCCATTAGCCATATGGTGATCAAGGCTAATAAAAACATAACTGTTTAGTTGTTCACATCTGGCGTTTGTGAGCACGATTATCAGAAATACTGGCCGTCAATTGACTATGAATCAATGTTGCGCAATGCACGATGAAGTAATCAATGACATACTGAGGACCATAGTTAACGAACAATGACATTGTGTTGTCTAGAGCAGTCTTACCCACCTAGAAGAACACCAATAGTTATGAGCAAGCTTATTTCGTCATACCTGATGCTTGCTTTACTATCTTAAAACAAGAAACATTCCCTTTCAAATATTTGCGTTTTTACTTTGGCTTGGTACGTGAAATACAATAAATGCATGTCATGATAGGTTATTGGCACGCGCCAGGCCATATTACGTCAAGCCAATCCTTCTCCCTTCATTTCATATCACGTCATTTTGCATTCTTTCCCACGATTAGCTCAGTTGATACGGCGCTTGACTCGAAATCGGAGGGCAAATCGCTCGAATCTCAGCAATTCCGAACGGAGAATCCAGGTCGTGACCCGTATATAGCTGAAACTCAAACACTATGCCGTGTTTCTCAGGACTCACTAACACCCGACAACGGCCGGATAACACACTGGCGAAACGTTGTATGTATGCTAGCACATCAGACCAGGACGAAAGTGAACAATCATTCCATTAAGCATTCATAAACTTTGCGAAGTTTCCAACGTTTTACAAGCGTTCTCCGACGTCCATCTCAGGTCAGTGACCCGACGTGGCATACATTCAAAACGAACATGTAGCATGCACAACAGTTGCAAAAAGGCAACTGTATAGGTTTCGTGGATCCACATCTGTTCGGTTACGCTCAGAATCCACCGGTGTGTTTCAGTCAGGAGCAAGTCAACTCACATGTATCGATAAAAATAGGAACAAGCTGCTTCGGTTGTCCTGTGTCCTGAAGTCGCCTTCGTCACGTCGTATCAGGTCTAGCAATCATTGCAGACATGTGTTCATTGTGCCGAGAAAATACCCGGTGACCGGTGGGGGATCTGTGACCTGTTGGGGATACTGTGACCGGTTGGGTACACTGTGACCGTTTGGGAATGCTGTGGCCGGTGAGGGGCACTGTGACCGGTGAGGACGCTGTGATCGGTTGGGGATACCGTGACCGTTGGGGGACACCTTGACCGTTCGGGGACACTGTGACCGGTTGGGGGTACTGTGTCCGGTGGGGGGAAACTGTGACCGGTGGGCACACCGTGACCGGTTGGGGATATTGTGATCGGTGAGGACACTGCGACCAGTGGGGACACTGCGACCAGTGGGGACACTGTGACCAGTGGGGTCACTGACCGGTGGGGGATACTGTGACCGGCGGGGAATTCTGCGACCGATGGGGATGCTGTGACCGGTGTGGGGACACTGTGACCAGTGGGGACACTGACCGGTGGGGGATACTGTGACCGGCGGGGAATTCTGCGACCGATGGGGATGCTGTGACCGGTGTGGGGACACTGTGAACCGTGATGGACACTGATCAGTGGAGAATACTGTGACCGGTGTTGGGATGCTGTGACCGGTGCGAAATACTGTGACCGGTATGGGGAGATTGTGGCCGGTGGGGGACACTGCTTCCGATGGAGGGACAGTCGACCGTTAGGGGACACTATGACCCGTGCGGGGACACGCGACCGATGGGGACACTACTTCCGATGGAGGGACACGCGACCGCTGGGGGACACTGTGATCGATGAGGGGGACAGTGTCGCCGGTGAGGGGACTCTGTGACCCGTGGGAGACGCGCTCCGTCTGTCCCGCCTGTGTGTCGTCGGCAGCTATTTCCGTCGTGGCTCCGGCGGGCATTTGGATCACGCCGGCGCCAGTCGCCCCCGGGAGGCCGCTCGTCGGCCGCGTGCTGCGTGGACTCTTAACCCCAGACTGATCTCATCACCATGTGAGTACACTGCATGTGGCGGCCCTGGAGTGGTCACCGATGATAAGCGTGTTTATTCAGCGGGGTGGTGATGTCCGCAGTGGTGTTTTGTCCAGGCAAGAGGATTGAATGGCGAGGCAGACTATTTTGTTTGTGCCATCATGATTCCACCTTCTTTGCCGGATCTCTAAAAACGGCGTAGAAATTACCACTGCCAACCTATTTTTCGTGAGCGGGATGGAGAAAATGGAGTCAGAGTTGCTCTTGACACTCAGTGATCCATTAAATGGTGTTCAGAACTGTGACGGAAATGGCCCTGGCGATGGCCAGGCCCTTTTAGCAATTTGTCATCTGATATCACTGGTGTGAATCGACGTAACATTTCTTTGCGGCAAAGATGGAAGAACGAGCGCCTCTGAATGATAGCATGTCGGAATTAGGCTGATGTTTATAGCAAATGTTATGACAGCTGCCACATTTGCGACACCACGTTTTCGCGTATGTCTGTCATGTTGGGCTGTCGGTTTTCGGTACAACGAGGCGACATTTATCGGCGAACGTCTTTGCCTAAGACATTTGTTTGCCTATAGGACCTTCGGTAAAACACGCCGTTCTCGGATGTGCAGTTTTGGAACCGTGTATACTGTTTATTTCATTTGTGTTCGTGTCCTGATCTTATTGGTAAGTCCGGTTGACTTCTGTCAATCAGTTCGTAAGTCAGTCAGCGTCTGGCAGCAGTGGCACACGTTAGCGATTGACGCATAACAATATTGGAACGTGCTCAGAACGTTAGAATCTAGATGGAGACCACATAATATTAGGGTCACCATGGACGAACAATTGAGCGCGCCGACAAGAGAGACAATGCCCGAAAGCGTTTTGCCAAGTTGTATACAAAAACCACCGGAAGGACCACTTCAGTTGCAGTGCTATGCTGATGCCCTGCAAACTGACGTCCAAAGTCAATTGGAACTATCACGATTATCTTCCACATCTCAGGGCTGATATGATCGAGGAGCATTGATCGTGCCCCGTCGCCGTCTTCAGGGCGTCCTTTCCGTCTATTGGCCCTCAGATCGCCAGGGATCCCCAACTTTCTAATGGGCACCTGCCTGATCTCCGGTTACTGCCGATGGCCCTGGAGCGATCTTTGAATCCAAGACTTGCTAGAGGAGGCCGATGGTTGCATTACACCATGCTGCTCAGTTATAGCAGCCTGGTAATTATAGGGTCTTGTATGCCACACAGAGCCCTTCATAATGGCATCCGTACCATCTCGGCTCTCATGCAGTTTGCTTCTTATGAAGGCTGCACGGTGCACGTTGTCGTGAAAGCCTCAGGTGAAGCGTCAGCGATAACATTGATCATATAAGCACCCAGGAGCCAGAGCGCCAGACGATAATCGAACCCAGGCCTACCAGGTACGCCCACGACCAAGTCATTGCGCCCCGGGCGGTTTTCTTCAAGGGCTATCTTGACCAGCTTTCGAAAGGCCCATGCCACTATGCCTGCTGACTTTCTCAAGCCTCTGTCTGCTAAGATGGCTCTCGGCCGTCCCAGAAATCCGCTGTTTTTCCCAGCCTTTTTTGGTCCTTCGAAGCCCTTTGATGTATGTCGTTCCATTTTGCAGCTTGCCGGCCACGCTGGAGACAAGGATTCCTCGAGGCCTTGCTTTCATATCAGGCCTTTCAACCAATTGTTAGAAGTCCGTTATCGTATACAGGACCTGCTTTGGCGCATTGGGTCTGCTTGATAATCTTTTGGCTCTCGTCGTATTGGCCTCCTGGTGCCCTTAGGACCACCTCGTGGTCCCGTTCCATACTGGGGATACTGTCTATATAAGCTAATGTCATTGGTTGACCAAAATGGCTCGAATGCATAGATGAGTAAGAACATGCTTTCGGTGGATATGCATGTACCATAGGACCATGTGCGCATTTCGGTTTCGAACATCCATTAGCTTCTCCCATCGGCTGGGTAGTACAGGCATGTGCATGGAGGCTTGCCAAAGTTTAAGTGGGTCAAAGAAGGTCAGAAAATGTGGAGGGTCAGGCACGTCTGTAACTTGATTGCCGCCGTAAATATCAGTGATGAATGGATAAAAAGAAGCACGAGACCGGCCCGCCTCATTAGAAATAAGAAATGCCCGTGCCATTGGCACATATATGCAGCGATATATCTCTCGCATCTTTACCGTTCTCTAATTGGCCACTGGCACCCGGTACTCCAGTTCGTTTTCACACCCCGTCCCGTTCGACGGGAGGGCAGCAGATTTCGCCGATGTTCGGCCAGAGGCCAGTGTCGTTTGTCAGCTCGGCTAAAAATGGCGGCCGGCCATTCCGCGAGACGGACGGGGCCAAGTCGCATGCCGCGACACGAGGCCACGGGTGCCCCCACGCCGTTGGGACGTCCGTCGGGCCGCCGGTCCCGTCGGAGGGGTGGTTCACAGGCCACCAGTGCGGTGGAAGACCGGGATACAGACCGCTGGTCTGGCCAGTGCCAGGGGTAGGCTGGGACCGATGCTCGCTAACATTCATTTGTGCAAAGCACCATCCTGAGCTAGCGCACCCGTGAAGGCAGATGTGGAGCATGGCACATTACCTGTCTATAGTCATGCCTTCCTGTCATATCGTGTGTAACTCCAAACAGAAGATGCGTTTATCTCCAGGCAGCGCTCACCACTAGAACGAAAACACTAACCGCTCCCAAAAAAAGCTCACACCTGAAAGAACCCCTTAGTTTTCACCGCACTGTCCAGCATTTTTACAGTATTCACAGCCGTTGTGCCACAACGAATACGTTTGACGTGTGGTCATGATGTTTCATGGAGCCACGAACCACGTACTACACCGTGTCTGACCCTGAAGTCGTTAGTAACACGGCTTTCCTTTACCACAGGGCGTCGTAATGTTGGACGGATAGGCCTCGTCCCTCCTGAGGGAGGGGCTGCATCGGGACAAAACCAGGTAAGCTGGAGCGAACGGCGCGTCCAGAATGATACGCTCTTGTCAGACTCTATTAACTCCCGTCATTATTCATAGGTGTAGCCAAACGACGGGCTGTCTTAACAAAATGGGGTCTGAAAGCACTTCGGTTTGTAAGCCCGAGTTGGGATGATGCTCATGATGACTTATTGCACTGCTCGCCAATCCAAATGACCTCCTGGTTTGCGTGAAATGTGCATCGCAACAGTGACCTGGCAATGCGACTGGGCAAACAACATAGATCAGTACAGGCCAAAAAAGGCCAGTCTTACCCCCACCCCTACCACTTGGTGGTGAGCTACGGCCCTTGGCATTTTGGTGTAGTTGTGGCCAATGACACTCTTATCGTGACACTCTTGTCTCGCAGTGTCATTATATTAACGTCACGCTCCGACCATGCCGGCCGCCCAGCACACTGTCCGCGCTCGCTCCGCCGCTCGCCTGTTCGGCGCCTCGACCCGGTGATGCCCGCGGGACGGGCGCCCCTGACACATAGGCAGCCCGCAACGCACCAGGCTGTGGCCGCAAGCCCACGCTACAGGAGTTCCCCAACCTTCGAGGCATATTTCAAAAACGAATTCTGGTGAAGCCTCAGATCTAGTTAGTCTAATACTAGCACTAGCACTAGCACATTTTTGTCTAAATTGTGCTTCAAGCTTTCGTAGCGCTATTATGCAAACATTTTGACACATTAGTGCACTGCAAACATTATAGAACACACACGTTGCAAAAAGCGAGGGAAAAGGAATGTATTCCCTCCATGGTCATGAGCTAGGAGTCAAATGAGTTTTCTCCCGCTGGGTCGGCTACTTCAAATGGAACTTCTGAGCTATTCATAAGGATTTCGAGAGAACGAGCATTGCTGATTACAGGAAATGTTTCACATTTGAAGATCTTGGAGCAAGCGTCAGATATGATGACATAATCTCACCTATAACTATCGATACACTTTTTAAGTGGAAAACACTGCTTAAGACAGCACAACTTTCTGTTAAGTAAATCTGCTACTCAATGGGTCTTGGTTTGATTACGTCATCGTCAGCTGCACAACATTGCTTAAGAGCCAATTGGCGGCCGCTATATCTGGAAATCGTGCTCACGAACGCCAGATATAAACGCCTCAACGATTATACTTTTCTTCGCCTGGATCGCTGCATGTCTTATGGAAAGACAGGATTTGAATAGCATTATGATGACGGCATGAATGCCAAGGTGACTTTAAGATACTCTCCCCATATTCATTTCCCCATGTTCGTGGGCGTATAGCTCAGAAACTAGAGGAGCTTAGGTCTTGAGAAGGGCGATATTGTGAACAGCACCGAAAGGCCCTCAAGATAGTTATTTTAGTTCAAACACCCATACAGATGTGGGACGCTTCCTTAAGTGCAGCATTAAGCGAAAAGTACAAAAAGGGCGGATATTTCCCTCATCGGGGCTCGGACCACCCAAGCGGGACGTTATTCTCCGGCTGGCCCACATGGAAGCCGGACGGCCAGAGGTCATCTTTGTGACCTGGCCGCGGCTGTCGCCCGCTCCACAAGGGAGTCGGGCCGCGAGCAGCGTCCGACTCAGCCCTGACGCTGCTCCGCCGCAACTGTCGTCCGCTCCACAAGGGCGTGGGCCGGGAGCAGCGTCCCATTCAGCCCTGACGCTGCTTCGCCGGCGCGACGGCCGTGGCCGAGGCGCATTCCGCGGGCTTGTGCCAAATTCTTTGGAAGACGGGCCAGTGGCGAAATATGAATCGGGACAGATGGCCATTAAATCACAGAGAAGCGGCCGACCTGAGTGTAGAGCTAGATGTTTTAACTGAAGAGACGTGAAAAATGGAAGCAGCAGAAATAGGCGGCCAAAGGCCATCTTTAAGTGCAAGGAGGGGCGGAGAGAGGGAGACCGAGTGTGGAGACAGAGAGAGAGGGAAAGGCAAGAGCGTTTGTGGGGGGGGGGAGGGGTGGTCGACGATCACGTTTCAGCCTCTCATTACTGCGCAAACTATAACTCTTAACGGATACCCCACCAGCCATTTTCCGCGAATGTGACATGACGGCATCACAGGCAAAAGTTTCTCCAGGCGGCAGATGATACGGCGGATGTGTGTGTGGTGGTAGCGCAGCTTCGGCCGCCGCGCCGGGGGCGGCACAAGAGGCGCGGAGCACGCGGTGCCGGGAGGACGCTGTCGGGCCAGCTGGCTAGCAGCGCCCCCGAGCGGCCACAAATACACCTGGAACTGCACGCGGACACAAATGGCGCGACGCGCGCCGCCGCCAACCATTGCAGCACCCCGCACGGCGGCGTGCGACCCGACGGGGCGAAGCGCAGCTGCCTCTGCTGGGAATGTGGACCTGCGTTGTGCCAATGAGGTCCGGCAACAGACAGCAGCAGCAACATGTGTTGCGTAGCGGCACATGTAGGCTGGTGTAGGCATCTGGTGGAGATATAAAGGACTCTGAAGGACCTGCCTCTGTTCTCCTGCCTGTGAAAAATTCGTTGAACTCAAGAGGGGGCGAGTTGCTTTGCTCGGAATTCACTCACGCTCGGACATGCCATGGTCAGTGACAGCAGCAAACATGCCAGGAGAGCATGTGAGTGTCCACTACCGATAACAGGCGCCAGTGAGGTGTGTACCAATGTCGACCTGATCCGCTGCGCTTGCCAGGGAGCACAACTACAACAACAACTACAACAACGCCTGACACAACCGCTTACCAGCGCTTGTTTCGGGTGCACCGACACTGTGAATGCGTACACTGTGTTCCTATTGCGGGCATGTGGATGTGTGTCTGCATTGGGCATAATATGTGTACATACCTGTGAAGAATCCAACAAAGGGTACGACCGCTGCAGAGGGGATGTGCGTTGTGGTCTAGTGGAGTGTAACAAGACGACAGTAGCATAACGTAGCATGTAAGAGATCAAAATTACCGTATTCAAGTGATCAGTAGTTACAAACAAGGGCACATGCCGAGCTTGTCTCAACGCCCACCATACTCCCTTTGTACTAGTGACGAACTAGTGCGTGTACTAGTGCGTGTGCGTGTGCGTTTGTACTAGTGCGTGTTGAATGTCGGCGACGGACGTATGTGTGCTGTATGTCGGTGACAGACGTATGTGTGCTGTACGTCGGTGACAGATGTATGCGTGCTGTATGTCGGTGACAGACGTATGCGTGCTGCATGTCGGTGACAGAAGTATGCGTGCTGTATGTCGGTGACAGACGTATGCGTGCTGTATGTCGGTGACAGACGTATGCGTGCTGTATGTCAGTGACAGACGTATGCGTGCTGTATGTCGGTGACAGGCGTATGCGCGCTGTATGTCGGTGACGGACGTATGCGTTCCATATGTCGGTGGCCAACGTGTATGTCATGTGTGCCAGCAATGGACAAAAAATGTTCTTAGTGTCGTGACAGACATGACAGTCCTGCGTGCCAGTGACAGATATGTGAGTCATGTGTTCATGCGTCGAGTTGGGATCATATGCTGGTACTGACTTCTGCACTCCGCGTGCGAATAGCATACAAAGGCGTTTTGCGTGCCTGTGACCAACGTGTGAGCTTTGTGAGTTAGTGGCGTACGCATGCTGGCGTCAGCAATAATCGTGTGAGGTGCATTTATCATGGACGGACGCGTGCACTGTGCAGTGGTGCCTGCGCCAGCAACGGACGTGCAGCTGTGCGTTGGGACTTACGACAGACGCTTGCGCTGCGTGCACCAGCGACCCGCACCTGTGGTGCGTACACCAGCGACCTACACCTGCGCTGTGTACACCAGCTGGCCTACACCTGCGCTGCGTGCACCAGCGACCTGTACCTGCGCTGTGTACATCAGCGACCTGTATCTGCGCTGTGTACACCAGCGACCTACACCTGCGCTGCGTGAACCAGCGACCTACACCTGCCTTGTGTATACCAGTGACCGTTCCCGAGGTGATGTGACGTTTACGGCCTCTGTGTACACCGGCCTCTGTGTACGGCCTCTGCGTACACCAGCGACCTGTATCTGCGCTGTGTACACCAGCGGCCTACACCTGCGCTGCGTACACCTGCGACCTGTATCTGCGCTGTGTTCACCAGTGGCCTACACCTGCGCTGCGTACACCTGCGACCTGTATCTGCGCCGTGTTCACCAGCGGACCTACACCTGCGCTGTGTACACCAGCGACCTACACCTGCCTTGTGTATACCAGTGACCGTTCCCGAGGTGTTGTGATGTGTACGGCCTCTGTGTACGGCCTCTGTGTACGGCCTCTGCGTACACCAGCGACCTGTATCTGCGCTGTGTACACCAGCGACCTACACCTGCGCTGCGTGAACCAGCGACCTACACCTGCCTTGTGTATACCAGCGACCGTTCCCAAGGTGTTGTGACGTGCACGGCCTCTGTGTGCTCTTCAGGTGCGCCGGCGGCGGCCGCCGCCATGGACTCGTTCGACTCGCTGCTCACGTGCTGCATCTGTCTGGACCGCTTCCGAAACCCCAAGCTGCTGCCATGTCAGCACACCTTCTGTATGGAGCCCTGTATGGAGGGCCTGATCGACTATGTCAAGCGCCAGGTGAGGCGTCGCCGCCCGCTGGTGCCCGAGGCGCGGCCGGCTACTCGGTCGCCGCCCGCTGGTGCCCGAGGCGCGGCCGGCTACTCGGTCGCCGGTCGCTGGTGTCCGAAGCGTGACCGGCCACTCGGTCGCCGGTCGCTGGTGTCCGAGGCGTGACCGGCCACTCGGTCGCCGCCCGCTGGTGCCCGAGGCGCGACCGGCCACTCGGTCGCCGGTCGACCGGGCGTCCGTCACGATTAACTTTGGAACTCTGCATGCAGCTGGTGCTACAGAATACCGCGAAATGGATGGTGGTGTAGATGGAAGAATCGGAGACGTAACTTCGAACCGCTACACTGCGGAAAGTGGATGCCGTGGCTGGTTAGAGGCTCTATTTACTTATCTGCGGGGTTGGCGGGACTTTTTAGGAGGGGGTTTGGTCGGGGAGGCCAGCACGGGGGAAGGCGAGAGTGTGTCCCACCAAATAAATTGGGGAGGCTCCTCTTTCCCCAAACTAAAAGCATTGCAATCACGCGTAGAGTATCAAAATTGAGATCAAGGAGGCCCCATAATTGAGGTAGAGAGTAATAACTCGGGCTCAGAAGACCCTTTGACCCTTAGACCCTTATTTAGACCCTTATTTAGTTCACGATACCTGTTTTCTGGGTCCTGAAGTCACCGCTATGAGCAAGGTGGCCAGTGTTCCACATCAGGAGACCCAATGTTGGTTTGAATAAGGCCATTTTCTGGCTTGGGAGGTGCCCATTACAAAATAGGAGGCCTCTGTCCTGGATTAAAAGACGCTTTTGACATTTAGGAGGCCTCATTTCTGGAACAGGAGATCCCATTCACGCATCAGATGGCCACGGTTCCGGATCAGGATGCTCTGTTTTGGGATAGCGAGGCCCTCTGGCTAGACTTAGAGCCCCCTTCGCAAGTGGGAAGCATCCTGTTCTGGATTAGGAGGCCCCTCTGTGCATCGGGATGCCGTTTTCTGAATCATGTGCCCCTGTTTTACATTACCGAGATATTTTGCTGGATAATTAGAGGAATTCCATCCAAGATATTTTAGCTGTCGACATTTGTTTACTTGGATATGATAAATGTAGCAGTTGAAAAGCGGGCACATGCGCTCGGTGTCCCTGCTCCTTGAATGCGACGATGCACAGGAGGCCTCCCTGTGAAGAGGCCCCATTGTGTCCAGGACACCCCTGAAAAATCCTGCCCCAACATCTCAAAACCCTCGGAGCTGCCCCTGGTGAGAGAAGCTACATTGCGCTGAGTTCCGCGCTGGACGGGCTGATGGGGCTTGGGTGTCAAGTGTCCGTTCCTTGATCTGCCGTACTTTTCTGTGAGCCTCCTTGCCGGTGGGGTTACTTTATCTCGTACAGTATCATCAGTATCATCAGTATCATCAGTATCACCAGTATCATCAGTATCAGTATCAGATGACAATATCATCTTCCCGCCCACATGACACGTTTTGTGTTTCCAGACATAACTGGCTCGTTCCGGGTGTTCATCTTGTCGTATTGCTGTAACATGGTTCACGGTAGACGACCTGTTTTACCTTCGTATGACCTTCGACAGCTGCAGGGGATGACGCGTATGCAGCGTGCTGTGTGCGTTCTCAGTGGGTGCCGATGGCCTGGGCTTGGTGAGCGCCCACCGCAGTGTTGTGCTGCTTCTGAACACTGTCCCCATGTTGTGGCGCAAACGAATCATCCCAGCGTATTGTGGAAAATAACACCATCGACAACGATAAAGTCCGCATTTTTTGGGTGGTGGGCGGGGGGGGGGGGGGGTATCGCCCGTTCGGCCAGCAATGACCACTTGAAGGCTATGAGATGGAAGCAGGTAATGGGGAAGGGAGGGGTAAGATCACAGCACCTACGACTCCTCCACCGAGACTCGGTCCGCACAAAAACTCTTCTCCGGGGTATGTGCGACTGCTGGGGCGGGGTCAGGGGACATTCATGGCTGTTGCATGCAGGCCGCTTCGGATGAGCGGGGCGTCGTGAGTATGCTGGACGAGTGCGAATAAGGACAGAAGCGCGGGCTCGCAGAGGCTCGAGAGTTATTCTGTGCGCCGGCGACGTCCGAAGTGAAACGCACTGTTTGTGGAAATCGCATGCACTTGACTACTGCAGCCATCATGTTCCTGGACAGTGATATGATCAGCAATATAATGCCTGTCACGTATCGCGCTGTCAGCAACACGCCGCCTGCGTCACCACAAACGATGTGCCCACCAAATGTGGAAGTCTGAATCCCACTTGTGGCTTGCATTTGCTTCGGTCGATTTGCTAGACACAAATTTTACTAGTCTTGCTTTCTCGTGCGCGTATTTAATTTCGAAATTACAGTTCCAATGCAATGTGATTTTAACAACTTGCGAGGTGCAACGTTATATTGAGTTCATGTTGTAATGCACACTTGATCGTCCCCGTTGGTCAGTCGCTCAGTAGCGTGCGCAGGATTTGTCTGTTGCCGGGTGCTGAACGAGTTCAGCTCACGCGAGCCTCCGAAACGGCCAGCACGGTCTTGATGCAACACTGATGTGACGTAAGTCATTTGTTCTAGCCCCGGACAGCTCATTTATAATTCGCATGCGACAGCTGCGCTAAATACCTTGCAGCAGACAGCTCCGAACACCCGATCACGTTACCAGTCAATGTCCATTACCGGCAGTTTAAGACACCTGGTATGTCGTGTTACGTTTTGCAACTATGCTCATGAAAACAACCGAGGGGAGGGGCTAGGGAGCTGAGGCCAGGCTGTGGTCTTACATTGCCCGTGGCAACTTAGCATTATGAAGATTTAGAAAAAAAAATCTGCGTTAACACGTGGTTTTGGATTTCTCACTTCTTGCGACACTCTTACGCCATGCAAGGCAGCGACAGCCACCTGGCGCATGGTTGAGACCGACGCCCATGTGCCCCGTCGACAGGTGAAATGTCCCGAGTGCCGCGCGGAACACCGGATCCCGTACAAGGGCATCCAGGAGTTCCCCAGCAACGTGACGATGCAGCGCTTCCTGGAGATGTACCAGGCCATCTCGGGCGAGCTGCCCGACCCCAACCAGGGCCAGGTTATGGAGCGGTGCGCGGTGAGTGCCAGTCCGGTAGCCTCCGAAGAGCATGGCGCTGTGCCAGCCGGCATTACGTCTCCGGGCCTAGCAATGCTTAAAAACGCACCTGGTGTCTCTAAAGAAGCCACAGGAGGCTGCCGGGGGACGCGGGGAGGGAGATTTTGGAGAGGGTTCGAAGCAGAGCTCGGGTCAGGCGATCTCCCCGCTCCCGCGCCTCCTGACGCTCCAGCGCCGCCTGACGCTCCAGCGCCGCGATCCTCACCTGCTGTGTGAGCCGCACGGTGAGACGCTCTGCCGAAGTCTGGCCCTTGGCCGAGATGGGCCGCCACGGCTTCACTGGCTGTCAATTCGCAAACCACGGGGCGCTTCACCAACCATGGATCGCGTTGTAGCATGCCTGGTAGTGAGTGTCCCTGAACATCCTGCCCGATCGTACCTGTACGGGCCTGAACACTCCACCCGGTCGGACCTGCCCGACCCTGAACATCCTACTCGACCGGACCGGTCCAGCCTTGAACACCCTGCCCGACCGAACCGGTCCGACTCTAAACATCTCGCCCGGCCGGACCGGTCTGACCCCGAACACCCTGCCTGACCGTACCTGTACAGCCCTGAGCACCCTGCCCGGCCGGACCCGTCTGACCCTGATCACACTGTCCGGTCGAACCGGTCCGCACCTGATCACCCTTTCCGGTCGAACCTGTTCAACCCTGAACACCCTGTCCGGTCAAATCGGTGCGACCCTGACCATCCTGTCCGACCGGACCGGTCCGACCCTGACCATCCTGTCCGACCGGACCGGTCCGACCCTGACCATCCTGTCCGACCGGACCGGTCCGACCCTGACCATCCTGTCCGACCGGACCGGTCCGACCCTGACCATCCTGTCCGACCGGACCGGTCCGACCCTCAACACCCAGCCCCACCCGTCTACCACGCATTGATGGTCGCTGGGCAGAGGCGCGTTCAAGGACATTTTGCGGGTATGATGTACACGACCGAGGAAAGATTGCGCCGCCAATAATGCTAGTGACGCGCTGTAAGCTGCAGTCAGTTGTTACATAACATCAGGGTTGTCGGGGTTATTTGCGATGCAAAGCAGTCACGGTCGAGGCCCATACTTTAGCACACAGCATTCTCTCGACTGCCCGCTGTCACTCGTAAAACGTACTTCCACAAGTTTCGAAGCCGGTCCAGGAGCCGGTCAGTGAGATACTCGAATGTTGCTTAGTGAATGCCTGCTGCTCATTTTTGTGGTGAGTTCGAGATCACCCGTGGATCAATGACGCGTCACATGGGCTTAAAATATCCACCTTATCTATGACACATGCAACAAAAGATGTGATCCATGTTCGTGAAGAGGGTTGCCCAGCTCTAGGCATTGTTCACCCATGTCCTCAAACCCTTTATCACTCTGTGTAGATGACAATCGCTTACCTTTTGGCTGCTCTCTAAGTTATGTCACATGAAGCAGAATAAAACTGATTTCTGTCGAATGGGGCCGACCTAGATTAAACATATTTCACCAGCATTTACTAACCCATCGATTTCGTTAATTAAAAATAAACAAAGCCTATGTTTGCTGCATTCGTCATGACTGATAACATGTTGAATGGTTACATCACACGTTGATTACACATTGATTGCCATCGCCCGCAGATCTGCAACGAGAAGGAGTACCTGCAGCCGTGCGCGCACTGCGACAAGAAGATCTGCCCGGACTGCAAGTCGGCGCACGTGGACGTGCTGAAGCGCGAGGTGGTGCGGATCAACAGCCAGGTGAGGCGCGGCCTGCACCGGCTCCAGGACATGCACCAGGCGGTGGACAAGAACGCCAGCACGGTGCAGCAGAACTGCCTGGCCGTGCGTGAGGAGGTGGAGAGCCTCGGCAAGCGGCTCATCAAGGCCATCCGCGACCGCACCGAGTGTCTGAAGGCCGAGGTCGACTCGCACATGGCCAGCGAGGTGCGCAGTCTGGCTACGCTCAAGGCCCACCTCGAGCTGGAGATCGCCAACATCGAGAGCAACTCGGACCTGGCCGAGAAACACCTGCACGACAACACCGCCTGGGATGACTGCGAGCTCATGGACGCCAAGGACATCTTCCTCAAGACTGTGGAGTTCATCCGCAACTTTGAGCACGACGTGCCGGGCGGCAGCGACTACCGGCGGCCAATCCGCTTCTCCGCTGCGCAGGATCCCAACCTGCTCAGCAAGACACTCGAGCACTTCGGCGAGCTCAACATCACCAAGAAGGAGCTGCAGGACGCCGTCGGCAACGGCAACGCCTCCAACGGCTTCGCGCTCATGCACTCGTCGTCGTCGGCTGGGCCGGGCCTCATGCGCAGCAAGTCAGACCACCGGCTGGTGGCGCAGCTCCGCCAGCAGGAGGAGCGCGGCCTCGCCGACGACACCGGCCGCGGCTCTCCCGCCAGCCGACGCCGCTTCGGCGACCGCGCCGGCCGCCGCGACAGCGAGGCTGGTCTGCATGGCGACGACTCGGCCGGCGGCGACTCTCCTTGCGAACGGCGCCACAAGTACCGCTCGCGATTCACGCGGCGCACGCTCGACCTGGATGACGACCTGGAAAGCTACCGGCCTGAGCCGTCGCCGGCGGCGCGAGACGAGCCGCGCGAGAAGAGACGGCCGCGCGAGAAGGTGCTCGACACGGAGGACGCCTCGCGCGGGCCACTCAGTGGCATCGCGCGCATCGCCGACGTACCGCGCGTCATCCAAAAGCTGGCGGAGGCGGAGCGCGGCCCGCGGGTGCCGGAGGAGGCGAGGCCGGCGCCGGCCAAGGCCGCGCCACCGCCGCCGCCGCCGCAGCCCGCGCCCTGGCGCCGCCAGAAGAGCGAGGACGACGAGATCTCCAAGATCAAGAAGCAGAACAAAGAGGCGGACGCGCGCTGTTCTCGCGGCGGCGCCACCGCCGCCGCCGCCGCCGCCGAGGAGGCACCGCCGCGCGCGGCCAGCGTGTCGCGGCCGTCGGTCGAGCGCCGCGCCTCGCAGCCGCCGACGCCGACGTCAACGTCGCAGCGGCCGCGGCTCTCGCGCGAGGAGTCTGGCAGCGAGGCGGAGGACTCGGCGCGCCGGCGCGCAGGCCGCCTCAGCCGGCCGTCGGCAGAGGCGGCCATCAGCGAGGCGGTGGCTGAACCGCGCCAGCCGCTGCCCTCGCGCAAGATCAGCGAGCCGACGCGCGGCGCCTCGCCTCGCACGGCCGCCGTCGTCTCGCGCAGCTCGTCGGGTGGCTCGCTGAGTCGGGACGCGGCGGAGGAGCGGCCTCGCACCGCCCTGCGCTCCACCTGGCAGCGGCGCCCGTCGCGCTCCAACAGCTCCGAGTCGACCTCGTCTGAGTCGTCGGCCAGCGCCGCCATACCCAAAACGGGCGCCGCCTTCTCCACCACCGAGCTGAAGAGCCGCTTTATGCGCGGTTCGCAGCCGCCGCCGGCACCCGAGCCGGCGCGCCCGCGGTACGGCGCGGCCAGCGGCGCCGGTCGGTCGGCCGCTGGCGCGACAGCCGCCGCCGCTGCAGCTGACTCAGCCACGCCCGCTCGGCCTCGATTCCAGAGTCGTTTTTTAGGTCGAGCTGGTACTCCCAAGGCAGAGGTCTCGAAAGAATCCACGAGTAGCGAGGACTCGTCCGAGTCCGAGTCTGAGTCGTCCGACAGCGACTCTGACTCGGAGGACGCTCTCGCGCGCGACTCGTTTCGCGGTCGGGCCAGCAACAACATGGCGAAGACCAGCATCGGACCTCTCCTTGCTCGGAGTGCCCAAGCGCGCAGCTCTGCGTCCGACGCGCCACCTGGCGCGACCGGCGTCAGCCGGCCCTCCCGCAGCTCCACACTGGCGAGCGGCGTGCGCCGCGAGTCCTCCGACTACAGCGCCCCGGCCGCGGCCAGCAGCGACCGCTACTCGAGCCGCTACGGCGCGACGGATACGGCCGAGCCCAGGCCGTACGAGTCGCGCTACAGCCGCTACGGTGACTATAAGCCGAGCAACGGGTTGACGCGCTCGCGCACCTCGTCCCACCTCGAGTCGCGCTCGTCGGCCGTCGAGCCCGACTCGTACTCGTCCTACTCGTCCAAGTACTCGCGGCCGTCGCGGCCGTCCTACGACGACTACACGCCGCGCTACTCGTCCTACTCATCGCGGTTTTTAAACACAAGTGAGAGCTCTGCTGCGCCCGACGCGCCGGCGGAGGCGGCGCGCGCCGAGGGCGCCGTCGCCGCCGGCGGCCCGGCCGCTGCCGTCGCTGGCGGCGACCGTCCCGACGGCACGTCCTGGCATGCCTCCGCCGAGGAGCGCCGGCCAGGGCGTGCCCGCAGCACGAGCTCTTCCGACGCCGACGGGCGAGGGAGCGGCGGCGCACGGCCGCCGCGCTCGTCGGCGCAGCGAAGCGGCGACGGTGGCGCCGCCGCCGGAGACATGCCGCAGCCGGCGGCGGACGCTGCCAGCAAGTCCGAGGCCCTCTCCAACTGGGCGCAATATCTCAAGAGCAAGTACGGCTACTCCGGCAAGGACGGCAAGGAGAAGAGCAAGGTGGGTGCTGTGATTGTTTGTGCCAAGCTCAATCTCTTTACAGCTCAGGGATCTGTCGTGTGAACTAGGGGATCTCCAGTTTCACTTTAGGGGGTTTTGGGTGGAAAACGTTACCGTTCGAAGTTTGGCTGGCCTACCATGAAGCATAAGTCAGCAACGCAACGCGACGATAAAATTGGAGGCCCAGCGAGCACAAAAATGATCGTATTCGTTCAACCCCGTGGGCTGTTCATGACTGGCTTTCTCACGGCTGCAGGGGGTGAGCAGGAGCAGATCTTCGCACCTGCTGAGACTGCTCCCCGACGACAGCCAGCCAGAGCAGGCTGACGGGGAACAGGTGGCGCTACCGTCGCCCACGGCCGCCTCTGTCTCGCTGGGCTGTCCAGTGCGCAGCCACTACTTGCAGAAGGGTCGGCTCAAGTGAGTAGCGCCGCGCAGCTCTCAAGGCTGGTACCACGATTGAGACGGATGCGGCAGCCTTATGAGTTGTGCTGAGGATACACGGGTCAGCTGTGTTCTTGGCTATTATGGGGGTATCAGTTCTGCTATGTCTGAACAAATATGTGCTGTGATCATGATAATTTTATGCGGGGCTTACAGCGCCCATGGTCGTGCGGCGCCGTAAAGACGTTTACAATTGTCTGTGCTGCAGATTACTCAGATCAAATGTTCCGCACTCACCTGGCGTGATCATGAGGAGCTGCCCGTTTCAGGTTCAAGATCGGCTCACGAGGAGGCGGGCCGGGCCTGTTCACCTGGCCGCGGGGCATCGCCGTCGGCCCCGACAACTCTATCGTCGTCGCCGACAGCAGCAACCACCGCGTGCAGGTGTTCGACCAGGCGGGCACCTTCGTCAAGGAGTTCGGCCAGTACGGCAACGGCGAGGCTGAATTCGACTGTCTGGCCGGCGTGTCTGTCAACATGATCGGACAGTTTATCATATCGGACAGGTGAGGTCATGCAGATCCAACGGGTCAGGTCATGCAGATTGGACGAGTGAGATCATGCAGATTGGACGGGTCAGGTCATGCATGTCGGACAGGTGAGGTCAGATGGATCGGGCCGTCTCCTGTCAAATGAACAGGTCCACATGTATCGGGTAAGTCATCATACCAAACGGTTGATATTGAACTGATCGCAGCTCGTGCAGCATAACCAATTGGTCGTGTCGTGTGCAGCAAACCATGCCGCGTCGCAAAACTGCAGGCAGCTTTCTGGTGTACTCCAACCGGGAACATGAAATGCTCGACGAAAGGGAAACAATCTTGCAATGATCGTCGACCCATTCAACTGCCAGGCTCTGCGGTGTTCTCGGTTCAATCATGCACTTCTCCAGATGCAGCCTCCGGAACCAGACACGTAGTCGCGTTGATCTCTCTAATGTGCAAATGTACCCATTGGACCAATAAGAACAATGACCGCCGTAATCTTTCCATGCGTAGATACAATCACCGGATCCAGATATTCGACCCGTCTGGCCGGTTCCTGCGCTCATTCGGCCAGAACGGTGTAATGGAGGGCCGCTTCAACTACCCCTGGGGCGTCAGCACGGACGCACTCGGCTTCATCTACGTCTGCGATAAGGAGAACCACCGCGTCCAGGTAAGAGCCATCACACGACCAGCCACTCTAGTCAAGAGCTTTGTGACGTCTCAGGCACGTTCTCCTGGCGGTGTTCCAGTCTGACAGCACGTTTTTTCAGTGTTCCAGTCCGGTGACATTTCGTCCTCCAGGTGTTCCAGTCCGGTGACATTTCGTCCTCCAGGTGTTCCATTCAAGCTACAAGTTCTCCTCCAGGTGTTCCAGTCTGACGGCACGTTCGTCTCCAAGTGTTCCAGTCTGACGGCACGTTCGTCTCCAGGTATTCCAGTCTGACGGCACGTTCGTCTCCAGGTGTTCCAGTCCGACGGCACTTTCGTCGTCAGGTATTCCAGTCTGACGGCGCGTCCGTCTCTGGATGTTTCAGTCTGACGGCACGTTCACCTCCAGGTGTTCCAGTCTGACGGCACGTTCGTCGGCACCATCGGCTCCGAGGGACGCAGTTCGGGCCAGCTAGCACATCCACACTACATCGCCGTCAGCGCCACCAACCGCGTCGTGGTCAGCGACAGCAACAACCACCGCGTGCAGGTCTTCGATGTCAACGGCAAATGCCTGACCACCTTCGGCGGCGAGGGTGGTGAGGAGGGCAAGTTTAAGTTCCCCAGGTGAGCACTAGATGGTGTTGGGTGCTGTAAAGCTGTAAACGAGCTATTCGTACTAGCTGCGCCGGCTGGGGTAATCTTAGCTGTCTGGTGTGCAATATTTTGTTCCATCATTCATCGGTTAAAAAACGCAACGGGTCACCGCTATCAGACCCAAATCATTTTGTTATGGGCACACTCCCAGTGCTGAATAAGTTGCATATGAATGTTTGGTCGGCCTCACATGCTAAATGATGATCAATTCGGATCCAGGATGGTCATCCACGTGACTGCGATTACCACAGGCTGACGAGCCTCCTCGTGCTGCGCCCCTCCCTGGTCGTGCCCGGTGCCTGCTGACCCGCCCCGTCCCTCGTCCGCTGACCAGGGGCGTCGCCGTCGACGACCAGGGCTACATCGTCGTCGGCGACTCGGGCAACCACCGCATCCAGATCTTCAACCCCGACGGCGAGTTTCTCAAGGCGTTCGGCTGCTGGGGAAATCAGGACGGCGAATTCAAAGGTACTGCACCACCCCCGGCTCGCGCTGAGATGGCAATGGTCGAGCTGGCCCGCTGCACAACTGGGTGCAGTCGGGCTTAGGGGAAAACAATGTCTTGCTGGACGAGCTGGACATGCCTGATGATGTATCACAAGTGGTCTGTGATGCATAGGGATGGGGGGGGGGGGGTCCCGCTTGCGGCTGGTTTTGGCTCCTCTCGGTAGCGCAATGTCCCCTCCTTCTTTTTGACCCCCAGTGAGCTCACGGCGCGCGTTCGTTGGAGACCCAGTGAGCTCTGCCACGGTCCATAGAAGCTGTGTTTTTGGCGGTCGTAACCCTGTCGGGAGCGATACTGAGCAGTGTTAAAATATATATTTTTTATTCTGTCCCGTTCTACAGAACTCGTTAACGAGTCGACGCAACACTACGTCTGAACGATCCTTTGACCTCCATTCAAAAGTCGTTCATAACCCGGTATGCGATGCAAGGAAACACTCGCATGGCAACGCGGGACACTTCATTAATTTCCTTAATCGCAATGGCCACATATCGACGGCACACGGCGCCCGCGGGTCGTGCTGCGACCTGCCGCAGCCCGCCGGCTGGTGCGGGGTCGGCTGGCCGGACCGAGCCGTCCCCGCCTGCCCCCTCTGACGCCCACCTGCGCTCCAGGCCTGGAGGGCGTGGCGGTGACGTCCAACGGCAGCGTGCTGGTGTGCGACCGCGAGAACCACCGCGTGCAGGTGTTCTGAGCAGGCGAGTGCCGCGCTAGGGTGTCGGGGGGAGGGGGGGGGGGACGACGGGATGACGTGTGTGCCGCGCCCGCCGCCATCATGTCTTTTTCTGTCGCTTGTCGAAGGTCGCGTGACGCATCGCAGGCGGCCTCTGCCAAAGGATTCGCTGACGGAGCTTATCTCTTGTATTACGATGGCCTTCCGCAGTCACGAAGGTTGGCGCGGTGCATCATTCATCAACATGCAAAAACGCCCGAGTCTTCACGAGCCACATCATAAAAACGGCACGGTTTGATCATTGCACGCCAACAACCCAGCTCCTTACGACGTACGAAATCAAATTTACGGTCGGGAGCGGCACGTGATAACCGTTGGCCGCTTTGCTCCCTGCAGTGTACAGTTCCGCCATCTGCAAAGCGGCGACAGTAAAGTGACGAAGTGAGATTTTCTCCCAAAATGACAGCTGACGGCTAGCGCTCTGCCACAGCCGCCGTGCTGCCGCCGCCCGGCGCTGGTGGGAGACCCTTCAGAACACGAGACGTGCCGCCCGACCGCCGCGAGAGACATCTACCGGAACCCGGCCCAACTCCACACGGCCGCCGCAGACATCGCGTAGAACTAGCCAGATGTATTTGCTGACCGACTCCGTGTGTTCACGGAGTGTAGTTGTTCAAGTTCACCGGTGAAGAGAGGCTACAATGGCTCACCGGACCCATACGATAGTGCCTCCCTTCCCGCGCCGTCCCATTGTTTTGTATAGAATTTGTACGACGCCTCACGAACGACTTTGGAGCTTCATGACGCAACCGAGTATGGTAATGCAAAATGAGCAGGCAATAAATGAAGATCAATCCTATCACCGTGCGTTAAAACTGAGTCACCTTGGACGAAAACGGGCAAGATTTACATGATATATGCGGGATGATACCCATCAAAGCTACCCGCGGAAGACACTGATCCATCATGGATAAAACGTTTCCTCACGTTGCGGTGTGCGTCAGTCTTCGTACCCACACTGAAAGAATGCATTACCAAGTTCCAAAACTGACCACTAGACCGCGAGGAAATAAAGGCTACTTGTTCATGCCCTGATTACTGTGTGCATTATCTTCTGGCAGTCACACACATCACACACTTCACCCGTTAGACCACGGCAATAAAATCGCCAGGTGCAATGAGACGCTATTTAGAGCGGAAGTCTTAAAGCTCTCTTGTACACACAGCAGTTCTCCTGCACTTAAAGGTGCACCGAAACTGATCCTCCGCGTCCAGAGGTACACATTCGCGCATCCTCTTTCTTCGGAGGTACACACGTACCCCTTCCCGCGACTGGAGACATATATGCCCCATTTTCCGGTATCCAAGCGCGCAATAAGACCTGCCCTCAGTCACAGCTATGTCCCCTCAGGTATCGCACTATCCTCCCTCCTGTCGTACCGCGCGCCGTACCAGAGTCCTCTCATTCGCCCAGTGAAGCCGTGAAGAGCCGCTCGGCCAGCTGGCCGCACACCAGCCGACAGGCCGCTCTCGGAGCACGGCGACCGACAGCCGCCGCCCCCACACAGCGGATGATGAGGCGGGAGAGGCCCGCCAGCCGGCTCGGACTGCGGAGCACGCGCCGCCGCCGCCGCCGCCGCTCGGGACACGGAAGGACGGCGTTCGGGGACAGGCGAACCGCGCCCGGCACTAGTCCACCGGCGGCGGGAGGCCAGGCGGTAGCGGGCCGAGTGCGCGGCACGAACGACCGCCGCCGCCCGGGCTCCTGCTCGCGTCCCACACGTCCACGGACGCGCGCTCCAAACTTGGGAGTACGCACACCAGTCCGTTAAGAAGGGGTCTCAAAAAAGAGACAGCCGCATTTCCATACGTAAATGCCTATCATCACCAAAACCGAAAGCCTTAGAACATATCGACCAGTGGTGACGATTCCTCCGGCGCCACACCGGAACTAATACACTGAAAACGAGCTATAATAAAGAAAGCACAAACCTTGGAGCAGTGCTGGGACAGCACTAACCTTAAACCTAAAACAGCCGCTAATTCGTCTTTGCTGTTGCTATAGAAGAGTGTGACATCGACCCGCACTGCCCGCGGAGCGCAGCACCTGCCATCTGGCGAGCGCGCCACAGACTCGCCACGATCGGCTTCCGCTAGCCCTCCAGCTTGTTGGGGATGTGCGACCAGTCGACCAGCGGATCGAAGAGGTTCCTCTCGTTGTGACCCTTGCGCTGCAGCTCGTGCCTGAAGTACTCCACCGTCTTAGGGATGCCTTCGCTGAGCGGTACCTGGGCGGTGGGGCGGCGGCGTTAGACGGCGCTGGGCTGGGCTGAGCAACGGGTTCTAACACATCACATCGCGCAGAAATAAGGCGTGTGGCGCCGGCTCACGCCCTCAGCGACCCGAACACTCGACAAACGCTGTCCACCTGGGCTACGACGTGGCCGGGGGAAGCAGCACAACCGACACCATCACGCCGCAGGCCACGGACACTGCGGCCAAGCCCATCCCTTGGCGCTAGCTGGGCCCCACACTCGGCCCTGTCCGCCCCGGCGCGGGACCCGGCCACGACCGGCCCCGTCTGATCCAACCTTGGGCTGCCAGCCGAGCAGCTGCTCGGCGCGCCGGATGTCCGGCTTGCGCTTCTGCGGGTCGTCCTCGACGGCGTCCAGGTATTCCACCTGGCTGGTGCCGCCCACCGTCTTCTGGATAATGTGCGCGAACTCTGCCGACCGCCGGCGCGGTGTGAGCGGCGCCAGGCGGCCCGCCACCGGAGCGGTCGGATGCGCAGGGACAACACCTCATCGACGGCGCAGGGCTGCGCACGACATGTAAGGGTTCCGATACGCGACCTTTTTCTAAATAAAAACATCTGCACTGCCTCATTAATTTGATACGCTTTCACAAATGGTGCCCCAGCTCCTACATAGAGATGCCAGCCGGTGGAAATGTGACCGTGCGGCGGTTAGTGACGTCGCAGTGACGTCACTAACCACCCACAGTTAGTTACATACATCGATCAGCTATGCAATGACCACTACCAACGCTCAAGTTAACCGAAGACACGCTGGGCGTCCCACAGAGGTGGCCGCGGAGCCGGCGCGGTCGGCCAGCCATGCTGGAGGGCGGCGGCCGAGCTGCGGCGAGGGCCGTGTGACCCTGACCCCGCCCACCTTCGATGGTGTGCTCCACCGGGTTGCCCAGGTTGACGGGGCCCGTATGGTTGGACTCCATCAGCGCCACGAGACCCTCCACCAGGTCGGAGACGTACTGGAAGGAGCGCGTCTGCTCTCCCGAGCCGTAGATCTGCCGGAGCGGAGGCGGCGGGTCGGACAGCCGCCGGGGGGAGGGGGGCGAGGGAGAGCCCAGTCACCGGGACACGGTGATACGCGCCGGGCACGCCGCAGACATTCGGCCAAACGCGTCCAGCGAGGAAGCGGGCGGTTGGGGGGGGGGGGGGGCGGGTTGTGACCAATCACGCCATCGAAACAACGCCCCACGCGGCGGGCATGACACTGACACCACGCGACATGGGCCAGCATGAAACACGAAGGAAGCGCGCGCATCACGACACTGACACCGCGTGACACGAGCCGGTCGAGACACAGGCCCGCTATCCGCCCGTCTGCCAGAGCAGCGGCTGACACGGCCGCGTCCCCCTCCCCCGTCCCGCACCGCCGCGCGTCTCGAAGGCCGGTCGCGGCGCCGCTCTCACCGTCAGCGTCTGGTTCTGCAGCGCCTGCAGGATGAAGTTGCTGACCACGCGGCCGTCGTTGTTGTGCATGCGCGGCCCATACGTGTTAAAGATGCGCGCCACGCGCACGCTCACGTTAGACTGCTTGTGGTAGGCGAACGCCAACGTCTCGGCCACGCGCTTGGCCTCGTCGTAGCAGGCACGCGGCCCTGCCAGAGGAGGAGCGGAGCCGTCGGTGAAGGGCGGGACCGAGCGGCGCCGCCTGGTTGGGGCGGGCGCTCTCGATGATGACGCATGCCGGGGGCGCGCCTTTCACGTGCGGTGAACTGCACCTGGCTTTTTGAAACATTATTTCTAGTATTTCGAAAATTGGTAGCGCAGGAAATGCATTGGTCAAAACTACTGCGTTGCATCATATCCAATTTCAGGCACCAGAGAGCAAGCTTCAGTAATGGCTAGCCGTGGGATGTCAGTGAAACTAGGCTGCTGATTAGCCTGTAACTGTATCTGACCGTCTGCGTGCCAGGCACTGCCGTGAGTGCGCGCGTGCAACGGCGTCTCCCTACAACAGTACCAGTCCGGTTTCCAGCGGCGCCCGAGGCGGCCGGTGCACTGACCGATGGGGTTGACGTGACCCCAGTACGTCTCCGGCTGGGGGTGTACCTCCGGGTCGCCGTACACCTCCGAGGTGCTGGCGATCAAGAGACGCGCTCCCACCCGCTTGGCCAGACCTGTCGGCGTCACAGCAAAGACGCGTGGTCATGGCACACGCCGCACGCCTGTCCCATTCTGCCTTTCAGATGCGTATTGTCAATATCAATATCGAAAGCGATCCAACTAGAGCACGGCTAGATCCGTGCCAGGAATGCGAGGCCTGCCAAAAAAGTAATTGCAAACGACTGTACCACACAAAACAAAGAATGGTGGCTTGCTTTACAAGTCAAGTTCACCTCAGGATCATCCACAGCAATATAAAAAACCATGGCGTTGAAACTCACGCTTAAGGAATTCAGCTGGTGGTGCGTACCATCACCACACTGAGCGTTTTGCACTCACTCGCACAGCAGCGACACTGGCACATGCACAGCACGCACGCAAGAGCGCAAGAGGCTCACGCCAATCCGCCTCCCTGCCGCCTCGGTCACAAGACAACCTCTGCGAACCCCACTAGTCCTCGCAAACCATCCCACATGACCGGCGGCGGGACGCCGAGGAGCCCCCATGCCCCGCCCCCAGCCGAGCTGATGGGCAGCTCGCTGACGCCCACCCGAAGAGCTGCCCCTCCCTCTCCACCGCGGCGCGAGGAGCCGGCCGCCCACGCCCCCGCCGGCCGCCGCTCACCCAGCATGTTGATGGTGCCGATGGTGTTGGTCTTGATGGTCTTGACCGGGTTGGCCATGTAGTGGGGCGGGCTGGCCGGGCTGGCCAGGTGGTAGATCTCGTCCACTTCGGCGTAGTACTGGTTGATGACGTCGTGCATGGCCATCTCGAAGTTCTCGTGCCCCAGCCACTGCTCGATGTTGCGCTTGCGCCCCGTGTACAGGTTGTCCAGCACGATCACCTCGTAGCCATCGAGCATGAGCCGGTCGACCAGGTGGGAGCCGACGAACCCGGCCCCGCCCGTGACCTGGTGACAAGGTCAGACAGGTCAGACGGGGACCGCGGGCGTAGCCACCTGATACAGCACCGCGGACGGTCACGGCCGGTCCCGTGCTGTACATCGGATATCACCGCACTACAGACCGCTATGGTGGCGAGCGCTCCGTGCGCAGGCACGGTGCGCGCGTCACCAATATGCAGAACCCCGCATCACCGGACCACGGGTCAGCGATTGCCGCTGGATCACCACCGGATCATCATAGTACACACGCGGCACAAACACAAGTAATGTCACATTGCACCACACGTAAAAACACAGAAGCTTCCATGGCGATCAGCACACGAAGCCGCGAATACATCTGCACCATAATACGTACCTCACTTATGCAAACATCCGAGGAAAACGGGTTTGAGTTCTAAGCCTGTTATCTTAAAGCGGCACGTGAAATACAAAGCAAAGCATCGCCGCTTCGCCCGCTAGGCAGCAGACACTCGCCTCACCAGAATGCGTTTTCTGTCGCGGTAATTTCTGAACTTGACCCTGGGGAAGCTTTTGACGCCAGCCCGCTTGGTGAGGGCGGCCAGCCGCTGCTCCAGGCGGCGCAGGTCGGCGCGCGCCTCCGCCAGCCACACGCCGTGACAGCGCAGCTCCTGCCGGCAGCCGGGCCACGCCAGGTCAGCAGCTGGCTCAGCAGGCGCGTCACCAGCAAGGGCGGCAGCCGGGTCATGGCACCACCGCATCGAGATCGCGGTCACCGGCTGTTGCCAATACACGGCCGGATTCCGGCCCGGATAAATAATGCTTACTGAGTCGACCCCATTGTACTGGCCGGCGTGCTCAATCAGCCCCGCTGCTCGTGTAAAACCCGTTCGCGCCTTGGGCACTGGCTCCAGCGTCGCTGCTGATTTTGCAGTCCGCCAGTCGCTACGGACTGGAGGTGCGGTTTTTAAGCCCACAGGCCCGCAAGCGGGGGTAAAAATTAAAAAGTGTTGTCTCTCTAGCCTGCACCACCTGGCGACCACAGAATATGACCCGGGTTCAGCAGACTAGAGACATCACTTAAGCCTTTTTACCCGCGCTCTGCGGGTCTGCGGACTTAAAAGCGGCACCTCTAGTCCGAAACAGCTGACTGGCTGTTGCCCCGGTTCTATTCCCTCCCCGCGGGTCCGGGCCGTCTCCGGGGCGTTCACCCAGGCCGTCTGCGGGGCGTTCACCTCATGTTCGTCCAGCTCGTCTGCCTCGCAGTCGACGCCGTCAGGCGGCTCGGCGCGCGCCGCCATCTTGCGGCGTCTGGGCAGAGGCAGGGCCGGGTTCACAGGCTCAGCACGCCCACCGCCGCCGCCGCCGTTCATCGCGTGGGAACTCACGAACATGTAGCTATTCAGGAGCAGCACTGGAACGGACGGGTCGGCACGGACATCAGGGCAAACCGGCCGGACAGCGGCCCAAAACGGACCGCGAGGCGGCGGGTCCGTGACAGGACGTTACACCACTACGAAAGCGGCAGATATATACCCGCTACGATCACCACAAGGATAAGCGTCATTCGGAGGGCGCGTAAAACTTGCAAGTAACGAAGACACCGTTGTTGCTGAGCAATGACGGCCGGTGGGAGCAGAACATTCCGGAGCATGCACCCTTCTCATCCCAACAATGAGCTACAACGTCTGCTGTGATCTGGGCCGCTGCGGTTTGGCATCCCGCCAAGCGAGCCGAGCCGCGCGATCGGCAGGCGTCCGGCCCGTCTTCCGACAGCAGGAGAGCCCGCAGTAGCCACTCACGGAGCAGTACTGACGCACAGCCGATCATAAGCACCGACAGCGTTCTCCACCTGACGGCCATGGCAGCGGCTGGGCGAGTCTACTGTACCTGTGGGGGAAGCCATGCATTTATAATGACGGCTCGTCTGTAGTCTGTTGAAAGAGGTGTGCATGTGGTGGTGACATGCGAGCCATTAGTTGGTATTAGTGTGGTTAATACACCAAACCGATACACCATTTTTAAAACATGACATGGTCCTCCATCCAATGTAATGCCGGAGGACGAATCTTAACAGTTGTCGAGCTTTATCTTGGTTCCACCCAGAACGAAGTCTAGAACCAGAGGAAAGATGGGCTACAGTTGTCGAGCTTTATCTTGGTCCACCCAGAGCGAAGTCAAGAACCAGTGGAAAGATGGGTGACAGTTGGCGAGCTTTATCTTGGTCCCACCCAGAACGAAGTCTAGAACCAGCGGAAAGATGGGCCAACCGAGCATCATGCAAATCATCCAACAATGAATGTAGTCGTGAATCGAAATGAACTGATAAAGCTTACCATGAGCGGCACGGAGCTTGGTCAATTTGAATACTGTACCATTGCTATGAAACTAGTATTTGAAGGCCAGTTCGGACGCTCGATTTCCATCCACCTTTCAATGGTAAAATATGCCGATCCAAACTGTCATCACGTCTCTCCGCCGTCTGTTTTCCATGTTCAGAATATCCGACTACATCCCTCGGACCACGAGGCGTTCCTCGTGTCCACTAAACCGCGGGCGTTTCTCACCAGCCGGGGATCGCTGTGAGTAGAACTACCCAATGCATTCCCCACCAGATCTGTCAATGCGAGCAAGCGCTACACGCTAATGACCTGAATCACTGAATGAGGCCAGGACCCACTCCCAACTGCGGCTCGCCGAACCAGATAGGAGCATGCTGTACCCACTGACATGCTGAACTTCGGCAGTCATGCACACTGTGCATGGCTGCAATGCTGTGCACACTTTGCATAGCACTCCACAGCCATGAGCTGGATGTCTCATGAACATATCTTATATTCCAAAAGTCACCCAGCAAGTGCTCACTCACCTTACCTGGCAAATACGACAGTCAAATAAGGGCTCAGAGAATGAGGCTGAAGAGGATCCACTGGTGCCATGCACTTGAGTTATGGGCACCTGGTGTCAATGAAAGTGCTCAGGCATCCAGGGGCATACATGCCACTTGAGCTCTCCAGTGCTGTGCTGAGACTGTCAAGTTCTCCAGTGTTGTGCTAAGACTGTCAGGATCCATAATCTAACTAAACCCAAGCTCAAGTGCCTGCTGGACCTAGTCCAAAGTTGTTTGATCTGTGCCTGCCTGATGGTCAATGCATGCTATCTGTGCTTCAGATCATTTGCACTTAACTTTGCTTCATTGTGCTTACATTATTAGTGAGGCAAAGAGTGTTGTGATGGTTGTGTGATGCACAGTGTCTTGTTTGTTACCTGCATGTCTTTGCTTACAAGTTTTGTGCCAGTGTGCTTTTCTTTCTTTGCATATTCCATGCTCTTTTGTGTGATGAACAATGGCTCCACAAGATAGGCTGGCCTTCACCATACCTGGCCACAGCACTAGCTTTGGTGATGCTTGGCATATTCTTTCTATAAGATACTGTGATGATCATGAGGTGTGAACTGTGCACAGTCACAAAAACCACATTAACATAATAATCTGACTGCACCATCCCTCACACAGATAACATAGCATAACAGCCTGTGAGTGCTCAGCTGATGAAATCAGTTGAATTATGATTGTATGTGGGGATCAGTGTCTTTGTGGGACAAATGATTATGCTGGGGAGTTTAAAAACAGACATTAAAAGTTGCAAAATGTATTTAATATGCTTTAGTAAGATAAGAGATAAGATGGAGTTGAATGAGATCAGAACATCTTAGTTTTCAGTTTTTAAAGTAATGTTTCGCAAAGAACACCTTCATATCACATGAAACCAAACTAATGGTCATATTGAAAGGTTTAAAATCTTTCTTTTCAAGAATCACCTAAAAGCATGTCTTTAAATCAAAGCCTCCATCAATTAGGTCTTAATGGGTTGATGGTCCTAACAAAAGTATCAGATGCCCAGTCTGCAAAATCCATCCACTGTGCTCGGCCCCACTTTGTACTGATTCCTCATACTTAAAGGCATGACCTTACAGTGAGCATAACCTTGTCATCAAAAGATTGTTTGATATCATGGCTTAACTTTTGCAAGAATATATCACTCAGCATGCCATGGAATGTGGGCTACCATGCATTCAAAGTGGGGGGAGTGCATCATACATGATATATCTAACATGGTGCATATAGGACTAGACAGAAGTAGTCAGGAAAGTGGACAAATGGGCAAATCTTAGAAACCACACTTACAAGTATGGTGTTCTGCCAGTAGCAGGTACAATCCTTTAACAACTGAGTTTTCCAGCTCTCAAGAAAATTGTCTACATCCAGCTTTTTACCATCAATAATAAGCGGCGTCTGCTGGGACAATAACCCAGGAAATGTTGTCCTTCCACGCACAACCAGTCCAGTCAATACACAGTGGGTTTATCCCAGGTAACAACCGCATCAGTACACATGGAACCTTACTTATTTCCTTGGGCTGGACGCGGTGCTTACGAACAGTCAAGTGGAAATCACGAACACAACATACGGACAGCTGCCGAGGCCGTAATAGAGGCACTAAGGAAATAACAATACACGACACGGTTACTGATATCCCTAAGCCTCCCACAAGGTTATATCAAGGATCAAAAACAGCTATGCCCTTTCCGCGCTTGCTTCCGCGCTTGCCTTGCTTCCGCGTATGCTTCAATGAATGCCTCAGAACCGCAAGATTTGTAATCACCTGAGGAATTTGTTCGCAAACTAAATAAGGGAACGAAAAATTCTTTGCATCGGTCTAAATAATTTTGACTTCATGAATCAACAATAAATACAGGTGCTGTACCAACGGGAATTCCATTTTCTCGACTTCATCTATATCTATCGCTTATATCCTAGATATGTTGCATATTTGTAGCTTTTCCGGTTAAACCAACAACAACTCATGTTATAACATTAAGTTAGTTTTTGAAGCGACGTGATGGAATAGTCCCCCATTTCATTTGCAATGCACTGCTGTGCTGTCCTGATGCCGGGTTTGCTGGAGGTGTTGTGCGATAGCTGCTGTTGCTGGAAACGAACTCCTTGGCAAGGACGGCTGAAAGGTTGATAAAAATTAAGACGGTTATCATTGTCGATGTTGAGATGCACCATTCCGTCCCCATCACTTTTTATGCCGTGAATGCATCCTTCAAGGTGCGCCTTGCATGATGATGGTAACTTCATAGAGGATTTGCTGAAATTATAATGGCTTCGGTGTCGATTGCTGCAAATATTTTGTTGAGCAGTACACAAAAAGGGATGAGAGAGTAATTGATCAGAAACTGTCTTTATGATGCCTTCACCTAGTACGCAGTTCTTGCCATGCGTTACGTATGACATTACACGTGACATTGCACATCATGTTACACACGACATTACTGATAACAATGTTTTATTTGCATTTTATCAGTGACAAGTAGCCCGTTATGCTTTTCAGATGAGTACTTTTACCAGGTCACATTGAAATAAGCACACTGGGATCCCACAGATCCCAGTGTGCACACAGATCCCACGGCTATCGGCTATCTCCCCCACCCCACTCCTCGCTCTCGCCTCGCCTCGTCGCTGTTTTTGGTATGTTCATCGGTGCCCCTAATTTGTTTGACTTTTAACTTCTTATTCACTTCAAAGGTCATCATATTATTCGCTTCATGGAAAACCTGAATAGCCGTGCAACATCAGGTGTCTCTGCAGTCTTGTTAAGCCCGTGTACGAGATCTGTGCAGCCATTGTGATATGCAATGGGACGCTGTCGAGTGCGCCCACGCGAGACCAGGGGTCATCCGGCAACACCCCTCGGTGTATATAGGCTGACGCATACTGCGTAGCAACAAACGAGGTCCGAACACGACCAGGGCCGCGACTCTGCACTGCTTACACAGCGCAAGCGAGCCCGGCTATCTTGTGGCCGGGTGTAGGTAACCCCTTTACTTATATTTTTATCCACAGTGAGAATAAGAACGTAGATCTACCCTGTGAAGCGTTACATTGGTGCCTCAGGCCCGGATCTCCTAGACCAAGCGACCCTTATACGCTGAAAAGTCTGCTCGTCTCCAGCCAAGGTGCGACCATTGAAGTACTGGCCCCGATCCATTCGATTCATGCAAGTCACTGCGTCACGGGAAAGGAACTAGATTACTTGGCTCTTGGCACCTGCACCTGTTGAATATCTGGAAGGACAGTTTCGCCACCGATCCATGCGGCCCTCTTAAAAACTCTATCCATACCATTGTTCTTATCTGGAGAACAGAAGGAAGAAACGGAAGCACTTCTATGCATGTCACGATCTAAACAAGCGTGACTTCTGTTTGCTGTGTGGCAATTGTCATGCCTGCAACCGCGATCAAGTCACTACTTGCTTCGCTCATCACCGCTGCTCCTGTCTCCCTTGTCTCGAACGCTGTTGAAGCTTTCCCTCCGCTAATCCCCTAGCAGCAGACCTTGCTAATTAGCAAAAACAACTACTTAAGTTGTTAAAAAACATTACCAAAAGGTCGAACGCCGCTGCACGACATGCCACCGTCAGCTACAAATTCCTACCCTCTATTACCCGGACTATCTACCCACTTTGACAGCCTAAACGCTGGGAATTTGTATCAACGTATAGCTGACGTGGATGGCATCCCTCAGGATTACAACGGTAACGGCAAAGTCACCCTAACTACTGCACGATGTCTCGTAGCTGGAACAGCAAAATCATCATTTTTGCGCAACGAAGGACATAACTGCACATAGCTCAAGATGAAGGACTCGCTCCGACATTTTTTGCAAATCTGCGCGATCCCGACACTTTAGAGGAAAAACTGAACCGTATCACTCAAAGATCGAGCAAACCCGTCCAGTCCTTCTACCAGCGTCTAAATCAATTAGCTGCTAAAGTGTACGGAAATGACATACCCCCCCCCCCCGTAACGCGTAAACGAATACGCGTCGGTACTGCGCCATTGTCAACGCGTCAGCGGGACACTCGGCTCGGTAGCGAAACTAACGCACTTAGACCGACTCGTTCGACGCAGATGCATTGCCTTGTTTATTTTGTATGCTAATGATTAGATAAGCCGGATGTGGTAACCCGTAGCCGTAGTCACTTTTTGCAAGGGCTGCGACATGGCGCGCCTCTACTGCTGCTTCATGAGGGCTCACATGCGCATTAGAATTGCAGAACGTCGAAGGCTCGAGAACGCCCCATCCCCAGTGTTTGGAGGCCGCACGCCGGCGCCGCCCAGCGGCCCTACCGTGTATAACCTGACGTATCCTGCGTAGCGTCAGACGAGCAGTGACGGTCAGGGAGAAGCGGACGCGACCCGACGACCAGTGTCGTGACCCTGCACTTCGTGAAGCGGACCTCGACCGAATATAGTTACCTTGCGTGCCCGTTCTCTGATGGACGTTGGTGAAAGGAAGAACGCTACCCAAAAGAACACAGTGCTACACCCCGGGCAAACACAAGGCCCTAGCCAAATTGTTTGTAAACGGACTTGTGGATAATCGAAAAGCGAACAAACTGCTTCACCGACAGCCCTTGACTCTGACCGCTGTCTTAAACATCGCACTAATGGAAAACAAATTTTGCAGGCAGGTAAAAATGCGGGTCAGGGAGGAGCCGATGGAAATCGATCTGGTCAAACTAGCCACAAACCCCTTGCAGTAAACATCGAACAGCTCATGAAATATGTCAATGTCCTAGCAGTTAAAACGGAGTAAGCGAAACAAACGAAAGCACCCAAGGAGTGCAACCGCAACATGCGAACCAGTACAGGCAGATGCCTCAAAACCAGTACCAGAAACGCTTCATCCCGAACCACCCTCTTGGACAAAGTAGATCATATCCACCACCACCAGCACGAAATTTTCCAGGTACACAAGTCCATCACGGGCCACGCCCAAGGTTAGATAGGGGATACCCGGGACGACTTACATATCAATTTAACGAAGACCATAGGCCCATTTATCATTTTTGTTGCCTTCCCAACGCGTGTGTCGCAAATATGCTCCACAACTGCGCAGGCAGACCCCGCAAGCCGGTGAACGGGAACGTTCGGGACACTAGTGGGACATACGTCCAGTCGAGTAGGTGAAAGTTGTAACACAAATGTTAACAGGAAATGTCCCTTTATAGACGTTTGTATAGGCAAAAACAGGTGTTGCACTCTTTCAGATACCGAAACTCAATTTTCGCAGGTAAGCGACAAATTCTTAGCATCATGCAACGACATTTTGATGACGAAAACGTGTCAGGAAAAAGTATCTTCAATATTTGTTTGAAGCTACCGAATTAAAGTCACAAATATGGCAACAATTTGCATGACATTTGGTAAAATCCGAATGTATCACTTTCCTTGTACCTATGGGAATAGGCCATGACATGACTATGGGTGTGGACTATCTCAATGAAATAAAAGGTCTCCTTTGCTTTGATAACCAGCAACTGAAAATAAGTAAAGCATTGTTTCTACAAAAGCAAAAGCGAAACAACTGTTGGAGGGAGACGATAATGGAGTAAAAGGATACTACATCGAGCATGATCGACTGTACCATTAAACGTCACGCACTAAAATACGTGCTTTGACCCGTGCTCACCTAGTAGTTCCTAAAAAATTCAAGTACACCATCTTTCGAGAGGCGCATGACAGATACTTTAGAGGGCCGAGAAGACCACAGACAAGGTCTTTAATTCATTTTTTGGCCGGACACGTTAAAATAAATTAACGCATATGTTCAAACTTGTGAAAAGTATGCTATGAAAAAGCTAAAAAAGGAAAGACACCCGTTACAAGAAATGTCAATGCCAAGTACTCCCATGACTTACCTCGGCATTGACTTAACCGGACCTCACCCAATGTCGTCAAGAGGTAACGTTTACATCTGTATGGTAGTTGACTTATTATTGAGATTTCCGGAGGCTTACCCCATTTCCAGCAAAAATGCGGACACCATAGCCCAAATACTCTTGAGCGAAATCGTACCCCGTCGTTGATGCCCTCGATCAATTTGAGCGATCAGGGAACATAACTTTGCAACGCAGTTGTAGATACTGCCAATAGTTAGGAAGAGCTAGGATACACACGAGTAGCTACCTTACTCAGACCAGCGAAAAAATGGAAAGATTCCATAAGGCCTGGAATGAGATGATTACCAAAAAGATTAGCGAAAATCACACGAAATGGAAACAGATTCTTCAACCATGTTTAGCCGCTTTCAAGGTTAGTAAAAACGACAGAACTAAATACTCACCGCAATTTCTCATGTATGGCCGAGATCCAATTTTGCCTATAGATATCTTGATGTGAACCCGTTATAAATGCCCTGGCGACGAGTGCGTTCCCCAGATGTTTGAAAATCTCCACGACGTACGCAAACATGTCGCAGAAAACATTCAACAAACGCGGGATCACAACAAAATGTTATTTGACAACAGTGCTGAAGCATCCTCATTCCAAGTTGGCAACCCAGTTTACTACTACGATCCCGTGGTCAAAATAGGAAATTTATCTAAGTTCACCTTGCACTGCAAGCCTTACTTCGGCACTGTAACCAAAATTGAAGAAAAGAACTACGTGACCAAAAACATGGCAACACAAAATGAAGCTAATTCATTCGGAAAACCTCTGAATCAAGAATATCAATGACGTTTGGGACAGAAATCACGACACTGTAAAACACCCCACCGAAATTCGCATGGGCCTCGGACAGAACCGCTTCATGTCCAATCCCCCAGATTAGCAAAATGAGCTTTCCCCAATGGCGGTCCTTTGACAACCGCACGCGAACAGGACATACCTGTTGCAAGCGTACCTCAAGTGAATGACGACAGTGCTGACGACTCAACCGATATGGACCAGGAAATGATTGCTGACAGGGAACCACCCTATGAGGACCAGACTTCTGATCAGACGGCTGCACTGTTATCGGACAAAGTAGACAGCAATCATGTACCCTCACATAGCTACGCATTGCGATCGTAAATACGCGCGCGACGACATGATGGTTTCTGGACCTGTCTAGCTGGTCACAAACGACGAGATGTAAGCAGTCTCTTACCGGATGATGATCCGCATGAGGACAAAAAGCCGAAAACCTATACCGCTTAACCGAAAGACAATCTAGACAATGGTGATGTCGAGACCAGTGCTCCGACACATATTCTTAGTTGGCGTAGACTGCAAAATAACGCGCTGACCGCTACATCTCTGATGGTGATGTCCATCGCAATATTCTGAGAAAGTTCTGGCTTTTTGCAGGATGTTCTGGCAATCGGCGATTACCCCGGTGCTGCGCCTCGCGTCCTGCTCTTTAACCCTTATCTCTGGCGACCCAGGACACTTATTGTTACCTGTGGGCGAAATCATGTTACAACTCGTGTGCAATTACGCTTTCAGTAAACACATCGTGATCAAAATACAACTTCATTCAGTTGAAAAGGCCACCCGAAATCTAAAGGTTTTTGCAGACTATCTTCAGCGATAGTTATCTGGCAAGGCCACACAACAAGTAAATCGCGCTATAAATGCCAGGCAGATGCCATTCAGGGACTACGCGGTGAAACTACTTACCTTCGTGACGCTCTTCCTCAGATCCTACGAAAACCATATACTCGACGGCCCCGCCGAGCTCTCATCAATGACATTGGAAATGTCATGTCTTATCTCTCTGGTACCGCTATTGAGCAGGAGATAAACCATCTCCAAAGGTCCAAGTTATAAAAAGAACGCCACTGTCTGCATGAAAAAGTACGGCACCAAAAAAAGAACGGCATTCTCCCGAATGTTACAAAACAGAAGACGCGACGGCCAGTTTGTCTTTTGTTTTGTCATGCTGGCGTTTTTCTTCTACTGACTTTTATAGACGGCTCGTTTGGCGCTTCGTGCGCCGGAGCAAAGAGCTTTACAGGGGTTTATGGTCTAGCAAATCATTGTATAAGTAGGAGAACAGTACAGTAATTCAAGAATTATATTTTACTACTTATCTAACATATACTGCATGACAAAGCTTAATATCTAAACTTTTAATACGTAAATCTTTAATATTTAAACAACAAATTGCGTCTCACAAACAAAACCTCCTGAGGAGCATTACCGTGAACCCTCGTTGAGACTGTGTTTTGGAGAGAACTCACGGTAAAATGCGGTGTTATAACCCAAACCTGTGCGGAAATTGTGAGAAAGCATGGAACTTGATAGTCACGCGGGCTGTGCAAGTGTGGGGTCACATTTATTTAACATCTTTGTGTGAAACAGGCGCATAAAATGCGTGTGATCACTGGTGGTGCATGTCAGTAGCCTGCATTGATTTTGATGTGATGGGGAGTGTGCGAGCGAGGTTTACACTACTGAGAGAGAACATTTTTTTTCGCATTCTTCAAGTCTAATGACTATGCTCTGTTAATCGTAAGAAAGAACGGAATTAAAGCGCTGCCAACGATTTTGCACGGTTTTTCCGCGTGGGCCATTGTTCGAGTGATCTGTAGCCCAAAAATTACCGGCATCATGACCGGCATCACTTTGGTGTTGCGGTAATATTTTACGCAGTGAAAAGTTTTTATATTGTGGTACTTGTATATTTCATTGTCTTTTTATATCCTTTATATGTTTTAGTACCTACTTACCAATGAATGATAAATCTAGTCTTGCGTCTGGAAGGATTATTGGGGCACAAAGTAGGGAAATCGTTTATAATGTGTATCAACATTTTGTCGAAGACCGGGACATGAAGTTGAAGGCGGGAGACAACGACGCCGGGAGAGTCCATTATTAAGAACAGCAGCTGTAACCGGCGTTGGGAAAACTACAGTCTACCGCATACAACGTGAACCCCAGAATGGTGCCAGACTGAAGTCGCCAATCCGATCCCGACCAGCTGCAGCAAGACCAAGGGTAAATCTAGATCCGTTCGATGTTTGCGCGATGAGGAGAATGGTATACCAAATGTACATCGACGGAAAACGTGCTACTCTGGACACCATCACGGATGCTCTTCACGAACAGCTCGGCGTCACCATGTCTAGATCCACCGCAAGAAAACACCTACTCGCGAACGGATTTAAGTACCGAAGGATCGACAAGCGCAAAATCCTGATCGGGAAACCTCATATTGCAGCAACGAGATGCCAGTTCTTGCGGGAGATGAGGAGGCTGCGTGGAGAAGTTCCCGGCAGCAAAATCGTTTACACCGACGAGACATGGTATAATCAGTACGATATGGAGGAATTGGCGTGACTGGACGGTAGTCAAATCAACGGACGAAAGAACGCCATTGGAAAAGGAAAACGTTTTATCATAGTCCATGCCGGCTCTTCAGAAGGATTTAAACCGGGCGCACTTCTCCACCTCAGGACCGATGGCAAGAACGCCGACTACCATACGTCGATGAACGCCGACTGCTACGAGAAGTGATTCACCGAGTGTCTGCTTCCGAACGCGCCAGAGCACTCTGTGATCATCATAGATAATGCCTCATATCATTCACGTTTCTGCCAAAAAGTGCCAACTTCTAGCTGGCGTAAAGCGGAAAACCGGGAGTGGTTGCAGCAGGCAGGTGTGGCCATCGACGAAGACATGCGGAAGGTGGAGCTGCTGGAGCTAGTCAAGTCCCAGAACCTGAAGAAGGAATATTTTCTGGACAACCTTGCTAGAGATTATGGTCATCGGATCGTTCGCTTGCCGCCGTATCACTGCGACTTGAACCCGATAGAGTTAGTGTGGGCACAGTTGAAGCGCGTGATAGGACGGGGAACTTGACGGGGCGGATGGAGGAGGTGGAACGGCTGGTGGAGGCAGGTGTCGCAGCTGTCTCTCCAGAGGACTGGAGTAAGTGCTGTGAGCACGTCAAAAGGCTGGAGCAGCAGTACTGGACGAATGACGGGCTGCTAGAGGATTTCCCACCGGTTGTCGTAACAACCGATGATAGCAGCGACTCCGGCACCGACTCAGGCAGCGACAACGATGAATGAGAACAGTATGACACATTGATCATGAGAAGTGTTTCCGTTTCGCTCTTTTCAACTGACTTCGCAGCGTTTACGTGGATGTGGCATGTAGTTACGTGTGGGGTGTTTGAGCTGGATATATTGTCCATGTATCTGCAGCTGAATGTGCAGCGTTTTGTTGAATACCCTCAATAAAACTGAGCCAATTAATTTTCTGTGTTTGGGATTCTTCCATGTTATTCATGAAACAGCACCAGTTTGGAGCAATTACCGAATGAAAGTATGGCATAACATGCTTCCAAGTTAGGCAATTGATTTAGAACGTAAAAATAATTGCCAACGAAAATAGCCCCAGTGCCAAATATATATATATATATATATATATATATATATATATATATATATATATATATATATATATATATATACCAACCATATGAACATCAAGTTGCTGCAAACAATGTAAACATCCAAAACCGCTATTGCTTCGAGAGATCCGCAGTGCCGTCCTGCAGGCCTTCCGACCAATTTTGTTGAGTTTGAAAAAAATTCAGCGTGATGCTCGTGACGAATTGATTGACCAGCTTAAACTCCGTTCTTTCTTACGATAAACAGGCACACCAATAAAATGTGACATATCGATATATGCCCCTATCTTTATGTTTGCATTTGAACATGACTAGGTGGTGATGCACGACAACCTCAAGAAACATTAGCATTTTCTATGCTGCAGGGTTGTAAAAAAGCAATTTTCCACTTCATTATGATGTTGCCAACAGGTTGAACCTATTGAAGTGTTACAGCATGCAATTTATCCATTACATGCCATTACATTGCAATTCATTTTGGCAGCGGCAGGTCTGTGCAGCTCATTAATGCGCATTCTTGGGTAAAAGCCTGCATGAAACGACTTTGCAACATTGCCTTTGCCTTAAGAATTCTGAAAATATAGTGGTGTATTATTTTGGATACACATACTACGGTCTTAACAAATTGTGTGTGCGGACAAGCTTTGCTTGTGAGCCATGAATGTAACGCCGTCAGGGAAATTGCATTAAGAAATTATCAAGTAATGTTTTGTGTGACCTTGAAATATTGGAAAAAAGCCTCAGTAACTGTTGTTATCTAGTTTTCCACGTTTGCTCATTTTCTTAAAAGGCTTTTTTAGTCACTGCAACTGGTGTGAGATGCTGGGAGCTGGGAAAAGTGGAAAGGTATTGCTGTTGGTTTCTTGGATGGCATCTAACGATATTATTATCACGAGCCTTGCACGCACCAGCAGCTTTGTCACTTCCTTACTTTTTGCACTTCTCACCACAACCACATGCACTTGTCGTGTCTCCAACTTTTCATAATGTCAGCAGGTTTGCAGTGGCATTTCACTGCATGTCATATTTTCTTGTTATGCTCGTGTTATCATTTGCGCGAACAATACTTTGGAGTGAAGCAGCCTGGTGGTTGCAGCATTTTGCATGACTGTGAAAGCATTGCATTCAATGGGCAGCCTATCATTGTTTTTTTTTAGCACACTGCTGTTAATTGTAAATGTTTTGAGCAGTCCAATGATTTTCGGCTACATCAAGTGTTAACATCAGCTGTTATTTTTGCGTCACACCATTAAAATGAAATTAGTTGATTGTTTCCGACAAATTTGACTTTACTAGGTTTTCCTTTTTCTGTGAAACGTCGGCGATGCTGTCCATTCTCAGAGCCTCTGTTATTTCTATCCCCCGGTCCCCCGTTGTGTGTCTCTTTAAATTTTATTTTATTTAGTTAAGCTCTGTTGGCCTGTCCTTTCCGGCCCCTCCCGACTGGTGGCTAGTCCCCATATGGTGGACGCTACGCCGGGGTCCTGCCACCGCCGTACCCAACTACTTAATCGCCGAACGAGAGAGAGGACGAGAGAGAGAGGACGCGAGAAAGAGAGGACGTGAGTGCTCCTTCCCTGGCCTGATCAGACATCGATCATCGAATACAGCATAAACCGACAGACTTGAGTGACGGAACGCGAGAGTGGACACGCTGATATAACATGACAGTACTATGGAATATGGTAGCCTGCTTCCTGCTGTGAAGTGTGGACATCTGCATGTTGTAAGTTTATGCATTGTTCATATCAAGTATACTGTTCTAAGAATTGGCCCGCGTTTCGTTTTTCACTGCTACTTCCCGTACGTGGTAGCATGCCCCAGCAATGTGCTCGGTAAGGTGTCTTACCGATGCTCTCCCCGCAACGGAACATAAGGTGCGAGGTACTGCAGGAAAACATGGTTGGGACAGTATTGGAGCAATCTTGGTTTCATTTCCCATCTGAAATAGCTGAAATCTGACTCAAAATGCACGACCAGCATGCCTCAGTCCTCAAAAACGTCGGGGTAGAGTGGCGTCTTTATCTGACGTAAAATGTGTCGTCTGTTTAGAACTACGGCGCAGTGCCGCGCCGCAGATTGTCTCACGAAGGGTTTTGCGATACTCAAACAACCCCATTGTCTGCTTTTTCGTGAGGCATTTTCTGTCGCGTACTTCTTTACCGGACGGCTTATAACGTTCGGTGACGTAAAATTGATCAGTGGGTAGGCGCTGTCGCCGAGCAAGACCACATGACGCGCTGGTCCTTGATGTGATCTGTAGCTGAACAGTGAAATTTCGTCATTGAAATGACCATTTTGAAACATACCTTAAAGTTTCGGACGAGGTAATTTGTGCCAGTTTGCTAGCAGTTAACTGGGCTACTGTACACATTGGTCTAACGGCCAAAGGCATTGCCTGATATTTCATATGCTGTTTCATTTGTGTTGCGTTCTCTAGTCGGAAAACATGTTACATTTGAAGAATGCTCTGTATTTTAGTTATTCAACTGTATAACTAACATTTCGACGAGGCCCGATGTCCGCAGCACTCGAGCGTCGTGGACCTGACCAGTGCGAAGCGTCGCAGCCGCGCGGATGCTCCGGTCAGGTCCGGCGACTGCCAGGCAGTTAATTGACGTGGGGCCTTTGCGGTTCACGTAAAGGGCCTTTTGCCACTTCGGCGCTCGGATCGGGATGTGCGTCCCGTCCACGTAACCTGAAAACCGTCTGTCGCCGTCCGCCGAATGCATTGTGTGTTACATGTCTCTGCGGGTGTGAGCGTACATCTCTGGGGCAATGGGAGGTGTGCGCAACGCTACCACGTCTGGTTGAGTGTGATTAAAGAAAGCTTGGGCACATTCATGTTACTGCACGCTTCGGGACGTGAGAAATATTTGGAGCAATGGTGCGGGATGCTTTAACATGTAGCACTGCAACACAGGAATGACACCTTTACCCACACTGTACTTTTGTACCAAGTAGGGTTTTCCACCTTCTGAAATTTTGCAATCATTTTTTCTGTAATGGGTTTCCATGTCTGCCTTGCGGCTCGCAGAGCACTAAACAAAACTGAATTTACTACTATCCCAATTCAGGTAAGAATTTACACCAACACTAACCGACAACATTTGGCAGCCCGGCACGCCCGTAAAAGCTTTGCTGCACGGCAGCCGCGTCGTCCAGCCATCGCACGACGCCGGAGAACGCGTTGGCGATCACGCGTGTGACCCGATGCACAGCACGGAACACCGTCGCCTTTGACGGGCCGTGGGAATCGCCCACAAACTGGTAATAGCCATCAATGGCATATAACCTGTGAAACTTGTATATTCTTAATTCATTTTCACCGTCATGAGACAAAACCTAGACGCTGACGCGTTAACGATTAGTGTGTACACTTAAAGGGGATATTACACATTTAAATGAGGTTTTGAACTGAAATTCCGGTCTTGAGGACCTACCGGTGCAGTACGCAATCCTGTCCTTCTTAAGACCTAAGCTTCTCTAGTTTCTGAGCTACACGCCCACGAAAATGGGGTAAGATATATCGGGGAGAGCATTTCAAAGTCATTTTGGCATTGAAGTTTGCGACATGACGGGTAGATGCATCAGAAAAATCATACAATGATGGAGCCGCGCTTAAGGCGAGATGACGTCAAAGGGCTACACGGGTTGTGACGAGCATCACGTAATGCTATGCTTAGGTCAGAAAATTCTGGCGCTGATCAAACATTTCAGCACCGGATAGTCGCGGGCAAAGGGTTTATGTCGCGAGCACCGTTTAGCGTGTGCCCTGTTTTCTAACAGACCTTCAGTCTTTGGGACTCAGCCTAAATCTGCATAGCGGTGATACGGGACGAAGCAGATGCAAGAAAACGTTGGAAACACAAACGTTAAATGGAGCTAAACGTTTTTTGGATCAAATCGCAGATTATTTTCCGACATGTTTCTGAGATGAGATACCAAGCACGGAGGGATTTATTCCATTAACCATGGCTCCTTCATCCGTTCGTGAAATTCCAGATCAATGGCGGTTTCTGGTGATTGGAGTTTGACGTAGCGTGATGCTCGACGCGGTCCGATATGCCCTGTGACGTCACCTGATCTTAAGCGCGACCGCTGCTACGGGTGGGTGGCTGGGTGGATCGGGAGGCAGGAGCTTTAACCAAATGAGCTTTAGGGAGGGAAAAACAAAGCAAACAAAAGCGTATGGGTCAGTGTACACAAAAGTTAACTTCGTAGCACGACGTATGATTCGAACCTCAACGTAACAAGTAACTGCTCCCGTGGGGTCATGGCCATGTTGCGGGCAGAGCGGTGCCTCAGGTGAGCACTGATTGCTCCTTCACTGCTGTCTGCTGTCATTGAAGAAATCCAGAATCTCGTCCTGGCACCAATCCCCAATGTTATCATAATATCATACATTGGGCCTCAGTATCATTCATTGATGCTCAAATAGCGATAAGGAAAGGCACGCAGAAACTTATTTTGTTGTAAAATTTCTTTGCTTTCTTTTGTGTTGAAAATTCTGTGGAAGGTAAGTGTAAAGTGCAGCATCAAATTATTTGGGTTACATAGTTTTTGATGCTCATCACACTGTTATGAAATTACTGTGTTTTAATGCATTTTGTTTCATTTTATGACTTAACATGTTAAGAGGTGAAACAGTTTTGTCAGGTTAATGATATTACGTCCAAGTCAAATTGATATGTGTGCCTTTGTTTGCTGAGGCATCTCTCATTGGCCCGTAAGTTCCATATTTTGTGAATTGAATTGTTCACTCCTGTATGGCCTTTTTGGGGTAACATTTTTCACTCCCACCCTAATTCAAAAGGGATTCTAGCTCACTGCACAAAACACAAAAGTGCATATCGGTTTTCCACTATCATATGAGATCTTACCTGAAGTCTTCCGCATCTTGCCACTCCAGGTTGACACGGGGCCTCAAAACTCGCCGGCGGCGTACCCTTTCATGGTCAACATTAGCTTGCAAGACAACCCTTCCAAGCTGCCTACGCGTGGAAGTCACTGAACTTCAAAGTATGCGCGCTAAGGTGATCAATTAATCTATAACAGTGAAAACGACAAGCACAAATTCTGAATTTAACTACAACAAACAACCCAGATAACAGTTAAATAACACAGTACGCACGGTTCAACGGACCACGACCCGTCGGCAGCCAGTCAACGCATACGCCACTGAAGACCAGTGTCACCCATGATCTAATGCGATATGAAAAACGCGATGATGCGGTTGGTTTTTTTCAGCGTTTGCTCGACAATCGCTGTGCATTTTCTTCCACGCTTCTCGCCGCGCGTTTTTCGTGGAGGAGAACGTTTTTTGCTCCAGGCTTTGTAAAACTCGAGGGAGGAAAATCTGACAAAAAATTCCCTCCGTTGACGGCATTTTTTAAAATAAAACTGGCCTCAGATCTTGACATCGCGGTGTTTTGACTTGCCGCGTCAGATTGGCTGTCAGAAAAAAGATGAGCTTATTACATGAAAACTATCCGTCCTGAACAGCAACATTTACGCATAATTGATGCTTGCCAATATAACATCTTAAGTTAACAGGTTAAGTTCCCTTATGACCACATTTTTTTTCCACCTTAGGATCCTAGAATATCGCGCAACACCGACCAGAGCCAGTCCTTGAACACATTACCACAATGTCGGAATCTGGGGTTTATTGCCATAGCAACCGGGGTTTACTTCTGTGACGACATGAAATCCTCTGACGAATCAAAGGACGAATATGATGTCCGAATTCGCGGCTTTCCCAAAGCCACATACTCTGCATTTATGGAGACCGGAGCGTTCTACCTTATTGTTTGTATAGCTTTGGTCTTATCCGCGAATCGTTGATTGATAAAAACAAATCGGTCGCTTCCTAGCGCACGAGAACGTAACGAATCTGCTAGCCGTCTTCGCTCGGAAGCACTCATGTGTCAACCTCAACTTCGATGTGAATTTTCAATTAGTCAGCTTCAAAAGCCTAATGATTGACATTTGGCGACGAAACCGACAAACCGATGGCCGGCAGCGGTAATGCGGTAGCGGTAACGGTCTGACAGCGAGCACCACCAAAACGACGCCAGCCGTGTCCGAACAAACTTGTCTCGAGTGCTGCCTTCCAGCCTGCGGCCCGCCCTACGGTCGGAGGTTTCTGTGGCAGCGTCAACTTCCGTGGTGCACACAAACTAACACTCTGTGTCCCGGAGCTGTGCACGTGGAACAGTACCTTAAGCCCGATGACAACGGCCGTTTCTGCTATATCGATAACTGAAAGCTGGCCCCGGCCGTCAACGCCGCCCAACCCTAATGCTGCTCTACGGCATTTTCTGCCAGATACAGCGAGATTACGTGTTGGAGCAGGGATGTGGTTTCCTATTAATTTGTTTCCTATTTATTTGTTTCCTTTTCAGCGGTTCAATTTCCAATTGTTTCCTATTCAGTCGTTTCGTGCTCAGTCCAGCCCCTCGGCATATTTTTTTCGCACATGTGTTTCCTAGCAACCGCTGTCTGCGATGATAAAAATAATGTTGGCTGAAATCTTCCATCTATTGATGTGCTGAGAAATACTTTGTCCTACAAAAGATCAGAAACGGCAAGAAATAGATGAACAATATTGTTTTACATGTACGTTGATGTTTTTCACTGGCTCTACAGCTAATTTTCAAGGACAACGAGAAACAGTGCCAGTGAAACAGTGCCACTAAAACCACGTTGTCGAACGTATATTGGATGAAAGTAATGGAAAGGCAACGAACGACGGGACGACGGGTACCTCCTCTCCTTCTCCTCGCGGTACGACAGGAAAGATGGGATGACGTGGACACCCGGCCTAACTTTAAACTAACACAGGCGGTTCATATATCTGGCCTCTGTCGAGTCAAATCACTTCAAAGGGCACTGTAACGGTAAGTCAGGTGCCATCAATGGCACGTTTAACTACTATGCCAATGGCCCTGTAACAGTCAAAAGAGCTCCAAGCGGAAAATTCGATTAACCTAGCAACCTGGACTTATATCGACACCAATCGAACTGCCGTGTAGTGGGCACAGCACGGTAGGAGCGTTCAGTCGAAGCGCTTGGTGCATGGTGAGTACAGCTCGGTAGGAACTGGCATGGTGCCGGTCAGCTGCTGAAGCGATCATGCGTGGCGGAAGTGGACGCCCGACACGCCGGCCTCGGCGATATAACACATAAAAACCTCTTATTTCACGTTTACTTTACTTTTGACTTGTTCCGTAAACTGGTAGCAAAAAAGCAAATAAATCGCATGACATTTATTGCGGAGCTTGCCACCAAATCAGCCGCGGGTGCACAACAAGAAGACAGAAAGTCAGCGGCAAAACCAGACTCGTTCGCCAGAAACAAAACAAATCCGAATCATCTCTGGCCTAGCACGCAGATCTTCTCCCTTGCCGATCACCAGGATGGCCAGGAGGAGCACACCGAGCACATTGTCGGTTTGGGCGTCATCAGAGCTGTGGCGTTTCGATCATTCCAATGGCTATTATTTTTCCGCGTGAGCTGCGTATATGGGGCTTTCCAGGGAAGACAAACTGTGATGCTGCAAGACCGAACTGGAATGCCTGGCGTATTTATTTATTCGGTAGCACACGACATTCCAAAAAGCGTACGACCCATTTTGGCCTTCACTGGATACGGCCTTGTATCTAGGCTCCTAAGGTTTCTGATAGCATGTAGCGTCGAACCCGCAATCCGGCGGACGGCAGGCAGACGTTCTAACCTTATGCCGCCGAGGGGACTGTGACAACAGTGCGACTGATGATTCAATTCATGCCAATATCTCGTCTGAAGCATTCCATAAGACTGCTGAGTCCAGCTCACCGGCGTACATGACGTCCGGTCAGAATGGCAACGGTCGCCTTGAACGCAGCGCTAAAGTCTTGACTGGAGACGATGAAGACAAGAGGGCTGAGCACGGCGGTGATGCTGCCACCGGCGAGATGCACCAGCCAGAGCTTCAGTACCTCGTGCGGCATGGTGTAGCACTGCGTCAATAGCCAGCGGCCGTAGAAGAAAAGCCAGATGGATGGTAGGCACGATGCCACGTACACTGCGAGGAAGGCCGCCAGAGACCTGTTGAGAACGAGTTCGACTCGGCACCGTGGGCGCGCTGCCGACGGTGCTGCTTCGGCGGGAGCTACCAAAGCACGGGTTGAAGCGGGACGAGGAAACGCTGGTGCGAGCAGGGTGGGCGCGGATCCTCCAGATACCGCTGGCGGTAGCTCGAGAGGGTTGTTGTCGGCTGGGAGGGATCTCGACTCACCGCCGTAGAAAGGTGCCACGACGGGGGCTAGGCGCTGGCCAGACACTGCGTTCGGTATGTGCCAGGCAGGGACACCAGCACCTTGCCGACAACACGCGGTGTTCTCATGCCTGGAAGAGCTGTGAGCACCGGCATCACGCTCTTCATCGACTTCAGAAGTATTCGCCTGGCGAACCCCTCGCTCCAGTGCACGACTCACTAGCGTCAGTTGCTTTACAGGTGGCACGGTACTGACGCTGGGAGGTGGTAGGCTAGCCGTGCGGTTGCGTTTATCCTGCAAAGTAGCCCGCTGGCCGCCCCGACAAACATTTTTCCTGGATTTCGCCACCTTGCGGAAGATGGCCACGTGACAAAACAGCAGGATCGTGGCGCCTATGACGTACACGATGGTGCTGAATAACCCCCATATCCAGTAGTCCGCAGTGAATGGCGTTGTCAGCAGTAACCATCCGTTTGAAGTCACGGCGAGTTTCTCCCGACACCCAAGAGTCCCTATCTTTGACGCCAGAAGCATGAAGCGAATGCCAGATATCAGCGATGGTATCGAGACAAAGAGGAAGACGTTCGACGTCGCAAGCGGGTAGCTCATTGACTTGACTACTAGAAGATAGCGGGATAGTGTGATTGATGCAAGCATGCAGAAACTGAATGTGGTGATCACCTGAAAGCAAGGAGCAGTTGTCAATAACACAACTTTATTGAACACCATGCGCCGCAGCATCCAAAAGTTGTCAGTTGCGTTTCAGGAATGCACAAGAATAGTCCAATGTAGTAGATGTCGCAGCCTCGTGGAATGTTGATGCATAGGTGGATCTTTGTCTTATGTATTCTACGGTTGTGAACATAATTTTCTGCACGACTGGTAACTAAACGTGGGGCATATCTGCTAATGATTTTACGGTCAAAATCGAGGCCGAATGCTTGATAATTATATGAAAACATATCAATCTTGTCCCCGATCAGGTTGCCAGCCAAATTCCAGCTGACAAGGCGTCACGCGGCCACCCATGATCGTGACAAAGCGTCACGCGGCCACCCATGATCGTGACAAAGCGTCACGCGGCCACCCATAATCTTAGGCGTGCGTGTCACTGGAGAAACATATCGCCTGCTTCTCCTAGGGACACTCGTGCCAAGTTTGCTTAATGGAGTAAACGCTCTTTACGTCCTTCCTACCCAAAAGAAGGCCTCTTGGACAGGCTGGAGGGGCGCCCATAGCGCAGTGGATAAGCTGTGCTTCTGGGACACCAAGGGTACGGTGTTCCATTGTCCGCGTTTCCTGCCCTTAACGAAAACATCAGGTTATCAGTAGGACATGTGATAAGAGTACTCGCTCATTAGCACTCACACACTTGATGCGAAAATATGTCAATGACTTGTTTTGGCCTAAAAATGTCATTTTCACATCGTGGGGCCAACTGTGGGCGGAGAGTTAAGCAAGATGAAGGAACATCCGTACTAGAACACATCCCTTATCATAAATGCCGCATTACATCACGTTTTGGTCGCACGTGCGCTCAAAACAGATCTAAAAGCGCCACGGTGTGCCGGCAAACGGTGAGACATGAAGGCTGAAAATGTCATAAATCTGGTGAAGTGATTGCGCGGCTGGCATGACAACTCTTTTGAGCTGTCGGGATTAATTTTTCTAGCAATATCCCCTTTTGTAACAATTTTCGCCTATTCCCCGTAGTGCATGGCATGTAAGTGATGTAATGGTTACTGGCATTTGTACGTTGAAATGCCGCGGTGTTTTTCGGTAACAGTAAACCAGAACCAAATAAGGATTGTGCATGTAGACAAACACGGGAGATGACAGACAGTCCCAAAAATCTAAACCACCATTCCACTATCCATGTGATGCAAAAAATGCAAACGCAAAGCCGCACAGCAGCGCAGAGAAGGCTGAGCCCCTGTTGTTATCCCCGGCGCCCGCCCCTCCCCCCACACAGGCGTCCAAAGTAGTCTAACCTGCAGGAGCACGTTGCGGATCACGCAGATGACCCAAGCATGGCACATGAAGACGATGACTTGCAGGACCGGCATGATGCACCAGAGCAGGTTGGTGGCGCACATCACGCCCGCTAGGCAGTTGGTGAGCGTGTGCAGGGAGCGCGTGCGGAGCAGCGTGACGATGCTGGCCGCGTTGAGGAGCACGGCACCGGCCAAGGCGGCCAGGCTGCAGGCCAGGTACAGCCGGAACAGGTGGGACGCGGCCACATCGGCGGCGTCGGCACGGCAGGTGACGCGCCGTCCTCCGCTGGAGCCGCCGCTGCAGGTGAGGGCGAGCAGCTGGGAAGAGCAGAGCGGCAGGCGCCGGGCCAGGGCCGACAGCGGGTGAGCGGCGGCGCTTGTCGGAGCGCGGCTCGGGTCAGAGTGGGGGGTTAGTTCAGCTGGGGATTGGGTCAGGTCAGCTGGGGTTCGGGTCGGGTCAGCCGAAGTTCGGGTCAGGTTAGTTAGCGTCAGGGTAAAGTCACCGGACGGCAGGGTCTGTTGCAAGGGAGGAGTAGGACCGTACAGTGCCGACAGGTCAGAGTGAACAAGAAGCTCGGTTTCCACACGACCGACGGTGGCATCTAGAGCCAACGTTTGGGTGGCAGGAGGTGGAGAAGAGCTTGGATCGCTTCGAAGGTGGACTATGGGGACAAAAGATAAACCAAGCAGCAGGATCCAATGCGCCCTAGGAAGCATGTCCGAACCACACGATGCTACTCGGCGTGTGTGGAGCGCCGACTTCCCGAAGACCTATCTGGACACAGCTGCCGTGCGAGCGCCGCTGCTGCCGGCTGCTTTGTTCCTATATGCGCTGTCAGTGTTGATGCGCGGGGTTGCCAGAGCGACTGCTACTACCGCTGCCAGTCATGTCAATCCATGCGGCACAGGCGGACTCCTTTCGAATGTATAAACACCCCTTTTTCTGGTTTGGATACTTTTCTGCTTTTCATGCTCTGGTTTTGTTCTTAGCCAATGGTAATCCTCGCCCTCATTCGAATTTTTTCACAACGCGGACTGAGGGGAAGGGGGTTCTTGCAGCGTTCTCCTGTCGGTTCCAACAAAAATATAAATATTGGCAAACTGATGAAACAGCTGGCGATTCTTATCGGTATATCAAGACTGACAAAGCATTTATGTTCCTGGGTCAGGAAATAATCCCACTAGGACAGGTCAAGGCTCAATTTTTCCTGAAAATCAAACTATTTCCGCCTTGCATGTGCACTGTTACTTAACCATAAAAGATAACAAAGCGTATGACAGATCATGTCAGGCATCAATCTGAAACATGAATTCAGCTTTCGCTAAATCATCCTGAACATTAATTGGTTTTAGTTGCAAAATTGTCCATTTTGTACTACGTCGTGTCAGATGTTTGCGAAAAGCGAACTTTTCAGCTTCACGTGCTCATGCGTAAAGCACCACCTCTTGTAGCGACACGGAACGTAAGACACGTGCTCCTTGCTCACTTCCAAGCATAGTGGTGCAAAACCTCATATATTGCTACTATATTTTTTCATTTCATTTCATTTCATCATTTCATTCACGAGCGCTTTTGTTGCCATCAGCCACAGGCCATCTATTGTAGGGGCAAGAGCGAGTACCTAAAGTGATCCACACTCATCATTTAATGAGTGAATGGATGAGAAAGCGGTCGCTCTAAAACATATCTATCGAGGCAATATGGTTTTCCCGTATAGGCAGCTGGCTGCTGCTATGCTCCAGCTTTTCTAAAAATGACAGTGATACGTTTATTAGCATCGTCCTGGCTAAACGAAATGCAACACTCAACTTCTTTGTTCATAATATATATATATATATATATATATATATATATATATATATATATATATATATATATATATATAGGAAGTATAGGATGTATGTCACAATATCGGTCCGTCGCGTTCTTGTTATAGTAAACATAGATCACATTACTTCATGTTTTTTGCACAGTGCACTGGCTGAATGAATAAGCATGCTAACAACCATGCCTCCTAAATTTTTCGTGAGGTCCCTGATATAAAAAAGCTCATGCCAATCCCCAGCGTACAATGACTAGACGTCTAGATCTTGACGCAGTGAGCTCCTTTCTCTGACGTCTCGATGCACTTGGAGTTTTTCGGGCGGCACTTGCCTTTGCAGCCAGGAGTCTCTGTGGGCATTTTTGTGCGTTACATTAGGCAAAAATACTATGTAAGTGTCAAGCTCACACCAGACGCCAAGCAAGATTTTGCACAGTTTTAAAGCGACTTGGTGAAACGAGGCAACATAAATACTTGTATAACCGCATGTGCGCACGCACCACGCGACAGCCATCAGCGCTTCAAGTGCTGGTGCCCGTTTGCACTTTTCACGAGTCGTGAAGAGTGCAAACGTCTAATATCGTACCCACTTTTTCCACGCCAACAGAAGGCACTGTCGAGCGTGTCAGTGCAGGTCAGACCAACCTTGCAGGCGCGCGCCTCGCACGTGTTGGACAGACAGACGGGAGAGCCGTCGCGTATATAACATTCGGTTCCGCGACGGCTGTAAAAACCCTCGCACAAGGGCACATCTGAATCACCCACATATCATTAGCTTTGAGGGCATGGGGGCCGTTCATTTAATGGTACTCGTGAAGAATGAGTAGCATAACAAAAAAAGCCGGTGCTTCGTTCACCGTCCTTGGCGAACTAATCCTCCCTGCAGGCGAACAAAGCTCAGGTCGTTTCTGCACAAGCAATAAACCTAGCCGACAGGCAGCACGCCTCATGCATTAAGACACGAAGCGGATTCGTAAAGAAACAAACCAGCATGAGAGCTGGCTGGACAGGGCAGTGGAGAGGGGGCCTGGTCTCCACGGCAACATCGCCAGAGGTGTATTGACTTACCTGGCACGCACTTTGGTCCCTCAGGCAGCTAATTGCAGAGTGCACCTGCGGAACAGTAAATGTCGGCACAAGGTCACTGCAATACGAGGAGCAGACTCAGCCACGTGCACAACCTTGGTTTTCAGAACAATCAGACAATGAAATGCCCCCGGCTGGCTGCGTCCGGCACTGCTGACCCCTGGTTCCTATGTGTCGCATGATGACCCGAGGCACGGAGGTCGGCGATAAGGGGTGAGGGCTGGTGGCTAATGCAAGTTTTGTCACGCAGCACCTGGTGTGTGGTTGGGCCCGCTTGTGGACGGCAGCGACCCCCCGCCCCCCCCCCCCCAAAAAAAAACCCTGAGTCCCATCCAAGATCTCAAAAACATTCAACCTTATGGGATTCCGGATTCTCCTTTGAGACCTAGACGCACGCCTGTCGCATCCCATCACTGCGACATCTGTCGTAACACAACAACCCTGCTTTGCGTGAGCTCTGATCTCAAAATCATCGAATCAAAAAGGTGTTTAAGACAATCATGGCAGCAATGAAACATGCCACTCAAGCACGTATATGGACTGCAGTACCGTGTCGTTGTTATTATCGGGCCCTCGGCTTAAACGGGCCCCGGGTCTGTTTTGAGGCCCTGGTCCTAGGCCATGAAGGGCCCGTGTTCGGCACTTGAATCCGTGACTGGCCGGACTCTTCTATTGTCTCATTGTAAGCTCTTTCATTGTCATTTCTCGGACTTCTAGCCATGTCAGGCAGGCTTTGCCCAGTAAATAAATAGCGTATTAGTAAATGCTTAAAATGAAAGGGAAAAAATTAAAATGAATTGGAAATGGGAAGAAGCACTCAACATGCGAGTGGGGTGGATGATGGCAATACCGGAACAGAAGCCACACTTCCAAACGCCACTCTATGGCATGGTCGGCGGTAAGCCAGAGTGTGTGTGTGGTCTGAAGTAAAAAGTAAAGGGAGAAGAAAAAGCAAAGTTTAAAAAATTCCCGTCAGCCCATACGTCGAACGCTCCGTCAGTACGTCTGACGTCACACATTCCAGCTGAGAAACGTGCTGACCACAGATCAAACACGGCCGATGATGCCGGGATTTTTTTGGCCCCGTTCAGTCTTTTGTCAGCACGATTATCAGCTGGAATACGTGACATCGCGCTGGCGGAGCGATTGATGTGTGGGCTGACAGAAAAGGTTTTTAACTTTGCTTCCCTTCTTCTTTTGCCTTTTACTCCAGCCCACAAACTAACTCTGGCTGACCGCCGACCATGACACTTTACGCACAAAGTGATGTTTGGAAGTGTGGCTTCTGTTCCGATATCGCCTTCATCTACCCCATCCACATGTTGAGTGCTCCTTCCCATTTGCAATTAATTTATATTTCTTCCCTCTCATTTTAAGTTTTTATTCGTAGCGCTATCAATTATTTAGTATCGCAACCTCACACCACAACAACCACTATCACTTACATTTCCATGGTTTCCCTTGACATTTCAATTCACCCCTTATCCATACTAAGTCGCATTTTCCCCGAAATTAGAGACAAGTGTCCCACCCCACCTAACGTACTCGAGACTGTGGTCGCGCGACGTGACGTAGGGCGAATACTGGGCCGTGTGCTGACAAACGTGCTGACGACAGATCGAACGCGGCCCATGTAAGCATGGAGAGAGTGCGCTACCAGATTAGAAATCACTAGCCGCGTTCGACCTGTTGTCAGCACGTTCGTCAGCACCAATCACTGCCCAGTTTTCGCCCTAAGTCGTGTGACGTGACCGCAATGGCACGTATCCTGTTACGTCATGCGGCGGCTGACAATGGGCCCGTTGGATCTGTCGTCAGCACCATTGTCGGCTGCAATGTGTGACGTCACGCTTGCTGACGGCGCGTTCGATGTGCGGGCTGACGGGGAAGTTTTTAGGCTTTATTTTCCCTTCTTCCTCTACCCGTTTTCCCGTATAGGCAGTTGGCAGCTGCTATGCTCCAGTTTTTCTAAAAATGACAGTGATGCGTTTGTGAGCATCGTCCTGGCTAAATAAAATGCAAAGCTCAACTTCTTTTTTCACAAAATATAATTGTTTCGCTTGAATACCGTCACAAATGGCACCATTATTACTTTGATGTCGTTGTCATTGTGACTACAGTAAGACAACTCTCGTCGGCTTTCATGCAAGTACTCCATGTCTGTGGCCTCATGTAAAATGTTCTGTGCAAGCACCCCGAGAGAGTGCACGTGTAATGCATTTCTGCACCGCTATTCGACATAGCTGCTCTCATTAATATCAACCTTGACAAACGACTTAATATAAAATCAGTTCTTCCAACATCAAAATCTTATACATGAGTTATCATCCACATTCAGGCTGTGCGGCAGTGGTCTGAGGTACCGAATATCGACATTTTCAGGGGTCATCCTGCGCGGCACACCGAGCTACGGTGTCTCCCGCTACAAAACGGAATAGGTGCCAGGAAATTGGTTTCGGCGGGAGAGACTGCGACGACGACGGGAAACACCGCGCTGGTAACGTCCTCAACGACACCGCAGAGCATCCGATGAATGGCTATGATGTGATTATCGCATCGGGCATGACAACAGAAAAGTGTATGTTTTGCTCAATAGTGCTGTTGCCCTGGCAGTTTCGGTCAAATTCATGGTGGACAAACCTTAGCCTGACTTATTATCGATAACAAGAAAGCGATCTGCCAGAAATTGCAGCGGTCCATCAATCGGATGAAATTTGAAACGGTAGATTGGTGAAGCCCAACTGGGGCCCATCTGGGGTGGTTAAAAAGGTTCCATTTGGGATAGTCATATAGGTCCCGTCTGGGCTGGTTACCTGTGTCCCAGCAGCACCTAACCATGTGGGCCCCTAGCCGAACATGCCCACGCAGGTTCCAATTGGGTAGCACAGGTGGGCCCCATGTGGATCACCATTAGGCCCCGCATGGGCCCCAGATGGGCTGCCCATGTGGGGCCCAGCTGACCACGCTTACGTGGGTCCCAACTGAGCAGCCCAGGTGGGCCCCATGTGGGTTCTAGTTTGGCTCCATATGGGCGATAGGTGGGCTGCCCATGTGGGACCCAGTTGGCTGCCGAAGACATGCCTACAAGGGACTGAAGTGGGCAGCCCTGATGGACGCCATATGACTTCCCATCTCGGACCCTTATGGGTCCCAGTTGGACGTGCTGGCTGGGATGGTTGCCGGTAAGCCAGAGTTAGTGTGTGGCCTGAAGTAAAAGGTAAAGAAGGAAGGGAGGGTAACGTTAAAGAACTTTCCGTCAACCCACACATCGAACGCTCCGGCATCATGCATGTCGTCACGCATTCCAGCTGACAATCGTGCTGACCACAGATGGAACGGAGCCTCATAAGTTTCTATGCGTACTACACTCCGTGGTTTTTAGTGCGAATCGATGTTTAACACCGTTTCACTCTTAGTGAGGATTCGTACTAACATAAAGTATTAAAAACGTAACGTAACGTTTAAGTATTCTCGGGGACGTGTTGTCATACACCACGGCGGTGCGGGCATTGAGGCGCAGAGAAAAGAAAAGAAAAATACCAGGCAGTTCGTGATTTCCCTCGCACCTCGCACCTGCCTTAGTCACGGTGGGGTAGGAGGGGGATGAGAAATCCTTGGGCAGGGGGACAACCGTGAGTGGTCCAGCTGGTTTTAAGCAATATTTGGATTGCAAGATTGTGTTGCTGGACATCATCATATCTCCAGTAAAAGGTATGCAGAATTCTTGCTTTTTACAATGACCTTTTTCGCATGTGGTGAACGTACGCCGACGTGTGAAGCGTGATATTCGTGCACAGAATGTTGCCGCGTTGCCCCTGCATTTCTGTGGTTGAGCTGCAATCCGTTCAGGGTGCGCCGTGTTGCCCCTGCGTTCCGTGGGTGAGCTACAATCTGTTCAGAGTGCAAAGCAATTAGTGTATTATCTAGACCATCATTCGTCATGAATGATTTCCTGATGCTATGTTTGGGTTTTTGCTGTTTTACTATTACAGTATTTTTGTGACGATGTGGGTATTATTTTACCACATTGCAATATGACATGCCAAAAAACAACACAGGGGCTGTACCATTGAATAAAATTGATTTTTGTGCGTACTCCCCTGTACAGCCACCATTATACGCACAAAAAACAACACTGAGCAACAGGCAGTTGGGTATCAAGCCTGCAAGGTGTGTCAGACTACTCATCAAGATATTTGGTGCATGTCTGTTCCCCCTCCATACATGGGAGCCAACTTGGGCACCTTTCTTCTTGGGGAAAGGGCTGAGGATTTGATGACCAGGGGGGCCTCTCTAAGATCTTCCTGATGCTCTATTTGGATCCTACTGACTGCTAATTATGCCCTCTAGCTGCTCTAGATAGTCCAGGTCCAGAATCACACTGAATTTACCATCCAACAATCTGCATTGCATTGTAACATTATCAATGTTATGGTCTTAATAAGGCATCAAACATTTAATAATATTAATTTTAAATATGGTTATGGAGCTGCTACACCAATTCTCCTGTATGTACTATACTCTCATTTGTGATTTCTTGTATGGTTCTTTTAAAGATGCATTACTTATATTTGTATTATATGTATTTTTTAATACAATTTTTATGAGTGCCTCAAACTGATGGCAGATTTTGGGCTACAGAGGAGTGCATGAGCAACATCCTGGGCCTGGCAGGACAAGATAGCAGTGATAAAGACAGCTATGTGCATAGCCAAGGCAAATGTGACCTTTTTGGTCTTGGGCTGTCCCTGTATTTATAAATGCAGGGACAGTCCAACTCCTCTGTTATGTGCACATCACAGTGTGTTTTATAGTTTTGTCGGGTGTCTGCCCCAGCTTAAAGTGTGCCCAAGGTAGCATGAGCTGCCGCCAAATAATGTGAGCTTATTTCTGGAGGAATTCCTGTCCCAAAATTTCATACAGCCTGTCAAGGATATCAATTCTAGTCACAACTGTGTACTAACAAGGTCTTGTTGAAATCTGCCATATTTTGCAAACTGGAATATTATTGTGGGTCACATGGTGCTGATCAGTCTTGAACATACTCTTGCAGACAAAGTGGCAGTATTACCTGATGTCATTGCTACATTGTGTGATGCATGTTTTGTCAAGAGAATTACCATGATGATGACCCAGTGACCAATAGGTCAATGGGAAACATGTGCCATTACATTATTTGAGAAACTTGGGCTCTTCATTCACTAAAATATTGGCAGCATGCATGAATCCTAGGGCATCCAAATTTACAGCATAGATGTCCTGTATTTTTGGCTAAGTTTCCCACTTCTCATAACCTGTTTAGCCAAGAATAATGTGTGTCTTTTTCATTCTGGCATACTCATTGCACTTAGCAAAGGGCGGGTTGGGATATATTAGCTAGGGCCCAGTCTAGCTGCTAGGCTGTGCAAGGCTAGATGATGTTTATAGTGTGATAGCCCTGGGTTTTGGATAGGATAGACTAGGCTGGGCTGGATCAATCCAGTCCAGGTCAAACTAGGCTAGTGTGTAAGCAAGAAAAATGACTGAAATTATCAGCTTTTGGTGCATTGTGCTGCATTGTAATAATTTTATCATTGCTGTAAGTACATCCATGCATTTGGATGTAATGACATCCCTGTGATACATATCTAGTCTGAACATGCATTGCTTACATTTAGAGCAGCTCATATTACACATTTGTATTGATATATTTGTATTTGTGGTGGTGTGCAGTGAGGTTGCAGCCAGCCTGTGAATGCCTTTCCCTCGTAATGGCAGCAGCTTTTGGAAAACACCTTCATTCGGTTTTGCAGCAAGTACCAGACATGTGCATGCAATGATCCACATTTTACTTAACAGATAGCTGGAAGAGAGATTAGCTCAGGATTAGTTCCAGAGACTAGCTGAGATTAAAATCATGGTTCTTGAAGACCTTCAGTTTTTACAGACATATTTTTTAATGTTAAGAAGTGCTTTAGAATTATTACCAAGTTATATGCACCCTTTTTGTCACAAGCATGAAAGGCAGTTCAAGCACAGTCCTTATGGCAACTGGTGTGATTTCTAAGGATTGGCTCCTTTTGTTTGCACTTTCTAGTTTGCTCATAGCAAATGTTAGGGCATTGTATTTGATAACTTTTCAGCTACTTCCCTAGTGAAGTGATACTTCCCTGCTGCTACTTGCCCAATCAATATATCGATTGCCAAACAGACATTTTCTGGCTTCCATTTAGCATGGCTTGTGTATGGCTTGGTATGTGTGGCTGTGGTATGGCTTGTGTGTGTTGCTGGCTTGAAGCAAACAACACAATGATTGAAGTCTAGTTCTGAGCTTAATTCAGGCCTGTGGACTGTATGGATGTTTTCTCAGGCACAGCTGGTCAAAAAGGCCAACCAGACTGAGTGCACATATCACCATAACTGAGTGGGCATTCTTGCTGAGTAAGACTACTGGCAGTTCCCAACTGCACACTGAAGTTCATTTATGAAGTGCATTGGTAACTAGCCAGTATGGGCATTCTTGCTGAGTAAGAATACTGGCAGTTCCCAACTGCACACTGAAGTTCAGTTATTAAGTGCCTTGGTAACTAGCAAGTAATTAGAAAGTAATTATGAAGTGCATGAAAATACTATACAGTGGATTGTAATTGTTATGCTTTTAAATTAAGGACAGTCATTCAAATATTCTTACAATCAGTGGCTTACATGATTATTTTCCTGTCAGATCCAGATTTCACAGTGCACAACCTTCCCATACACCAGTGAGCTTATGTCAACAACTTCTAGTAGAGGCTGCAACACCATTTGTAGGAAAGACCTACCATGTATGCAAGAGTAGCCATCATGTGCTTTGTTGGAGGTGTGCCAAATGTGCCATCTTTCAAGAGGTGAGGAAGCATTGTGCCAGAGATTCAAGAATGCATTGTGGCAAGCAGTTGTCACATGCACAACAGTGTTATAAGATGCATGTCTTGCTTCATTCAGACACATGGTAAACAAATAATGAATTTGCTATGGATGCAGGCAATTGGTGGTAGCAGCAGCACACCATTAACAAATGAATACAAGACATGGTGTGAGGGTTCTAATCCAGACCTATTTGGCCGGCTTGGTAGCATGAGGTGCCCATTTTCAGCAACAACACTGCACCTCATCTAAATCACCCCACACATGTTCGCAGTCACCAGTTGTTGATGCTTGCATTTCTTTTGTTGTGATCCAGTATCCACCTTCACATGCTATTCATTTTCCTATCAGACATGATTGCTTGTGATGTTCTTAGTCAGCTTCCAGCCGAGGCTACCTCCTCGACATCTTGTGAGGAGGCTGCAGTTGGGCCGTGTCGTGGCCTCGCTCAGTACGCTGCGGCGGCCCGGCCCGGCCGGACCGGTGACCGCCGACTGTGGCGCCCACTGAGAGCCGGCCCGGCCTGGCCCTGTCCCCGGTGTGTATGCCTGCTGGTGCGTGTCCACGCGTCTGACGCGGCCGCCTGGCGCGGCCGGCCAGGGCGGCGCCATGTCCGGCAGCGACCTGGACCGCTTCATGATGGCCTGCTCCGACCTGAAGCAGCCGGCGCGCGCCCGCCTCGGCCAGAACCGACCCGGCCTCAAGGACATCAAGGTCAGTCCGGCTGGTGCGCCGCGCAGCGTCCGGTGATGCCGTCCCAGCGCCGGGGCGCGGCTGGTCATCCTCGCCGGGCCCAGGCGAGGCGTAGACCTGGCGCCGTGTGCTTCAGGTACCCTCCTGCCAGCCGTCAGCGAGTGGCGCTCATGACGCACGGTCAGAGTGGCGATGGCGAGCTGCTCAGTTGGGCGACCGGAGGTGGTCTGTTGCATGGGGTCACATGTTCCCACCTTTTCAGCGTGTGCCTCTTCGTGTCCATGGTAGGAGATGAACATAATAAGAATCTATTACACTGTAGGGCTTGATTATCGTGTATTGTACTTTGGATGCTGCCGATTTCACTGTTTTGTCGGCCACTCTTTATCGCGCGGCTCCATACTGTTTTCCTTGCAACTCGTACATTTTGCAATATGCGATAATTAGAAGAGACCTCTAACACCAAATTAAGAGAGAACTTTATGATGCAAATCGACGCATGGCGGGCAGTGCATGATCTCATTTTTCGGGTAAATGCTCACCCCTGTAGACGATTTTTCCTTCGGAGGAGGTTGAGGGTGGGGGTGGGCGGGGAAAGGGGACAGTCTACCAGTGCCGGTATCCGGCCATGCCGCGGTGTCTGACCGCGCGTGTGGCGCCGCCGGCACCAGCCTGGTCTGTGCCTACAGTGAGCCGCGCTGACGGATGTGCCGCCTGCGCCAGGTGCAGCCGCGGTCGGCGCCGTCCGCCTCGTTCCAGACGAGTCAGAAGGCGCGCGACTGGTCGGTGCTGGACCTGGGAGACGCGTTCAGTCAGCCGGCGCCGCCGCCGCCGCCGGCGCCGGCACTGGCGCCAGCTCAGCAGGTGAACGGTCGGGTCTGACTGTCCCGACGCTTTGGCCCGTCCGTGCTTCAGCACGTGCCATGTCGGAGCGGCGGCGACGCATGCCCGAGCGTGGTGAAATGGTCTGGTTGTAGGAAGGTGTACCGGAACATGTCGCCCCGCGATTTTAATTGTGTTTGTCATCTGTCATAGAGGACAGACTCTCGGTAAAGGCTGTATTCGAGAGCAGACATAGAGACAGACTCTCGGTATAGACTGTATTCGAGGGCATCAGCTGACCGGTCACGTATCGCACATTTAACACCGGCCAATAGCGCGACGCCACGTCGCGAAGAGGCGGTCCTCATACCACAGCCCATTTTTTCGTGCGCCGACAGCGCAGCGCTTGTGAACTGTCAGTCCTGGCCCGCTTCTCTCCCTGACGCGTCTTCCTCCCCTGACACGTCTCCCCTCCCTGGCCCGCTTCTCTCCCTAAAGCGTGTTCCCTCCCCGACACGGCTCCCCTCCCTGGCCCTGCTTCTCTATCTGGCACATCTTCCCTCCCTGACACGTCTCCCCTCCCTGACACGTATTCCCTTCCTGGAACGTCTTCCCTCCTTGACACGTCTTCCCTCCCTGACACGTCTCCCCTCCCTGACACGTCTTCCCTCCCTGACACATCTTTCCTCCCTGGCACGTCTTCTCTTCCTGACACGTCTTTTCTCCCTGGCACGTCTTTCTTTCTCTTTCAGCGCGCGCTGCTGGACGACGACGACGACTTTGACGACTTCCAGAGCTGTCCGCCGGCGCCGGCGCCGGCACCGGGCTTCGGCGGGTCGGCACCGGCCATGCAAGGCCTGCTGCCCCCTCTGTCGGCGCCGGCGCCGGCTAACGGCCTGCTACCGCCTCTGTCGGCGCCGGCGCCGGCCAACGGCCTGCCGTCAGGCGCGCCGCCCACCGGCGGCTCGGCCCGCCTGCTGAACGGACTCTGCCTCGGACCGGCCGAGCCGCCGGCGCCCGGGACGTCCTCCGGCCGCGCTGTGACGGTGAACGGTACCGCGGCGCCGTGCGGCCGGCCCGGCGAGCCCGGCGGCTGGGACCCGGCGTCGGCGCCACCCCCGGCCGCCGGCTACACGCCCGTGCCGGCCGTGCTGCCCGCCGCCAAGCCGACGCGCTTCCGCGAGGGTTTGGTGTCGCGGCCGGCGGAGCGACGCGACCGACCGCCGCCGGGGTCGGGGCCGATGCCCGGCCGCCTGCCCACGGTCGACGACTCGCCGCCGGCCGCCGACGACCCGTACGGCGCGCTGCGGCACCTCGCGGCCGCGCCCGGCGACCTGCTCACCGCGCCACCTGCCGGCCTGGCCGGCTTCGCTGCGCCGCCCGCCGACCTGGCCGGCTTCGCTGCGCCGCCCGCCGACCTGGCCGGTTTTGCTGCGCCGCCCGTCGACCTGACGGCGCCGTCGCTCCTACAGCCGGCGCCGCCGCTCCTCCCAGTCGCTCCTGCGGTCCTCCCAGCGGCTGCTCCGGTCCTCCCGCCGCCGTCGTCGCTAGTCCCGCCCGCGGTGTTCGTGCGGCCCGTTCCGCAGCCGGTGATATCACCGGCGCTCGGGCCGGGTCTGGTCGAGGACGAGGACTTCGGCGAGTTCGTGTCGCCGGCGCCGGCGGCCGGTGACGAGCCGGCCGACGAGGAGACGCTGACGCCGGGCGTCCGGCACGGCTCGCTGCCCAGCTTGGACCTGCAGGCGGCGGCAGCCTGCGAGGGTGGCGAGGTGTCCCCGCTGGAGCCGGACCGGCCGCCCGCCTCGGCCGGCGCCGACAAGTACGACAGGATCCGGCAGGAGATGGTCAGTCGAGTGACGTGGGAGGGAGGGAGGGGGGACAGGTCGGGTGATGTGGGATGGAGGGAAGGACAGAGAGACAGGGGGAGTATGGCTGACTGAGATGACTGTCCGGCGGAGTATGCCTGTGACGCATGAGCTGAAACGCATTAAACATTGGCGTCATTGTCGTTGTGTGAATTGCACAACGCTGGTGGCGTTTGTCGTATGTGTCCGGACAGACTACACGATCTCGAGCACCGCGCCCTGTCACACTGAGGGCCCGCTGTAGCGGACAAGGCCGCCGCCTCATCGAACGCTGCGGCGTGAGTCTCGCCGCGCGCCGCGAGAGCCTGACGGCGTGTCCTGACGCCGCCCGCGCGCCGCCGCAGGAGAGCGCCGCGCCGTCCGGCGAGTCTCTGCTGGTGGCCGAGTGGCGGCGCTGCCTGCAGGCGTGCTACGAGCTGATCCAGGAGGGCGTGACGCTGCTCGGCTCGGTGCCGAGCAGCCGCGCCTGTCAGCAGGTGGTCCGCTCACCGCAGGGCGCCAACTATGTGGACAGTGAGTGGACCGCGCCGCGGGGCATCCGCCGCTGTCGACTCACTCGGTCTTCGCGGCGGGCTATTTTTCTCTCGCGCAGCTATGCCAGGTTTTTCGTGCCGTCGAACTGCTTGTCCCGTGCTTGGAGTTTCGGTGTGGGGTCTTTGCGGTTGCAGAAATGTGCTCCGAACTGAGGTGTAGCCCAGACGTTGTTTCTCTTGAGAGGCAATGCGGAGCTGAGTGTGTTCGGCGTTCGCTGTGCGCCGGCCGCCGGGCACGCAGTGACCCGGCGACGTCGTCGGCAGACCTGGGCCGGGTGTACCGGGTGGTGGACCGGATCCAGAACTCGTGCGCGCGCCACGGCTGCCGCCATCAGCTGGAGCTCATCCTCAGCGAGACGTGCAAGGCCTGGGCCAACCTGACGGCGTTCGTGGCCAACTCGCCGACCCGGGTACGTGTCGTCCGCTCCCGGCGGCGGCGGTGGCGACGGCGGTGGGCGAGAGAGACGTCTGGAATCGGGGCGCGCCCGCTGACGCGGAGTGTGGCGGCGGCTGCGCCTGAACGTCGTGACGGCGCCCGGGCATTGGAGGACGGTCTTTACTGGAGGGGCGGGGGAGGGGAGGGGCTTTGGAAAAAGTCCAGCTTCCTTCCCGCGTTGTACTCATGGACAGATTGTGAAGTTGCTCTTGACTCATCGTCCGGTGCCGGTTCAATGGCCGACCACCCGCCTGAGCAAACTCGGCCACTTTTTAGCACAGTTCCAGCCGCTGCGTGACAGCGCAGTCTGTGAAGTCGCATTCTGGGCGGCCCGCCCGGGTGCTCACTTGCGGACCTGTCTGACCTCTGCTGACCTGCTCACCTGCCCCTGCCGGCAGCAGGCCGTCGGGCCGGACTGGTCGGCGGCGGCGCCGGAGCCGGGGCCGGGGCCGGCCGGCGCCGCCTGTGGGGTCTGCTTGCTGCCGAGCGAGCCGGCGGCCGACGGCGAGGTGACGCTCTCCTGTGCCGGACGCGCCTACCACGCCGCCTGCGCCAACCTTTGGATCAACAGAGTGGGCGGCGTGCTGCCCGCGCTGCGGCCCTAGCCGGCGCCGCGGCCCCAGCCGGCGCTGCGGCCCCAGCGGCGCTGCGGCGGGGCCAGCCCGCTGCCGCCATGGCGCTGATTCTAGTCAATGAGGGCGGCCGCCGGGCCGTCAGCGCGCCTTTCGTGCCAACTGAAGCTGCCGTTGGGCGCAGCCAGCTGATCGGTGACGCCGCGCGGTCGGCGCACGTGCGGGCGCGGGGCGTGGCGCTCCGGCGCCGTCTGACGAGGGCGGGGCGGACCCCGGTCAGACGCCGCCCTCCGTCGGCGGGGAAGGCGAGCGTGCTGGGTGGCCGGGCTGGGGCAAACTGTTGCCAGATACGTTTTATACCCTTGTGTCACTTCAGGATCTGTGGAGATTGTTTATGGCCATGCTGTTTGTGGCCGCTGGGCCCGGCGGGGCCGGTTTGGACCGGGTGTTACGCTGTCTACTTCTGGTGCTGCGGTAGGGAACACGGCCGGCTGGGTGGCCGAGTGTGTGCAGCCGTCGCTGCCGTCCTGATTACCAATGAAATACACGCATATGGTCTGGTGCTGCGCGGCGTTGTCGGACCCGGGGTCCGCTGTCTCCTCGGACTGGTCTGTCTCCTCCGATGGTCTTTATTCTCAACAGCGCCTCGACTGCTGTGGTCAGTTCGCGCCGGTCTTCTCAAACACCAACAGGAGAGACTGGCCTGTTACCAATTTACCAGAAACTACACTTAGCACGGGAAGACCGACATGCGCGGTGCCTGCGCAGCTCTCCTCTGATGGTTTTTATTCTCAACAGCGCCTCGACTGCTGTGGTCATATCGCGCTGGTCCGTTCTCAACATCGATAACAGAAGAAACTGGCCTGTTACCGCTTTTGCAGAAACTACGCTTGGCACGGGAATACCGGCAGGCGCGATACTGTCGCGGCTCAAATTTGTTACCGGAGACTTCTGGTTTGTCAGCTGTCCGATAAGGGTAATCTAATGCTTTACCACTCTTTACAGCATTATCCGCAACATAGACGCGCAGCACTCTCCCGCGCGATTGCCAGCTGTCCGATAGGGAAAATCTAAGTGGTTTACCATTCTTTACCGCATGTTCAAATTGCAGTATTGTCCACGCTACAGACGTGCAGCACTCTCCCCCCCATGTCCAGGCCCTGCCACCTGGCCACGTCCGGGCATCCCGCGTTCACCTGAAACACAGCCGCCCGGGGAAAATAGGTAGTATTCACTGGAAAATGCCCGGCGTCACAGTGAGTGTCTCGGGATGGCGCCGCGTCCCGGCGCGGGCCGGGCGTCACGGCGGTCGGCCGCCGGTCCGGAAGGGGCGCGGGCCGCCGGCGGCCGCCGCTCCGCGCCCCGCCCGGCCGGCCCGGGCCTGTACGTATTGCTCCGCGGCGCGGACCGGCCCTGCGCGCCTGTTTTGATTTGTACCGGGCACGTGGCGGCGGCGCGCGCCGGCCGACTCCGCGCGGCCGCCGCGGTGGAGCCCGAGGCCGCGGGCGCGCAGAGCGGGCGCCCAAGCTCAACACCGAGCCACAGCGGCTGAATGAAAATGAATGCATAACAGTGCTTCAGTGATGCTCCTCCCCTGAGTTACACAAACACGGCTGCTGGGTGAGCGCGGCGCACTGCGCTCGTCGTTACAAAGACAGGTAGATTCACCCAGCGCAAGGGCAGACTGAACCAACGGAATGAACACAGAAGGGGCCGGGCGGTCCGAACGGCACCCAGCGGCGGGGCAGCCGAAGCGGGCCTGGTGCAATTTGCGGTCACCGGGGGACGACAGCAATATATGGGACGCTCACAATGTGCTGACAACACGCACGTACGTCTGTTCGACACGATTAACTTCTCGCTCGTCACGCGGCGACGGGGCAACGGTGTGGCCAATCAAACGCAGGGTTGGGGCCGGTGTCCGGAGGTGAACAGAGGCGCATCGGCGTATGGACCACGTGTCCACGTGGACACTCACGTCAACTAATGTAAAACGCAGTCGAGACAACGACTCACTGATATCTCTTCGCGAGCGAAACAAATGGCACCAGCACATGAAAACATAGCCTGCACACAAATTCGATGCTTGTCTAACTAGCACCCTGAAATAATGACTTAGATCACGTGAAACAAACACTAAGCGAATGCAATTTGGGATAAAAGGCTATCAAACCAGTCTCTGACACAGCAACAATAAAAACCAGCGGCACCCGAAGTGACAATACTGGCCAGACAACAGGTAATAGCGTACACATTATTTCCCCACACTTCCGGTTGTCACACGCTACACAAGCGTCGTACTCGTCTGTCGTCGATCGGCGACCACTACACAGCTAAAATATCGCGGATAAAGCGCTTGCCAGCCCGCTTATCTGCCTCGTCGACGGAGGTAAGCTGGGCATGAACGGGGTACGTGAGGGCTGCTAGGCCGCCGCCGCGCCACAAATACTGTATTAAAGCGGGCAGGCGGCGCAGCGACCACGCCTCCCCGTCCCAGGAGAGGGAGGGGGCGACGCTGACCGCAGCGGCTCCGCATCAGGCGGCTGCCGTCCCGCGGCGGCGGCCCTCGTCTCGGACCGCTCATCTCGCTGCCCCGCCTCGGGCGGAGGCGACCGAGCGGGAGCTCGCCGGCGCCGGGCCGCGCGACGAGAACGGACACCGCCGGGGCCGCCAGATCTGGACACCAACAGGACCGGCGGCGGAGGCCAGAGTAAGGGCGCGTCCGCCGCGCGTTTGAACACTGACAAATGCCCCGTCGGTTCTCACACCAACGAGAAAGCGTATTGATCCAGCCGACGCCGGCGCCCCGGACCGGCACTCCATCGTTTGCCAGCGTGGCGCCGCACGGCCGGCCGGTGGTGAGCGCCGTGGCGACGGCGCGCCGGTCCGGGCGGCGCCGGGCGCCGGCCGAGGAGCGGCGCGACGCGGCGCGGACGCGGACCGCGCCGCTCGCGAACATGCTCAGACTGCTGGCCGCGGGACCTGACGGGTGGGACGGCGACTCCGCGCCGGCGGCGCCATCTGTTGCGCGCGCGTGGGACTGTTATCTGTTGACCCTGCCGCGCGGCGCCAGCTTGCGTCGGCTGAAGAGGCCGTCGCCGACGGAGGGCTGCTGCAGCAGCGGCGCCGGCGCTGACGTCACGCATGACGTAGCCGGGAACGAAGTGGCCCGCTTGGCCGACCTGAAGGGCGGGGGAGGGGTCACACGGAGGCCGGCTGCAGGCCACTCACTAACTCACAACCGTGTCGGCGTCCTGAGCGATACGAAGCTCCGCAGAAACGACTGGCGATACCACTGAACCAATGCACCGGCACAGGCTTACATCAGCACTGGGGTGATGGTCCAATTTACTGTAGTGAGCTCCACAAAACTAACGGACATCAGCAGTGAGTTCGAAAGGCAGCAGCATATCAGCCACGCCGTTTCCCGGGGTGACACATACGGATAATACAAAAAGGCAGCCTTGCGTGGCCGCATGCGGCCTAAGAACAGCGACCACGCCAGCGATCGAACGCAGACGAGACCACCAACAAAACCCGAAACAGTATCAGGAGCCGCAAACTGGCTCGGCAGCTGCCAGGCGTGTGCGCCAACAAAAACCAACCAAAAGAAGCGGCCGCGGGGCATCGGCGGGGTAGGTAGAGCGCGCCGCCGGCCGACCGGCTCGGGCGGCGGCCACGTGGGCCAGTGCTCCAGAGTCCTGCGGGACAGGGCGGGCGCGCCCGTCACTGGCTCGGCCCTCGCGCAGCCGGCGGCAGACCCGGCCAAGACCAAGCTAGCGGCGCCCGACGCACAATACCGGCGGCCAATGGCAGGCTCATGCGGGCGGGGCGGGGGCGGGGGCGGGGGCGGGGGCGGGGGCGGAGGCGGGGGCGGGGGCGGGGGCGGAGGCGGAGGCGGGGGCGGGGCGGGAGCGGGAGCGGGGGCGGGAGCGGGAGCGGGAGCGGGAGCGGGAGCGGGAGCGGGAGCGGGAGCGGGGGCGGGGGCAGGGGCGGGGGCGGGAGTGGGAGCGGAAGGGGAGCGGCGAATAGGGCTGGAAGAGGAGAGGACGCGTCTGAAAGGTGGGGCAAGCGGCAGGCCCTGCGCTCCTGACAACGCGGGTAAACACACAGCTCAGATCACGTGCTGCGTCAAAAAAACCTACGGAACTGCATGCTGAACACAATGGAAGCTGTACGGGTGAGATGCAGGCTGATACAGAGCAGGACCTCCCTGAGATCAGCACCCACGGCAGGGTCTGGGCAAAATATCAGCGCCGTTACTGCCATACGAGCTGTACCACGCCGTGCCCCAAAATTATCCGTGGTCACCGACTCTTAACCGTTTCCACAGATAAATAAGCAGCGGGCCAAGAAACATCCGATGTATCCGACCCGGCTTGCATGCGCCGACCGGCGGCAGCCGGAGAGCAGCAGCCGGCGCGCGCGCGCGGGTCGGGCCTCACCTGCGCCGGGTGAGCGCCGGGTTCAGCCCGAAGCAGCCGCGGGGCAGCACCATCCGGGCGTTGCCCTTGGCGGCACGACTGCCGCCCACGCTGGTCAGCTCCGCCAGGTGCGCCGCGTAACCTGGAGGAGCAGACACGGCGTGGAGAGACTGACGCAGACTGGTGGTGGACACGGGGACACAAATACCACATGCCGACACGGCGTGGAGAGACTGGCGCAGACCGGTGATGGACACGGGACGCAGAGAACAAGCGCAGACACGGAGTGGGGAGACTGGCGCAGACTGGTGGTGGACAAGGCGACACAGATGTCACACACAGACACGGTGTGGGGAGACTGGCGCACACTGGTGGTGGACACGGGGACACAGATGTCACACACAGACTCGGGACGCTCAGGCGGTACGTCATGTGTGCAGCCAGACTCGCTCCGACTGCCGCCTTACCCGTCAACACAGCTAGCCAGGGAGTCATCACTTCCAAGCAGTGTCGACGGCAACACATGGCCGGTTCGAGCATGACCCACCATTTTTCAGTTGCTCAGCACGAGATGAGTAGCAAGACATTGCATTAGATTGCCACAAAGCCAGATTACTATCTACCTGACAGAAGATGCCAGGCAGCGACAGCCGCTCGTGCCCGTCAGCTGACCGTGACTGGCGTCAGCTGATGCCAGTCAGCTGGCAGCTCAGACCCACCCTCGGTCAGGAAGTTGGCCTGCTGCTTCCTGGAGAACTTGCCGACGATGTAGATCTGCTCCGGCTTGAGGCCGACGCTGCTGTACATGCCGATGTCCTTGCTGCTGCCGTAGCCGGCGTGGATGATCATCCCCGACTCCTGGGGAAGCGGCAGTAAATTCAAGCGGCTGGCGCGGAAGACACTCGGGCGACAGGTCCGTCTGCCGCTGGCCGATGACGGCCCAGTGCTTCATTATTCGGCCGTTTGGGTGGCAGGGATGTCAATATTTTGCATGCTATTTCATCCCAAGATTAGGGTTCGCTGCCTGTTGCCCCTCCCATTGCTCAAGATCGGCCGATCAACACTGAACCAGGTGGCAGTCAACCCAGCATATAAGCGCCTCAGGCTTGTAAAATGGGCCGGGCAGGTCAGATGTTTGTGTTCGGGGTAAAGGGCAACGGATTAACGCCGACAAATCACGTGCGGAGGCCGCCGGTTAGCCAAGATTATGAAAGTATGACGTCATATGTACGCCCACGATAACCTCCCGGATGAACTTTGGAACGTTGTGACTTCCACACGGCCGCCCAGTACGGCCAGGACCGGCGGCTCTGGACCCGGGCCGGTGTCGCGTATGACCTCGCCTGGCCCGTCTGCTGGTTATCAGAGGAGATGCTCCGCCTTGGCACGTCGCCGATGGTCGTAAATGCCCTGCACTCACCGCCGCGAGCAGACGACGGTGACCTCGCCTGAGCCAACACGTGACCTCCGGTGACCCACTAAAGTGCCCTTGACCGCTCCTCGCGTGTGACTTCCGCCAGCCTGCCAGGGCTGTCACTGTCCTCCCAGTCCAGCCTGTTCGCCCCCCCCCCCTCACCAGCCAACCCTGCCAGACCTGCCGCGGTGACCTCAGCTACCCTCCAGCGGCGGGCAGAACTGACCTCCACCAGCTGGCGCAGGTAGTCGGCCTTGTGCTTGAGAGGCTCCGTAGTGAGGCCGTCGGCGAACGAGACCAGGCCGTGCGGGAAGTTGTGCTGCGACAGCCAGGAGAGCACCTTGCGCCGCTGCATGTCGGGTCGCCCGGTCACGTACAGCACCAGGTAGCCGAGCTCCTGCCAGTGTCTGTCGGCACGGCGCGCCGAGGTCACGCGGCGCCAAAACTGACGGGAGGCGTCTCACAGGTCACGCGGGGCACCGGACGGCGCAGCTGCTGTTGGCGCCCCGGCGGCTGGGCGGCCCGGTTCGGCGGACGCCGCCGCTGCCCGCTCGGGACGGCGCACGGACAGCGCCGCCGACAGGTGAAGCGAACGTGGCCGCACGACCGAGAGCGACGGAGAAATGTCACGGATCTCCTGGACAACGCGCCTGGCGCTATCTCCGGACCTGAAGGATACAGCCACGGCCCCGACCGACGAGGAGCAGTCTCGAGCCCTATCCCAGACTAGCAGCACGCACATCCTCAGTACAACGCACCGCCTCGCCCCACCCGCACGCGAAGCCGACCGGTGCTGACGGCGTCAGCGGTGGCGGCAGCGCTCCACTGACCTGACCACGTCGACGGCCGAGGCGCGAACCTTGGGGTCCCGGCCCGTCACCGACATGCTGGCCGTGAAGGAGCCGTCGATGCTGAAGACGACGCACTCGGTCTTGGGCGGCACCACGCACAGCTGGAAGTCGCAGGACGTGTGGTCCCCGCTGCCGGCGGACGGACGCGTCAGGACCGGCGGGGCAAATGCAGGGCGGCGGTCCGGGGGTTTCATGCGCGCAGGATGCTCCGCACTGAGCTCGTCACATCACTGGCCAGGATGTTTGGACGTGGCCGTCCTTCTACGGATTGAGAGGCCCCTCTATGATTACAAACTCTGATACGGCACACTGGATTGAGCACACGGATTGAGACATCCGTCTTTGATTACAGCCTCTGATACAGCACACTGGCTCTTCTCCCGGGCGCAGTGGCGGGATAGCTGTAGCAGCTGGTGCGTCGAAATAGGTCTACTGACTATAAATATCATATAACAGGCCCGCATCTGGTCAGGACGCCGCGCCCAGCAGTGCGGCCCCGCACGAAATCGCGCGCAAAAACGGCGATCACGTTAGGGCTCGCAGTTCGTATCGACAGAACACGCTAACGTCTCACGGGCGATAAATGGCTCCCAAGCCGCATCTTGTGCCTTCGCTGCGTAGCATGGCCAAGCCAGACATACATCAGCGTGAGGTCGGGGAGCGGCGAGGGTTGGTCGGATCAACACCGAGCGGTGGCCCGAGTTAGTTGGTGTCGGCAGCACCCCTCCTGAGCGACAGCGTCACTCAGACATTAGTCACGGCCCGGCCGGGCGCACGACAAACACGGCACCAGAGCCGCAGCCACTTCCCACCGGTAGGCGCCCAGACGAGTCGAGGGGAGCAAAGCCGCAGCGTCGTGAGGTGCTCATCGCGAGACTCTGCACAGAACGAGCATCCACGTCGGGCCTGACTACCGGTGACTTATCAATTATAGCACAGCAAAGCCGCGGCGACGCGTGGTCGTGCCTATCGTGCAGCCCGCCTGCATTCAGATGCAGGTCCATGGGCTCGAGCTTCACACGAAGATGGCTTTTCATTCTTAGTTCCTTCCTGTATAAGACGAACTGCAAACACGCAGGTATTAACAAGTTCACTAGGACTCCGACCCGTTTCATTCAAACAGTACCACATCCTCCACCCCTCACTCGCTCTCCTGATCGGACCCAATCGTTCCGACCGCTCTCAGCGACCGATCCTAGCGGCTCTTCATCCCACCGGAGGCGTGTCCTTTATCCGGCGCGAGCCGATCCTGCCCTCCGTCAGCGGCGCCCGGCCTGATCCTCCCCGCCATCAGCGGCGCCCGGCCCGACCCTCCCCGCCATCAGCGGCGCCCGGCCCGACCCTCCCCGCCGTCAGCGGCGCCCAGCCCGGCCCTCCCCGCCATCAGCGGCGCCCGGCCCGACCCTGCTCGCCGTCAGCGGCGCCTCCCCGCACCACAGCAGCGGTGCCCGGCCACTCACCGGACCACCATCTTGATGGGGTAGAGGCCGAAGCCGAGCGCATGCGCCGGCGCCACCGTGTGACTGACGCGCCCGCTCTTGTCGGACACCTCCGTGGCCAGCAGCGTCCAGTCGCCGCCCGGCGGCTCCGCCATGTAGTAAATGTCCACCTGGAACGGAACGCCACGCCCGAACGTCACGCTTACGTCACAGCCCGTGTCGTGACAGCTGCCGGCGCCACCAGATCTGTTACAGCAGCACGACATCCACCGGCGGACCAGCGCAGCGACGAGACACACTACGGTAGGGCACTTCCGCCACCAGCGAGGTGAGTTCCGGTACACACTCAAGCTCCTTGTTCAGTCGTTAGTCTCAGCCCCACCCTCCACCCTTGCGGTCACACCACTCCCAGCGCCGGCGCCGGCGCGCCCTGCCCGGCCGGGCCACTCACCTTCTCCCCGCTGAGGGAGACCATGTCGAGCGGGCCGTACGTGAAGCGGGCGGCCAGCACCTGCGGCAGGCCCTCCCGCACCACCACGTCGTTGCCGCGGTGGTTGGGCGTCACGTTCTTGATCTTGACCGAGGTGCGCTTGCGGATCCACTTCTCGCGCGGCTGGCCGGGCGCGAACAGCGCGCCACCGGCGTCGCGGCCGTCGGCGGCGGCGCCATGCAAGTCTCCGCCGAGCAGCTGCAGAGGCAGGGGCGGCACGTGAGGACGGGGACGTGCGAGTCCCCACCGAGCAGCTGCAGAGGCAGGGGCGGCACGTGAGGACGTGGACGTGCGAGTCCCCACCGAGCAGCTGCAGAGGCAGGGGCGGCACGTGAGGACGGGGACGTGCGAGTCCCCACCGAGCAGCTGCAGAGGCAGGGGCGGCACGTGAGGACGGGGACGTGCGGGTCCCCACCGAGCAGCTGCAGGGGCAGGGGCGGCACGTGAGGACGGGGACGTGCGGGCCCCCACCGAGCAACTGTCGAGGGAGGGGCGGCACGTGAGGACGGGGACGTGCGGGCCCCCACCGAGCAGCTGCAGAGGCAGGGGCGGCACTTGAGGATGGGGACGTGCGAGCCCTGACCGAGCAACTGCAGCGGCGGCACGGGCGGTAGCTTTCTGATCTGTACCTACACGCATACCAGACGCACATACATCGGCTCCCGCTAAATCAACCGCGTCCCACCGACAAAACACGGTCCGATGTCGCGCCAGGGCTCAGACCATCCGGACTGCGGGCTGCCGCCGGGCGCTGAGGCACACCGCGCCCACGCGTGCGCCCCCGCATGCCGCGGCGCGACTCACAATCCGCGGCGGGTGCTCACATTGCGCAGGATGAAGGCGATGGCGTCCTGGCTTTCCCAGTAGCTGGCGTGGAACAAGTGCGGCAGCACGTGGGCCGGGAAGTTGGCCAGCCCGTCCGGGCAGTAGAGGGCGTAGTCGATGCGCTTGTTGCCCCACCAGCGCTGCATGATGCTGTTGACGGTCTGCAGCTGAGCCGTGCCCATGCCGGACATGGTGGAGACGACGGAGACGGCCGACTCGCGTCGGCAGAAGCCGCGTCGCTCGTCAGTGTAGTCGGCCAGCAGCTCCGGCTGGCTCTGCACGTACTCCACTGGGGGAAGCGCGCCCGCCGGGCCGCGTCAGACGCTGCCGGCCGGATCACGACACACGCACGCACGCACGCACGCACGCACGCACGCAGAGCCAGACGCTTTGGTCACGGGAACAGGACAACCACGGGCTTAATATCCAGAGCGCACGCAAGCTGCCTGCGGACACATCCAGCGGACGAACCCAGCAAATCTTCCCCTGCAAGCGATCCTAGCAAATGAAATCTCCCCAGAATCCCCATCCCAGCCGTAGACCATGAATCTATCTCCCGCAGAGACCGACGACTGCTCCGCGCACAGCCCCTTGAGTCCGTCCCTTCCACAGCACGTGCAGCTCCCCGCCCGGCGCGACTCACGCAGGTGGACGGGCTGGCCGTCGCCGAGCGGGTACTTGTGGTAGCGGCACACGTTGGCCGGCGAGAGCTGCGCGAACCTGGCGCAGATCAGCGGCTCCAGACGGCACGCCACCGGGTTGGTCGGGTGGAACAGGTTGTAGACGTTATGGCAGGCAGGCCGCGGCGGCGCTGCGGCGGAGGCCACGTCCGTCAGCTCGCGGCGGCGGAGGGACGCCGCGGTGCCGACCAGCGGCGCACCTGGCTCGGTATGCGGTTACTGCGGTCATCAGCGTGACGTGCGTCCCTGTCAGCTGTCGCCGTCGGGAAAGACGGCGCCGTGCGTCAGATATGAGTCTGGGTCTCGGGGCTGGAGCTGTCATGCGCCGCCGACCGTCTCGCTCCCTCCCTCCCCCCCCCCCCCCCCCCATCGTCCGCTGGGCAGACCCGTCGGCCGACGTTGTCACGTACGGCGAGCCGGCCGGCGCCTCACCTCGGTTCTCGTCGGGTAGGTACATGCGGCGGGCGGCCAGAACGAGCCCCAGCGGCGTGCCGAACATGAACAGGTCGGTCACCTCGAACTCCAGCCGCCAGTGGCCGTCGCTGCAACGGCACTGGCCGGTCAGCGGGGCGCGGCAGCGGCGGCGCCATGGGGACCCGGCTCAGGCAGTGGTGATGCGTTGGGGCGATAGGCCAGGGGGAGGGGGTCGGAGAAGAGGGCGGCTAGGCTTGGCAGAGACGGTATGCGGGTCAAAAGGCCACGCGTTACGGTGTAAAGCCACGGAATGAGGTGGGAGACACGGAGGCAGAGACTGGCGCCAGAAGAGAGATGAATGGTTAGCACGCAAACACGGCAGGACATCCTGATTCACCGAATAAGGAAGGCCCAATACCAGTGAAATCGGAGGCTCTGACAGGCCTACCGTCAAGAGCAAGACCAGACAACGTGTACGATTTGATACGGTAAGTCCCAAACCAAAAAAGCACAGTCGTTCTAAAAAAAACCCTCCAGAATAACTGCACGGACACAGCAAAAAGGGAACGTAAATCGAAATATTTTTATCTAGAAAGGTGGCACATCCTGGCCGCGTTTTGCACCAGCAGCATCAAGTAGAACTTGTGGACGCCAGACAACGCAGCGTCCATGCCCACTGCGTCGAGGCGGATCTGACCAGAGCTCTGTCAGAGACTGTGCGTGCGCCTCTGACCTGGAGCCGGACGTGCGGCGGCCGGGCGACAGATGGCGGGAGAGCGGCTCGCTGTCAGAGAGTGTCCGGCCGGCGGTAGGCTCGCCCGGCGCGCGCGGTGCATCCGACTTGCAGCGGCGCAGCTCGCGCGAGTGGCTGGTCGAACAGTCCGAGTCTGTCGCGGGGCACGGCCACGGGTCAGGTCGGGTCAGGTCAGGTCGGGTCAGGTCAGGTAAGGGCAGCTCAGGTCAGGCACGGCTGATGGTCGGATGACACGACGAGCCGTGTTTTACAATGCCAATGGAGACCGTCCGACGCAGACACAGAAGACTCCGAGCAGTCCGCATCGTTCTATTGCGCCGGCAATAGCATCACAGAACCTGGGGCTCAGCACACGGCGGTCTTACCGACCATGAAAACGGCCCCAGACGAAAGAACGATACGCGCTACACCGCGGTGCCGCGAGACATGCCCATTACGCATAGTTACGATACACATTAATGCGTGGCCTCCATCATGCCCGGAGCATACACCGCCGACCCAGCAAAACCCTTTTGTGAATGTGTCGCTGGTGAGCGCAGAGGATCGACGCCGGACACCCAGGCTGTGACTTCGCGGTCGATGTGAAAGACGTTCTCCGCTGGTTCAGGTGAACGACAACAAGGACCACACAACAACCCAGTTTTAACTACAACTAGAACATGATTTGTTAACACATAGAAAGCCAGCATGATGCAGATCAACGTCCGGAGCTTTGTTAGTACACAAATAGCGATTAAGTGGGAAGCGGTTAAGTGGCGTATCTCAGGCGAGTGTACAAACCATTGTGTCGCATGGTTTAATACGACTGTTAGTACATGAACATGGAGCGCAGCGCGCACACCACTATCGTTATCCCAGTGAAGTGACAACCGAGCACGACACACACTACCCGAGCCGACAGCAGGCGTCACAGAGCAGCGCCCTCGCCCCAGCGGCCGGCACAGGCGAGGCGCGGGCACACCGAAAGCGGTGCCGGCCGGCCGGCGGGCGGCGGCCGGTGTTTACCGTAGTCGTCGGCGGAGACGGAGCCGGCACTCAGCCACGCCTCGCTACCTTTGGCCGGGGCGGGGGTGAAGGGGCACACACCGGGCGATGGCGGCGGCGCCGACTCCTCCTCGTCGCAGCACGAGCACAGCACGTCATACGCCAGCACCGAGCCCATGGAGTCGGCTGCCGTGGGGAGGAGTGGCTCGTCAGGACAGCGATCACGCAGCGGACGCGGCCGCCCGGCGACATGGTCAGCTCGGTGTCCGCCCGATCTCGTGGTTTATCGCCTGTGCTTTATCTCGCCATGCGACGCTATAGGGGTTGTGATTTCCTCCAATCAGCCCAGTTAATGCGCGAAACTTGATTTCCCACTAGATCTTACAGATAAGAACATATCCCACATCCGCTAGCGGCTGTCACTCGAATTCATGCACATTGGTTACAAGACGACGCTTCGACAAAACAAAAACCAGCACTGACACACGAGCTTCCGTCCTCTCCATACGGCACGCGTCCACCGTCTGTTCACATTCACATGAAATCACCGCCGGAGCCTGTTGGTCACCGCTTCCACCGCGGACGCGAGCTGTCCCCGCGTTCCCCATGCCACCCCTCCTCACCGATGATGGAGACCTGGCCCTGGAAGCCGAGGCCGGCCGGCGAGCGGACAAACTCCTGGAAGACGCGGTTCATCTGGCTGGCGAGCCGCGCCACCGTGTCGTGGTGGTCGGGCGAGCCGGCCGCCAGCAGCGGCACGGCCGCCACCGGCAGCGGGTCGGCCGCCGTCCACGCGTCGCCGCCGGCCGCCGCGCCCGCCGCCGGCACAGACGCGAAGCTGTACGGGCTCAGGCTGCCAAGAGGCGGGCGGCGGCGTGAGGGCGGCGCCCCTGACCGGGACCCGGCCGCGCGCCGGGCACAGGTGGTGTGGGAGGGAGAAGGTCAATGTCGTGGGATCATGGCTGTGAACGGTGGCCGAGCTACATAAAACCCACGTGGGTCTAGTTTCCGCACAACATAACGACTGCTACTCCTTCGCGACTTTTTGTGATTTGGAGATCATACTGAGCAATGCGAAACCGAGGCAAATGTTGCGGGAGGGGGGGGGGGGAGGAAGCATGGCCCCACGACAAACCAGGCTCCACCTACAGCTGTGCGAATAGACGCTACACGCAGCAATGCGCGAGGAATTACTTCTAGAAACCATGGAAATGAAAATGACTCTGTGTGGTCAAAAGGCAATGGAGATGGCGTCGGGTGCTCAAGCAGTCATACAATGGAGCAAACCGATTACTTGAGCACAGTCAAAGGTGATAGCAATGTTTCATGCTGTCAGCTCAGAAAACTGGTGGTTCAAAAATGGATTATTACATCAAACATGTTTCTAAAATCCCGAAGTACATGTGTGGCAATTTTGATCATCCACATCATTAGCAGAAGGTCTCATGATGCTTCACCGCCTGTGACGGTTATCAGTAGGATACCTGAGGAATCAAAGAGAGCCAAAGCTTCACAAAGCTGCTTACAGCCCAAGCCCTCCGCATTAGCAGGCGTATTAGCGCCTGCACCACAGAATACAGAAACCGCGCGCCAAGGCGTAACACCGTCCAGCCACGGCAGAAGAGACCCGCAAACCCCTCCCTAAAGACGCGTCAACAATGTCAGTCCATTCCTTCGCGTGGCACACGAGACAACCATGGCGGTCTGGCTCCCGAGCTGCCGGCTGGTCCGCGGCTCCGCGCGGCGATCGCGCGGGCACGGCCAGACAGACGGCGTTCGCGCACCTTCAGCGGGGTCGTTCGCGGAATGGGGACTGTGAAGCCGCCGCCGCTGTGATCAATACGGCTCGATACTTGCCAGCCGGGCACGGTCCGTGCAAGGCCCCACAGAGCCTCGCGCTGGACAATGGTGACGGCGGGTCAGGGTGGGGGCGGAGTGGCCAGGCCTCCCGCTCCCCAGCACAGAGTGTCCCACCTTGTAAACGGGGAGTGAACACGGCACGGCTCGTCTGGTGCATAGCGATTCGTTACATGCCACCTCACCTGGTGAGCACAGAGAGCGCAGCGTGGCCGTGGCCCGACCCAGCGGCCCTGCTCACCTGGTGAGCACGGAGAGCGCTTCGGCGCAGATGGACGGACAGGGCACCAGCCGGATGCAGAGCCGGCCGAGCAGGGACGGGTAGTGCTGCGTGAGGATCGCCTCCACCGAAGCGCGGAACGTGGTCACGTCGGAGCGCTTGGTGCCGCGATCCACCTGCGCGTCTAGCGAGAACAGACAGCGCCGGTCAGCCTCCTGCCGTGGCCGAAGACTCTGTATTGACCAGACCGGCGTACGCAAGGTACTATGGCCTTTAATGTGGCCATCGGGATGCATGACGAACCAAAGGAAATTACATGATATCTCATGGGAGATGATGTATGGTAGTGCAGGTCATACAACATGCATGAGATACAAACGTGACATCTGTGGGGGAGGTGCGACACACCTGCGACGGAGAGAACGCGTGCAAGCGTCCTGTACAGAACGCTCAGAGACCGTTATAAGCAGCGCGTGTGGCAGACAAGCCGCGGGCGCACCAGGCGGGGGTGCCGCTGCTGCGTGACGGGGCGGGCCGGGCGGAGCACTCACCGAGCACGCTCCCCGAGTGCAGCACCAGCAGCAGGATGTCGCAGCTGCAGGAGCCGCCGGCCGGCGGGGCCGGGACGCCGGTCGTGTGGTCCAGCGACGGTGACGGCTCACCCAGCCGGCCGTTCGGCTGCAGGGGAGCCATGTCTGGGGAGGGCATCGGCACCGTCACACGGGCGTACTCACACCGGCACCGCCACACGGGCGTGCTCACGCCGGCACCGTCACACGGGCGTGCTCACACCAGCACCGTCACACGGGCGTGCTCACGCCGGCACCGTCACCCGGAGCGTGCTCACGCCGGCACCGTCACACGAGCGTGCTCACACCGGGCACCGTCACACGAGCGTGCTCACACCGGTACCGTCACACGGGCGTGCTCACACCGGCACCGTCACCCGGGCGTGCTCACGCCGGCACCGTCACCCGGGCGTGCTCACGCCGGTATCGTCACACGGGCGTGCTCACACCGGCGTCGTCATACGGGCGTGCCCGCATCGCATACGTATGGTCATACGGGCGGCCATACGAACAGTCACACGGACACCACCACGTGAGCACAATGGCCGGGCCGCAGTCACACTGGCACAGACACACAGACGCAGGCATCACCTTCGTCGCCCTCAGAGTAACGACTCGAACCACGATTGCAACCACAGCCGCCGTCGCCGCTGCAGCGGCGGCTCTCGTCAAGGACACGGTCACGACTTTCTACACTGTTACAGTGGACACTGTGACAGTGTAGACTGAACAGCAAACGCTTGAGTCGGCTTGGGCCTCGTGCTGGATCTCTCCGAGCTAAGAGTTTTGCACAGACCTCTTGTCCCAAATATTTCGGGGATGGATAGCGTGGACCGCAATGTTTGGTAAATCTGTCCACCCTCGGGAGCCACTCCATAACCCGAGGCTGCACGAGCTCCAGCCATGGCTTGGCATACATACAGAGCAGAAGCCCACGTCCGAGCCCCGGACTGCACGGCATCGGGAAGGGCTGCTGTCACGGGACTCACGTTTGTCCTCACCATGCCGTCACGTTTGGTTCCAATGACGCTGAAGCAGCAGTCTGATAATACTGAGAACATCAGCTCAAAGGCCTGCGCATGCTTTCAAAGGGACGTCGGCACGATCTGCAGGCATCTTTAGTTTGATTGGCATTTCCTTGTGACCAGTTTTAATCCAAGTAGGCGGTAACGAGTGGGCGCTGTCTCCATGGCGACACACGCTTGTTTGTCACGCCAATGTACAGCGCCCCATCCGATGTTTTTGTTCCACGTGAGGTTGCAGGCATCCGTTTTACCTTTGGGCGAGCTTGTACACATCCGTTTTGTTTTCTTTCGTGTCAGCCTACACCACATTTTCCTATGTAAACCGGTTATATCGACATCAGCTTTGACGCCTAAGACATGCACAAATGTCCATCTACGAACACTTGCATGCAGGACAAATGTCAAACAGAAATTGACGCGTACCAAGTTTTGCACATACGAACTGTGCGACACGAGCACCAGCGATACCAACAACAGTGCCAACAAACATTCACGCACGAACTCTCGCGCTCGAACCCGTGCGACACATGACCCGCCAAAGAGTGCGCGCGCGCGGTCACCGACGACGCCAGCTGGTGCCGCGGGGCGTGCGCAGCCTGGGCCAATGCCGGCTGCTCACCAGCGTCAGCGCGCAACGTGCCGCGCGCGGTCATCGCAGTGCAATGCGTAGCTTCCCAGTGCCTGCACGTGCGCCACAAACCTGCGCCAAGCCCATCACCCGTGGCCCCCATGCGGCTCAAGCAGATAAAAAACAGCGAAACCCCACGTTCAAATCCCGGTCATCGCGCCCGACGTACTTTGGTTGAAACTTTCTGTTTTCGATCTGGCAGCACGCGCGATATGGTGACGACACGATTAGGTCGCGGCGTGCTCGCTGGTGTCGACATGTTAAGTTCGCAGCGTGCCCGCTGGTGACAGCACGGTACGTTCGCGGCATGCTCGCAGAAGACGACACGTTAAGTTTGTAACATGCTCGCTGGTGACGACACGTTAAGTTCGCGGCGTGCTCGCTGGTTTCGACACGTGAAGTTCGCGGCGTGTTCGCTGGTGACGACACGTTAAGCTCGCGGTGTGCTCGCTGGTTTCGACACGTGAAGTTCGCGGCGTGTTCGCTGGTGACGACACGTTAAGCTCCCGGTGTGCTCGCTGGTTTCGACACGTGAAGTTCGCGGCGTGTTCGCTGGTGACGACACGTTAAGCTCGCAGCGTGTTCGCTGGTGACGACACGTTAAGCTCGCGGCGTGCTCGCTGGTTTCGACACGTTAAGCTCGCGGCGTGCTCGCTGGTCTCGACACGTTAAGTTCGCGGCGTGTTCGCTGGTGACGACACGTTAAGCTCGCGGCGTGCTCGCTGGTTTCGACACGTTAAGTTCGCGGCGTGTTCGCTGGTGACGACACGTTAAGCTCGCGGCGTGCTCGTTGGTTTCGACACGTTAAGCTCGCGGCGTGCTCGCTGGTTTCGACACGTTAGGTTCGCGGCGTGCTCGCGGGTCCAGTGCGCTCGGGTTTCTGGGCATGCTGCATAAATACACCACCGCTGTCTGGCGGCCGACGTATATTGGACGCATGATAAACAGACACTGTTTGCAGATCATAAAATGGCGGAGTTTTTGGTTGAGTGTCATATCACACGCAGCCATGCCGAAGGGCGTCGTTCAATGCAAGCAACTGCATCTAGGTCGAGATTGTTCAAATCCATATCACAGCACGTGAAAGCGGTTGCAAAGGTCGTCATTGGCCTTCGCGCTACGTCACGATAACACGCTTGCACCTGACTTCGGCCTGCACTGCACCGAGTGCGGTCGGCAGCGTGCTTGATGACGTCACATGGGGTCGTCTTCGACGGAGCAACAAAGCCATGCGCCTGGCCGTGTTCGGTGGAGGATATCACAACACACACGGACGCGTCGGACCGCGGAAGCAGACCTGGTTCAGCCCGGAAGACAGATCTGATCGGTGGACAGAGCGGCAAACAGAACACAAGTCGGCCGGGAAGACCGTGGTCCGGGGTTCCGTGCAGGGCTTGAGTACTGGGCGCTCGTGGCTTCTATCAATGCATGCAGCATAACAACGGGCGACTTTTAAGGGTGTCATACGATGGACGTGCGGTAAAACCACGCGAGCGAGCAGGGACGTTAGTGACGCGTGCGGTGGGAGGTACACATCCTGGCTGAAACGTTTGCCATCTGGTTATCCTACGATTCACGTGTAATAGTCCTGCTCGCAATGGCGTAGGAGGGAGCGGTGCAGATGGTCTCCACAAAAGCAGGTGTCAATAAGTACCACAGCAGTACTTGACCTAGGCTGAGAGGTAAATCCATGTCGCGGTCACGTTCCTGTCATAACACCACCCATCTATGTCCAACTTGAAACCATGATATGATTTAATACCATGATACAGTTTAACGTCTCCTACGATCGAAGATAAGCAAATGCTCGTTGTTTTCAAGCCAAATTTGTCAGGCTCACCTATCACCATCATGAATACAGCTGACCTCTGTCAGCATGTCCGCGGCCTCCGTCCAAAATTTACATATTGGCGGCCAGTAGGTCGGGCTCGCCGGTAACTGTCGGGCGCCTCAGAGGTGCTAGCGCTATTGCAGTGCTCCATTTTCATAAATCAGAGGAGCTTGAGCCACACACATGCCCACTTCAAGTGAATAAGAAACTTCTGAGATTAAGACTACACTTCGCGCTTAACAATGCCACCAAGAACAGCCCCCCATAATCATGACACATTTAAGGCACTGGCGCACATTTGGTGAATATTCGATATAACTTAAAACACCACGTAAGCGCTTATCCTCAGTAAATATTCCGTCACTTTCTTGCATTTTGAACGTCAAACTGATCCAACGAACACTTCAACGGCAATGCCAGGGTGCTGATAGTGCGCGGCATATCTTAACTGACGTCATCTTTTGCGCAGTCCCAAACAAGACGTCAAGGGCGACCACGATCTGCCACGTAAGGGGCCACGGTATGCTCCGTTATCTGCGTTTTCACGGGACCCGAGCGAGCCAGGAAACAATACACGGTACGAACAGACCCTAGCGCGAGAGGGTGACCTCGTTGAAGACAACGCACGCCCGGGGCACACATTCCGCAGACCACAATGCCATGGATTCGATGTAGAACTACCCGCGTGGTAACGTGTGCAGACGACTCAAGCATGAGATAGTACCTCGCATCAACATTGGAAGGCTTCGTGTGAAAATTTTTACTTTCGTTTCGTACGAAAATCACGGCAAGTTCGGCATTGGGATGACAACTTCTCGTAGTAGCGCGAGGGTCACATCAGCTGTATCACAAGCGCTGTGCTCTATGCTTTATGTAGCTATGTTTCAGGGCCCCAAACAGCACCACACCACAACGATGCTGTTCTTTGGCGCATCGTTAGTCGAGAAATTCTACCATCATCTCACATGTTACTTCTTTATGAAAATGGTCACGTATGGCTGAAGCTCACGATAATTACTAAAAAATCGCACTGAAATGATACACGCTTCTGGGACAGTCATGAATGGGCGTGTCTAATGTGTATGGTCGCAGCGTGCAACGTCACTACACAGCATGCCCAGAGTCAGCCGACCCATTCGACACGTCCCACGCGTACAGACGGGACGGGCAGACCGCGTCCCGGCCGGGCAGCGGCCGAGCCCCGGCCGAGCAGCGGTCGAACCCCGGCCGGGCAGCGGCCGAGCCCCCGCCGGGCAGCGGCCGAGCCCCGGCCGGGCAGCGGCCGACCCTGGTCGGGCAGCGGCCGACCCCGGCCAGGCAGCGACAGAGCCCCGGCCGGGCGGCGGCCGACCCCGGCCGGGCCGCCGCCCTGCTCCGTCTGCCGGTCAGCGGGGCGGCCGCGACGACGGCAGCGACGGCGGCGACGAGCGGCGGCCATCGGACGCCGCAGACTCACCGTCGCGACCGGCGGCGGCCTCCTGCGACAGCAGCTCCAGACTGCTCCAGCGGGCCAGCGAGGCGCGCTCGTCCACCTCCTCTGCGGCCAGCCGGCGGAGAGGGGGCGAGGTCAGGCGCCGGAAGCCAGATCCGGACAGGCGAGAGCGACACGACAGGGGCGCAGGCGAACGGTGCGCTGGTGACCGTGTGAGCAGGGGTCCCGGGGCACTTCGACGAGATGTTGAGGGGAGAAGGACATGTAAGTATAGTCATACGGGAGCGGGGAGGAGCGGAGAGGAGCGAAAAGGAGAGAGGAAGTGAGGAGAAGACAAGAGTGGAGGGGAGAGGAGAGAAGAGGACAAGACGGGAGGGGAGGGAAGAGAAGAGAAGAGGAGAGGAGAGAAGAGGAGAGAAGAGGAGAGGGGAGGAGAGGAGAGGAGAGGAGAGGAGAGGAGGAGAGATGAGAGAATAGGAGAGAACAGGGGAAAGAGAAGAGGAAGGGAGAGGAGAGAAGAACAGAGCAAGGAGAGAGGGGGGAAGGGAGGGATGAGAAGGAGGGGATCCCCCATCCTAAAGGATGGAGGATCAGATATTGGGATTGGAAGGGAGAGGAGAGCAGAGCAGATAAAAGGGGAGCAACGTCGGGAGAATGAGACCATCCAACCCACACACGTGCCACAGCAAGTGTGGTTTATCAAGTGCCACTAGTGAAATACTCGGTGATAATCCAGTGCAAACGTGCCGACATGTCAAAACCCACGACAGGCAGACCTCATTCGTGACCAACTTGAGCCCTCCCAAGGCAGCTAGCTCCAAACGGCCATGCATACCAAGCCGAGACTGGTGCTTACGGGCATTCCGTGACCATCTCCCTATATCTGTCTCTGTGCAGTGTGCTGGCTACCAACGACTAGGGGTGCACGTGTACGGCAGCTAGGGGCGTGTCAGTGTGCAGCTAGGGGTGTGTAGGTATGCGCAGTGCGAGCGGCCCAGCGGAGCGTGCGCTCGGTTCCCCGGGCCGGTCGGTCAGACGAATACAGCGCGCTCTGCTCCCACCTCGCCGCCGGCCCCATGCTGACCCGCGCCCCGCGTCCTCCCCTCCGCCGGCGCTAGTATGTACACTGTACAAGCCGCACGGTCAGCAAGCCGGGGCAGCGCGCCCAAACACGATGCAGATGCCGCCTATGGGTCGTGACAACGCGCCGGGCCGTCCGCGACATCAGACCAGCATCGCAGCGCTCTCGGCCAGCACCAAGCCTGCGTTACAACGTGTCTGGACAGCGTGACAACGTGCCTGGCTCGCGCCAGGCAGTGTTGCAACGTGCCTGGCTCGCGCCAGGCAGCGTTACAACACGCGTCAGGCCAGCGCTGCAGTCGACTACGAAAGGCCCAGCGTTTGACGCTTGACAGAAACAATACTTAGGCTTTCGGGTACGGGACGGCCACCATACGTACCCTTGATAGTGGGTATCACAAAGCCTAAAACGGTGCGTTGGCATTAGAGGAGCTGACGACCGGTCTGGCATAACAGCTGAATACATCCCTGGACGACCACTTTGGACCATGACAGCCGGTTTGTTAACTAGGCGGCTGTTCTCTGACGGCCGTCAGAAACAGTTAACATGGGGCATAGTTTGTATATACGCTCATCACATAAGCAAGCAAGTGCCGGGCCACCAAAATAATCGGGTCTATCCCGCAGCCGGTGCGTCGGTGGCGCCTCAACACTGAGACGTGGTTTGCAGCTTCACATGACAGTCGTCGACGACACATTCGTCCCTGCGTAAGGGAGCAGGCCTGGGTTTGCACACGAATCACGCTCGTACAAGACGGTGGGAGGACGATGGTTAACACCGGCGGCACGTGTCATAGAAGTGCATCAGAAGTCAGGTAACGACCTCAGAACTGACTGAAATTCGAGACCTCTATCGACACCAAAACAACAGGCCCGAAGTTCCGTGGAAGCTTGGGAAAGACAGTAGATGATAATACAGTCTTCCAAAGCTCGGTTATCCGGGTAAGGGCGGCTAGTGAAACGTTTGTGGTGCGGGACTAGCGTCGGTTATAAGCGACGGCTAATGAACAGAGCACCTCAGCTAACGCCTCTGACCGAGCTATCTCACACCGCGCCCAGAGCCGACGACAATCGCGAGCAGGCGCGAGTACCGTGCACCCAGCACCCTCGACCGCCCTCGCACCCACACGGACGGGTTTGCGTTGCGGTCGGCTGGCCAGCCCGTCCCCCGCGCCAAACCTGAACTGTACCGCCGTCAGCCGGCTGCGGCCGCTCGCCGGCTGCGTGTGAGCCCGGCATCGCTCACCTTCGCAGTCGAAGAACTCCTCATCGGAGGAGGCGTTGACGGAGTCGCGCCGGATGCTCTCCATGCGCCAGTTGGCCAGCTGCGCCTCCAGGCCGGCCTTGCCCGACACAGAGCCTGCCGCGCCACGGGTGGGTGGCTGTGACGACGCTGAGCGGGGCCGGCGACGCTGGGACAGTGCGCAACACCGGGCAGTAGCGACAGGCGCACGCGGCGGCCGGCTGGCGAGCGCGGCACAGCCCCCCCCCCCCTCCCCCCCCTCCCCCCCCCGTGTCAGCAGCCGCGGCGGTGGCTCAAAGCGGTGACAGACGCACCACCACTCAGCCGCGTCCTGCTGAACACCAGAAGCCTGGCAGTGGTGCCTGGCCGGCAGGAGGCCCATGATGCTCCCCGTGTGGCCCGAAGCCCGCTGTTCCGCCGCGTGGCCATCTGCCGTTCACCCGACAACACAGCGTGACGACCCGCCCTCCGAGCCCCTCGTCTCGCGGCGGGGTCACCGCACACAGAAGACGCCCCTTTATCGGGCCGCGACACACGCTCAGCCGCCGCCGTCCAGCGTCGCTGCGCCCGCCCCAGCACCCGCCCGCGTTCCACGGGTGCCCCTTCCCTCGCGGAGCAGCCAGCCGGGGGTGGGGCACGCACCGGGCGAGTGGAGCGTCAGGCGGGAGCTGCTGCGTGACCAGAGGCTGCGGCGCGCCTCAGCGTCGGCCGCCTCGGTGCCGCGCTCGGCCGGCTCGCCGGCGCGCTCCGGCTCGGCGTCAGAGCCGGCCGGCTCGTCGGCGCCGCCGAAGCGCGCCGCCAGCAGCCGCTGCGTGTCGGCCTCGATGCGGCGGATGTCGTCGATGGTGAGGCCGTGCCACTCGTCCTGCCACGCCCACGCCTGGCGGTGCGCGCGCAGCATAGTCTTGCGCAGCGCTGCCGGCGGCACACACCCGCGGGCGGGAGTCAGTATGCCACGTGCGCTACACGTGGGGTGATCTATTTTGCCTCCTCGCGGAGGCAAAATGGCAGCAGTGAGTTTGCCTCCGCGAGGAGACAAGCTCACTGCTGCTGCACACCGGCGACCTAACAAGATGAAAGCATTCGAGCACTGAGTGCTTAAACACATCAAAGTTTTCAAACATTCACGAATACACGGTTCAAGGACTGTTTGCGATTAACCTACCTCATCACGTTTCCCAGACATTGCCGCAAGACCTAAGCCAAAAGCGACGCGTAAGTCGCTGCAACCGAACGTGCTCAGCACCAACCCCCCTCTAGCGTCCGCTACAGTCTCACCGATATCGTGGATGAACTTTTCGATCTTGCTCTGCATGCCCCAGTAGCGAAACTCGACCTTGCACAGCTTGTAGGCGCACATCAGGGCGCGGCCATTGGGCAGCGGTGTCTGCTTCCCCTGCGGACGCGCGCGTACAGCGATCACCGCCCGACATCGGCGGCCTCTCATGGGGGGGCTGGCGCAACAGGTGGCATGGCAGTACACGAACACAGCCGGCACAAACAGGCCAGAGTTGGCCGATCTCTGGGCCAGGTGGGCAGATGTACGGCTGGTGTCGATACAGATGTACGGTTGGTGCGTACACAGGGGCTCGGTTGGCAGACGTACGGCTGGTGCGACACAGGGGCTCGGTTGGCACGAACAGAACCAAAACCAGCGCACACGTAGACATAACCGTTTCTGGATGCATGGATCTAGCCATCCCTGGTGGTTCCGTTGATACCTCCGGATCCTATCATAACCGACAGCTGCGCCCTTACTCCAGGGTCCAGCTGTGTCCATACCTGACCGCTGACCAGCACTCTGGGACCCTAACCATATGTGGTGGTCTCGTCAGTACCTTTACATCCCGCCGCACCTGACGGTCGCTCCACCACCCCTGGCCTCCGCCACACCTGACGGTCGCTACACCACCCCTGGCCTCCGTCACACCTGACGGTCGCTCCACCACCCCCGGCCTCCGCCACACCCGACGGTCGCTCCACCACCGCTGGCCCCCGCCACACCTGACGGTCGCTCCACCACCCCTGGCCCCCACCACACATGACGATCGCTCCATCACCCCTGGCCCCCACCACACCTGACAGTCGCTCCACCACCCCTGGCCCCCACCACGCCTGACAGTCGCTCCACCACCCCTAGCCCCCACCACACCTGACAGTCGCTCCACCACCCCTGGCCCCCACCACACCTGACAGTCGCTCCCCCACCCCTGGCCCCCACCACACATGACGATCGCTCCACCACCCCTGCCCCTCGCCACACCTGAAGTCGCTCCACCACATCTTGCCCCCACCATACCTGACAGTCGCTCCAGTACTCGCTGATCCAGTCGTCGCCGAGCGGGCCGCGGCCGGTACGCTGCGAGACGAAGAGGCGCGGGTCCTCCTCGCGCACGTAGTCGCCCACGCCCAGCTGGTCGCGCACCACATCTATCAGATCTGGCGGCAAGCGAGGGGAGGCGGTGAGGCGAGCTGGAGCCGACAGCTGCGCAGGCCGCCTCTCCCCTCCCAGCCAACATCGGGAGCGGACCCTCGCCCCCCCCCCCCCTCCCCGCCGGCGTGGGAGGCGGACCCTCGCTCCCGCGCCACCGGCGACAGGTTCTTATCCGCCGGGGCAGCGACGGACGGCTGGGGAAGACGCCGCCGGGATCCAGCTGCGGTTTGTGTGCGGCTGTGTGTGCGCCCGAGAGGCAGGCGAGGAGCGGCTGGGCTGGGCTGTGCTGCGCTGTGCCTGTCCTGCAGCGTCCACTGAGCTCTGTCCACTGAGGAGGTGGAGTGGTCCGAACGGTGCCGTAAGTCTGGCGGACGACGACATCGACACACCGCGCTGAGCCATATGGTGCCTCACGGAGCCACCAACACTTTTCTGGGAAACAGAATCCTTGTTGTTCGTGTTTCCTCGCCATACAGCGAGGAAACATGGAACATGGGCCTCTTTTGAGGTCTCGTGGTCTTTCTCGTCGACCTACAGGCTATGTTAATGCCCGGAAAGGTTAGCCACTCTGCTTACACTCAAGCAAGAAACGAATATTTTTACTTTCACACGACCATGGACACGGCAGGGTTACAGAGATAAGGTCTGATGATGAAATCTTATCCCAAACCACACCGTATCCATACCGCATACCCACCACGAGCCAAGCATACGCCTTGTCTGCATAATACCGTGTTCTGCCACGGCATACAACAAACTTGCAACGGGCTAGTTTGCAGAGTGATGAGAGAGAGTGATGATAGAGAGTGATGAGAGCGATAGCGAGAGCGGAGCGAGAGCGAGAGCGAGAAGCGAGAGCGAGAGCGAGAGCGAGAGCGAGAGCGAGAGCGAGAGCGAGAGCGAGAGCAGATCGAGAGCGAGAGCGAGAGCGAGAGCGAGAGCGAGAGCGGAGCGAGAGCGAGATAGAGAGAGAGAGAGAATAGAGAGGGAGAGAGAGAGATAGAAGAAGAGAGAGAGAGAGAGATAGAAGAGAGAGAGAGAGATAGAGAGAGAGAGAGAGAGAGAGAGAGAGAGAGAAGAGAGCGAGAGAGAAGATAGAGAGAGGAGATAGGAGAGAGAGAGAGAGAGAAGAGAGAGAAGAGAATAGAGAGAGAGAGAGAAGAGAGAGAGAGAGGAGAGAGGGAGAGAGAGAGGATATAGAGAGGGAGAGAGAGAGGCGGTCAAGGCTCTACCTTTACCCGCAAACACCGTCTCATGGTGGTGAGTTTTTTCATACCAACGGAGCCCGGCGAAAATGCACGCGGTATACGGCATACGCGCCTCTGACAACACCCCGGGAGCGGGGGAAGCCGTACAAATGTACTACAGGACAGGCACGCCAGTGATAAGGCTTCACTTGAAGAAGAGCTTCCGCAAAAGTTGGCAGGTTACGGTAAGCGCTCAAAAGATCAAAGATCAAAGGAAAACACAGCCTAACGTACACTTAATGACATCAATGGACCCATGTCGGGCTGGTGGTATACGCTCACTAAGACGCACCCACACAGTGCAAGGTTGACAGTCATCCCAAATGACAAAAAAAAAAAAATGCACGGTGAGGGTTTGGCACAATTCCAGTGTGGCTTTTCGAGTCCTGGCTCCGTGCCTGACTGGCTTCCTTCAACTTTCACCTCGCATCGAAAAATGCAATTTATGTAGTTCCCTACAGGTTTACACACAAACACCGGTGTTGGCGGCATTTACTGGCTGGCGATGCCAAAACATGCCACCTTCGCATGACGACATGATCAGCATGCCTTGATATGGCATGAGCAAGGTATGGTATGCAAAGTATGGCATGGGCAAGACAACCAAGGCCACTGTGACAACAAACGGCAAGCCGAGACAGCCGGTCTGTCAACCGGCGCGGGTGCTGCGACTGACTGAGAACTCGCTCACGGCTGAACGCAAAGCGCGCTGAGCCAAAGGTCCGCGGAGCGTTTACAGCCTCCCACCTATCCCGTCCAATCTGTCGAGATCGGGACCATTTCCTGCCTAAAGCAGGCCTGTTTGACGGCCATTACGCAGCGCTGGCTCAGGCGGAGATACCGAGGACGGATCGAGACCTCTGACAGGGCAGCGGCTGACAACACCACGCCGGCCTGGTTTGAGAGCAAGGCGAAGCGGCTGCGCTGAGTCGGTAGGGGGCAAGCTCATCACGATCCCAGCGCGGAGACACTCTCGGGGGGCGCGCCGGTGTCGATGTATCGGCCGGCATCGACCGCCGCCGTTGCTGACGACAGCGCAGAGTCGCGCTAAAAACGGCCGCTGTTCGTGCGGCGCGGCTCTAATTCAGACAGATCACGTCACGGTTCAAGCGGCTCCCCAGCCACGGGCGTCGCCACCGGACGGCCCCACGGTCACTGACGCCGTCCCTGAACAGCTCCAGTGTCACGGACACCGTCCCCGAACGGCTCCAGGGTGACTGGCGCCGTCCCCGAACGGCTCCAGGATTACTGACGCCGACTCTAAACGGTTCTAGGGTCACGGACGCCGTCCCTGAACGGCTCCAGGGCCACGAACACTGTCCCCGAACGGCTCCAAGGTCACAGGACAGCGTCACTGAACGGCTCCAGGGTCATGGACACTGTCCTGAACGGTTCTAGTGTCAAGAACACCGTCTCCAAACGGCTCCTGGGTCAATGACGCCGTCCCTGAACGGTTCCAGGGTCATGGACGCTGTTCCTGAACGGCCCCAGGGTCATGGACATCGTCCCTGAACGGCTCCAGGGTCACGGACGCCGTCCCTGAACGTCTCTGGCTGGACGAGACGCCGGCGGTGTCGGGGACCCCGAGTGACGTCCGGGTCAGCCCGTCACCAGTGGCGCGCGCGTAACGTCCGGTGTAGCAGTAGTGGGGCCGATGGTGTCCGTCTCACAGGGGAGAGGACCAAGGACAGCACCAGTCTCTGGAGAAGACGGCGTCAGTCTCTGGAGAGGACTGCCCCAGTCCCTGGAGGGGACAGAGGAGAGGACCGAGGACGGCACCAGTCTGTGCGGAAGATGGCGCCAGTCCCTGGGGAGAACGCAACTACACGGCATGTTGGGCCCCGATTGCCCGGGCAACAAGCCACGAGAAGATCCTGTCGAAACCGACGAGAGTAACACAGACGCGGGTGTCAGTCGACTGCTGGGTCAAACCAGCTCTGAGGAAAAACGATATCACCCATGAACCTAACCGCTCCACCTCCTCGCTGGGCCTCAAAATGACAACACGGAGAGGTTGAACTAAGGACAGGCCTGTGCAGGGTCGGTCATACTTCGATCGGTCATACCGAGTGTGGCGTGACTTCACGCTGGCGTGAACGGCACTCCGGCGGTGAATCAACGCCCTGCCAAGAGTTGGGAATGACAACTGTCATCGAAATGTTGCAACACCTAAATTAGTCCTAGCGAGTTTCCAGTACATCCAGCGATGCATCTATGACCAGCATGTTAGACTGCAGCTGCACTTAACCCCCCGCCGCATCAGTGGTCACCTAAGCCGTCTTTATATTGGTAGTGCGGAGCCAGCACAGGCAGCCGCCTATACTTATATTCCTACGCTCAAATGACATTAAACTGTGTATGCAAAACACCTGCCCGACGACACGTTTAGGTTACAGGCTTCAACAAGTCGCACCGCACGACATTTGGGCTACTGATCTTTTTGGCTGGCCACCCAGCCGAACCAGCGTCACAAGTGCGTCCAGAATAAGACGCTAGATCACACTTGCCGCATCCTCCGTTCGATCGCTGGCATGCCGATTACAAAATGTGGTTACTGTACACTGACTTAATGATTTCAAATGACTACTGTAGCGTCAAACGGGTGACGGTATGCATCGCAGAGGCATACTGCCCGCCATGAGCATAATCTAGCTTACACATTTCAAGTTTTCTTTTGGCGGAACGTGCATGCTTAAGTACCAATAAAACGCCGCGAAACTAACCCATTCCTTGTTTCCTTCCACACAACATGCTAAACAGTTCAGAAGTTTTGACAGCGACCGCACAGTTTCCACGCGGGCAAACACGCGCGCGGGCAAACATGGCATTTGGCCAGCCGGAGCGCCAGGCCGCGCCACAGCCTCCCGTCGGCCTGGACCGATTTGTAGCCCGATGACAGGACTGGTTTAATAAGGCTTGAAATGCGTAACGAAAGTTAGTTTCTGGATATGTACGGATACTTGGATATATTTGTCGTCCCCATGTGGGGAATTTGTGTTCAGCGGCTGCTCAAAATGTTAAGTGCGACATTTCAACGTTCGAGTGGATAGCGAAATACAGCGAGCTTCTCGAAACCACTTCCGATTTCGGACGCGAATGGTCCAGGAGGGCTTCCTGCAGCTTGCGGACCCGTCGCGGAAAGTGATGACCATATGAGGTATCATAATTATTTAAGGAAATTACACAATGTAACTTTTTATCATCAATTTAGTGCAAATGAATGCATCAGGTTATGCCTTAGCATAATCAACGTGTTAGTGTATAGGTGTAAATAGCATCTGTAAATGCTGACACACCAGACAAGGACGATGGTCAGAACAATCATTCGATCCGCGATGAACCATGACCCAAAGGAGCAAAGCAACGTACTTATGGAAAACCCCAAGCCTGTGTTCCCAACCATGCGCGCTGGCTATATTTGCCTGACCTTTACCACAGCATCTCTGACGATATTTATATCTTCAGTTCCCAGATGCGGTTTCGTGAAACCCTAAAAGCTAATCCGCCATTCACGACAGCACACCAGGCCGCTCTGCCAGGCCGGCAGTGTAGTCACCAACCAGGACCGCATCCAGGAGCCGGGGCTGACGTCACATACCAGTGACGTGACGTCACACGCCCGCGGTCCATCGCAACAACGGCCGCCGGGACAGCAGCGCGCGTTGAAAGCGCGGCGTGGGATCGACGGGAGCAGACGCTATGACGTCACCACATCGTCCTTCAGTCAGCCGGAGCAGGGCCACCGCCCGCCCGAAACCGGCGCCATGACGCCACGGCACTGCGCGGCACCTGCATTGCAATCCCGGTAGCACAGCAGCCCAGCTTCCTCGGACTTGCACGGGCTTAGAAAGAGTTCACGAACGGTCGACCGTCACAAAACATCGTCGTGTTTTCCCAATAATTGGGGAGTGGAAACCCGTCTCGCAGCCAGGCATGTTTTCGAGCTGCACAGGAGATAGAGGCCCGACACGAACATCTGGCAGCGGCCACAGCAAAGCCACAGGATGCACATTTCCATCATAACCATCCCGCAGCACGGACCATTTCGGGCGATGCCGTCAGGATCTGCGCAAACAGCCACGACACAAGGGCCGCAGCAGCCCATGACGTCACTGGCGGGCGTGTGACGCCACACGCCACTGACCTACGGTTCGCCCGCCCAGCTCTGCTTTGCTCAGCTGGAACACGTTCTCCTGGTGACCGCCGTCGTTGAAGTAGTACGTCTCTATCTGCAGGCTGAACTTCTCGACGAACGGGCAGGTGTAGCGCGTCTTGGTGTACGGGTAGGCGTTCCATGCTTCCTCCTCCACCGTCAACGCTGACTTCGGCAGCAGGCTCTTGAACCAGCCTGATGGTAGGGAAACAGATCACACCATGTACGTAAAGCTGGCGGCTGAGGCGACGTCACTACAGAGAGGACCGATGGGACGCCTCCACCGGCGGGCGTCATTGGGACCGGACCGCTTGCACACCCGGTGTGAGCTGCTAAGTCTTTCAGCGGTGTATGACATGCGGCCGGGCGTCGAATCGTCCGAAACATACAGTGCGATGGCCGACGTGGGGCATGCCACGGCATAACGCTGCTGAAAGCCCGCGATTATGCACAGGGGAGGCGAAACGTCTTCATAACTGGGAGATTGGAGATGGGCAACTCGACTTTATGTCGTTTCTTTCCACGCATCGCCGAAGGGTAACATCAAATTCCGCCCGCGTTATGGTGACTGTCCCCTCCGCCTCCCCCTTTAATCAGCCGCTTCTGAAGACGGGCTGATTTCACTGGCGAGCTAGCCGACATCAGACCCGCTGAACACTGCACGTCATGAGTCATAGGCCCCTCGTCTGGCGCTCGTCCCGTGCCAGCGGCGCGGTCTTCCTGTCGTCACACCAGGCCGCCTCCGACTCGGGCGGCGCTGGCTGCTGCTGCCGGCGGCGAGGCTGCCGTCGGGCGACATGGGACACGCCCGCCGCCGCCGCCCGGCGCTCGGTCAGCGCCCGCCCCGCCCAGTCCTTCGTCTCCTCACCGGTCTCATTCACGACACGAGGAACAGCGCCTCTCCTTTTGAATCAGCAAGTCCCTGCGCGCAGTTCAATCGTTGTTAAAGCCAACATACCAACCTGCTCTCGCGTGGAGTCGCGCTGACCGAACGCTTCGCGCAGGCGGGCATATTGGATGCCTGGTGCCAGCGTGTGTGCGCAGCTCCTGCGCTCTTTGCACAGTTATCTCTGTGCACCGGCACATCCGCCTGCTCCTGGTGACGGCCGCGCGGCGGTGCGCAGGCTGTACCGGTGAGGATTGTCACCGCCCAGCGCGACGACACCGCGACATGTCAGACGCCGGCGGACGGTGACCAGCCACTGACGTACTGAGGGCCGGCCGCTGACGGACTGAGGGTCAGCCACTGACGGACTGAGGGCCGGTCACTGATGGACTGAGGGCCGGCCACTGACGGACTGAGGACCGGCTACTGACACAATGAGGACCGGCCACTGACGGACTGAGGACCGGTTACTGACGGACCGGGGACCGGTCACTGACGGACTGAGGACCGGCTGCTGACACACTGAGGACCGGTCACTGACGGACTGAGGGTCGGCCACTGACAGACTGGGGACCGGTCACTGACGGACTGAGAACCGGCCACCGACGGACTGAGGACCGGCCACTGACGGACTGAGGGTCGGCCACTGACGGACTGAGGACCGGTCACTGACGGATTGAGGACTGGTCACTGACGGACTGAGGACCGGCTGCTGACACACTGAGGGCCAGTAACGGCCAATGACGCATGATGCCGTCACACACCGGCGCACCGCAGGACCGGACCGGACCGGACCGGACTGCTCCGGAGCTGTCGTCACATGCCCCTGGTGCCGTGACGGCCGCGAGCCTCGCGCCGCCGAGTGCAGCGGACCCGGCCGGGCCGGGCGGGCCGCTGCCCGCGCCGCAGGCCACAGGTGAACCGGAGGCCCGGCCCCGCACCGTTCTGCCCACGGGCTCCGAACCCCAGGGCCGGCCATGGGCTGCAGAGGCACGGCATGCAGCAGCCAGTCACGGTATTTTGGAAACTACAACATCCGCAGTATCCCAGTCTAGTATCATATGCCGTTTTTATCACATACAGCATCATGTCATTATCGCAGCGGTATTAGTATCAGCTTACAGTATATAGCGAGCTGATAGTCACAAAGACGCAGCCGCAATGGCCGGAACTTCAAAAGTGGGCAGATCATACCAGAGCATTGATACACCACACGCATCCTTGCCCCGACTAACCGTTGCGCAAACGCCAGGCGTAGAAGCTTCATAACCGGTTTAATTAGACATTTCCCAGGCCGAAGCCAGGGGAGACGGCCATAGTGACGCCAGGAATCCCGCAAGCCACACATGCCAGCGTTCCCGCCATTAGGACGCTGTAGTTAAATCGCCCGGCTCGCTGTGTCACCACCGTGTTGCGCCACCGCCCCGGAGGGTCGGTGTGTAAATGAGGCGGCGCCAGGCCGAGCTGCGCCGCCTGCCTGGGATTGCGCGGCGCTGGTTGGCCGTCCCGGGTGTCGAAGCGGCAGGCCGCTGTCCGCGGGCCGGCCGTGGCTTTTGGGAGAGAACGTCAGACCGGCGGTCGCCAGACCTCTGGTCTGTGAGCAGACCCTGTCGTCCGCGTGCCTGACGGGTGGCGCCCGTGCCGCGAGATCGCCAGCTGCCCCCCCCCCCCCCCCCTTGCCGTCCGGAACACAGTTCCGAGACCCGGCCGCCGGCCCGAGCCACCAGCCGAACCACCGGCCGTTCAGCCGGACCCGGTCCCAAGCCGCACCCGGGGTCACGGCGGGGTCGCTCCAGACGGGCCCGGGTCACGCCCGACGCCGGCTCCCCATGCCCGCTTGAACAGCGCTCACGCTACACTGCACCCACCGAGAGGTGCAGTGTCGCATGACACGTACAGCCTTGGACAGGGCCGGCTGACGGGAACCGCGAACGACCTACCATGCCCAATATCTACCAGGTGATCTTCACCGCTGCGTCATTGTTCATGCACACAATGCAAAGCACACAATGGCAATGCCCCCGGGCCATCGTCGGCGTGAATCAAACGCGCGTTTACATAAAGGTACATTCACGTCGACTCGGCGGAGGGGAGAGCCGCTGTCGGTACACTCTGCGAGCCCCGACGACCCCCATTCATGGCCCCGACGAATTAATTTCCAGGCGGGGTAAAGCTACGGGTGTGCGGGAGTACGTCACGGATTTATTGCGCCGGTAAATGTGAAATCGGCAGCGTGGACAGAGGGCACACAGGCGTTCCAAGGTCCTGCTGAGTGTTCGGGGATGTAAGCACACTTTACACGTCGAATAGTGGGGCGGCAAACAGCTGCAATCCACTGGTCATGTTCAGGGCGGCCGGCGAGGTACCCAGGAGGGCGTGTCATGTGAACGCGACAGTCAGGTGGCTGTCGTCAATCGCCACGACAGTCCGCGCCACCGACTCGAGAACGCGCACCAGACGAGGAGCCGACGTGGAAGGTCTAGTCTGTGTGTTGGCTGCACACGCGTGGTAGATGACTGCGGACGGCGGATTAGATTTCGTGCTTGTTTCAGGACCATACACCGGGCCAGCGATGCGCTTTAGGTACATATTTGACCAACGACATTTTGTGGGTGCTTCGAGTACACCTACCGGGCAGGTTGCTACCGACGTGATGGATTATGTATGTATTTTGAGTACACACAGCGGGCAGGTGGCTGCCGACGTGGTGCATTTTGTGGGTGTTTTGAGTACACCTACCGGGAAGGCGGCTACCGACGTGGTAGATTGTATGTGCTTCGGGTACACTTACCGGGCAGGCGGTTGCCGACGCGGTACATTTTGTGTGTTTGAGTACACACACCGGGCAGGTGGCTGCCGACGCGGTAAACTTTGCGGATGTTTCGGGTACACCTACCGGGCAGGCGGCTACCCACGCGGTAGATTCTATGTATTTCGGGTACACCTACCGGGTAGGTGACTGCCGACGTGGTGGATTTTGTGTATTTCGGGTACACCTACCGGGCAGGTGACTGCCGACGTGGTAGATTTTGTGTGTGTACTGCCCGCTACCGCCAGGACCGTCCTCGTACGGTTCGTTGACCAGAATCTCGACGCCGCTGCCTTCACCGTGCGTCTCATCCCGGCTCTTCTTCTGCGGGGTCAGACGAGGCCACAGTCAGGTCATGCCCGAGAGAGGGAGAAAGCGCCATCCGATCAGCTCCGGTCAGACGGGGTCAGTGGCGGCCGCGCAATGTCAGGTCAGGTAAGACACGCCCACGCGAAGGTCGCGCACGACCCATTCGAATGCGTCGTGTACACACGCACAGACACGCATGCCAGCAGCCTGTTTGTCAGGCCCGGCGCGTGCCGTCCGCGCCTCTCAGGCAACATCACGCACCGTACCGCGACACGAACCGCCTCGGCTAGCTACTTACGGCGCACAAAACACGGCACCGTGCCATCGCGGCCGCCATCGGACGACGGGCGACCAGCCGCGGAGGCCGCGGCGCCTCCACAGCACGCGGTGCCGTACGGCCGCCGATCGGCTCCCTCACCAGGCGGAGTGATCACACTCGTGCCGCAACAGGCGGAGTGACCACACTCGTGCCGCACTCGCAGGGCGATCATAAACACGGCAGGGTCGGGTACCGCGGCGAAACACGCACAGCTGGGCGATCTGGTACTCACAGTGATCATGTACAGGTGGGCGATCTGGTACTCACAGCGATCATGCACAGCTGGGCGATCCGGTACTCAGAGCGCTCATGTACAGCTGGGCGATCCGGTGCTTAGCGATCATATACAGCTGGGCGATCCGATACTCGCAGCGATCATGTACAGTTGGGCGATCCGGTACTCACAGCGATCATGTACAGCTGGGCGATCCGGTACTCGTCGACGGTGAGCGGCAGCGGTATTCGGTATTCCTTGATGAGCATGGCGGAGACGCGGTCGGCGAGCTGGCGGCCCTGCCGAGGCCCGCGCGGCTACAGCTGCGGCAGCGGCGACGGAGCTGGCGTCAGCGGCCGCGCCCGCACCTCAGCCCTGCCACTCTCACACGCACAAACGCGCACGCACACGCACACGCGCGCGTCCCGCCCCTGCAGACACGGCAGCGCGGCCGCCGGCCCCACGGCCGTGACCGCCAGGAGTCCCCTGACAAGGCCGCGGGCGACCGCCTGCCGAGCGGCGGCCGGCGGCGGGAGGGGGCGGGGCGGCGGGGGCGCGCGCGCGCACCGCGGTCCCTGTCGGCTATCTGCGGCCGCAGCCCGGCGCCGGCCGGCCCTGCCGCTCGCCAGTGAGCCGGACCGGACCGGGCGGCCAGATAGCGTCGACTCGGTGCCGCACTATCTTGTCCGACCGGCGACACGGCGCGGCCGACCGGCGGAGGGGCCGTCATGGCCCGCACGAGGCACGTCCGTCACGGTCGGCACGTGACGCACCCGTCACGGCCGGCACATGACACATCCGTCACGGCCGGCACATGGCACATCCCTCACTGCTGGTACGTGGCGCATCCGTCACGACTGGCACATGACGTGTCCGTCACGATCAGTAGAACATGGCACATCCGTCACAGCCAGCACATGGTCACGGCCAGCACATGGAAAATCCGTCACGGCTGGCACACGGGACATCCGTCACGGCTAGCACGCGGCACGCTCGTCACGGCCGACACGTCACGGTTGGCGGAGGCCGCACATGTCAGCAGTCACTGGCAACACACACCGTTCGCCGCAACCAGCGTGTGCATACCGTAGTATTCATTACGATCCCTTGTCTGTACGTGATGAGAAAGCAAAAAATCCACCGGGCGACGTTCTGGCCGCGCGCGCCAACATACCCTCTGATCTTAAATGGACAAAAATCCTGTTCAAAACGCTGCTCACCCCCAACAAATTCTGAACAACCAAACTACCTTAAAGTCCGTGATTTCTTTTCGAGTGTAGCATGAGAACAAACGACGGATTCTGTCAAAACGCAAGATGTCAACTGAAGCACACGAGCGTGTTATGTACCGTGCCGTGTCCTCAATTCAAGTCATTCTATGTGCGGCACAATCACTTTATGCAAAGACCCACCGATTTCCAACGCATTGATCTGCATCAGATAGTCTTGGTGTCAACTGCACGTTTATCATCCCGTTTATCAGGCGTTAAATATGATTTTGAAGCTCTTTGAGCCATAATAATGCAATGCATCCTTGGTCATAGCTGACTAAAAAGTGATCAAACTGGTCGCTTTAACCCGAAGCCGCCGAGAGAAAACATGTCACCATTTAGCGCGCAGTATGCACTAAAAGGAGCATCCACCACAGCACATGATGGGTAACGTGGGTAAACTGATCACTAAACCGGGGAGATGCACGAATTCAACTGCTTCAACGGCCCAACAAAACGTCACGGAACACTCTGCATTCAAATAGCATCACCAAGTCCAGCTGGCTGCCCTGCTTGGCAGTGTCCATGGGACAGGAACCGGCTGCCATTTTTAACAAGATGACGAGACCGGATCAAGGCACAAATTGGTCCACAAAATTTCCCTGTCAACCTTATCAGGAAGCGGCCCACCGTCCTTCATCAAGCCCGTCGGCTGACAATCTAATACAGACTCAATGCTGCACATGCGTCCACTTTTGGGCAGGTCGATACGTTTATTTCGCCGGCGACGCCCGTCCGCAGCCGGCTTGCCGCCGCGCCAGTGCAAGCACGGAGGATTCAATCTCAGTGAGTGTCGCCGCCGCGCTAGCTCTGGCCGCCGCCGCTGCAGATGGCGTGCAGTCGATATAGAGCCAGTCAGCGTCAGCTGGTGTGGGTCTCCCCTCGCCCGGAGGTCAGAGGTCCGAACAGCGAGGAGTGACCTCTGACCTCCCCTCGCCCGGGGTCAGAGATCCGAACAGCGAGGAGTAGTATGAGCTACCTCTGGCCACGAGGCCGCCCAGCGAGCGTCTAGCAGATGCCGTTGATAAGACTTTTAGGACATATAACGTCTTCTCGGAAAAAATTGATATATTACAAATTATGTATAGCTTTCTCAAGCACGCTAACTGGACACTCGACATCACAGGTGATAACGAGAATGCGTCCGTAGAACTGAACAAAGTTAAGCCTGCTTTGGGGGATTGTGAGCTCTTCTGCTGAAGGAATCGGTCTCCGACATATCGGGAGGCATTAGTTAAACTAAAGAGGGCCTGCAGCCTGCACAGCCTCCGAGATGCACCACCGAAATCTCCAGTTTCTAGCAGTGCTCAAGGTAACGGATGATTTGAGTCACTCGGTGCCCCGTGGACGTGAAAACCGCTGGGAACGTTGAGCATTCCCCTGTAAGAGTCCAATGAATGCTTGACAGATGCTTGTTTACAGCAACAGCTGGCACAAAGCACAGGCCAGCTATGACCACGTCAGAATAAACACTTGAAAATTCGCACAACTACGCCCTCGGCTTCCGACACGTCGGCAACGTCCGCATCCTAGTCCATCACTGCGAACCAGGCCAAATATGTGTCATTTCGCCGACGCCTAAGGCTGTAAAAAGCCATACCATTCCACACACTGTTAGCGGCAGTTCTTGACCTTCCTCACCCTTGGCCGCCATCGCGTGGAACCGACCGACTAGCAGTACTACATCTTGCTTAACTTTAGTGCCGTACACACGGCCAGCGCTTTATAAGGGTTTGGAACGTGATATCAGCAGTGTCATATTTCACACACTTGACCAAGCCGCCAATCAGCAAGGACCAAGAGTCATTTGCTATCAGGTCGCGTCATACTCGTCAAGGGCGTACATGGAGCGGTCAGACTCGTCACGCCCGCCACAAATCCGCCGGGGCACCGCTTCTGGCTGACAGCTAGCAGCAGCCAGCCCATGACAGGGGCTAACCCACGACCTTCTAAAGCACAACACGAACTGAGCCGCGCACGGCATGAACAGGGCTCGGCAACAGGAACCTTCCCGCCCTATCGTAAAAAGCCAACGCTCAAAACACAGCGTGCGTGACAGCTGCACAGTTTGCGCTGTGGGGGGGGGGGGCGGGGGGGGGGGGGGGGGGCGCCGGCTCTGAGACAACACCCTCCAGGTGCCAACGCTCGGCGGTCGGCAGAAGCCACGCAGGAGCCGCACATCCCCTGGCCGTCGAGTCCGCGGCGTCTGCAAGGTTTAGAGGTCGGCGTGACGTTGCGTCGCCGTCCCCAGTGACGTCCCTGGCCGGCCCGCTGCGGGCGCCGCTCGCAGTGTTTCGAGATATTTGAGATACGATGGCTGCTTTCGCGGCGAGGGTTCGCTTTTTAATCAGCATTCTAACTTAAACGGTCATTCACCATTTGACCCGCCACAGTTTGCCCCGTCACGTCCTGAATCAGGAGTCTGTGTATTCTGTCACATTGTGTTTGTGTATTCCATCACCTATTGTTTGCGTACTCCGTGGCATCTCGATCTACGGCCCTTAGCATGCCGATCGACTGGGCTTCAGCGGAGGCCGGTTCACCTCCGCTGCGTTAATAACGCCGCGCCGCCTGAGACGGCCACCGACGGCCACTGACTGCGCGGCCAGAGTCGTCACGCCCCACCGCCGCGGGCCGTCGCCACCGCGGCCCGTACAGCCAGCGGACGGAAGCACGGCCCTCGCCTCCAGGACCAGCGAACTGGCAGCCCGCCCGTCCAGAGCCTCCACACGCGGCGGGGATACAATGGACCCAGCTGTAAAGAACGATCAAGAAATCCTAAACAAACCAACTCGATGAGCGGGCATGGTGATGAGGAGGCGCGGTGATGGGGAGGCGTGGTGATGAGGAGGCCGGCTCGCTGATGAGAACAGCTCACTGAGCTACGCCTGAACGGCACGGGACGCTACAGAGTAACACGCGAGTCCTCGTTGGTCACGAGGAAGTTTCCGCAAACGCTGCTCCACCTTGCCACACCCAGTGCGGTGCGTGTCCATCGAATAGGAAAAAAATCGTCGGAACAAATAATCGTATCACAGAAAAAACAAGGTTTCTTCGCGTTTTATATGTCTGAAAAGCCCACAGCCAGTTCACCGTTACACAGGGACGCGGCGGGATGACAATGCTCCGCCCCGGACCTTAGCAAGACCCAAGTCGCACTCCGCACGCTTTGACGGCTCAATAGTCAAGCGTAGGTGATGAGTTACTGACCTGTCTGGCGCAGCGGGAGCGGCAGGCCAGACGTCTGGACGAGCCCCGAGTCACCACTAGACAGGCAGGCGGCGGCGCCCGGACCCCAACCGTCTGCGGCACGGGAGCCCACCGGCGGGAAGCCCCACAGACCGGCTCGGGGGGGGGGGGGGAGGGGATGGCAGGGGAAGCTGAGACAGGAGGGACCGGCTCACCGTCCTTCATCCCCCATAACGAACAGTGCTAGGCGTTTTCTGGCCGGCTTGCCGATAAAGCGTCGTGTAATGGGCATGCTACATCCTGCCTATCGGAGCGGCGGGCGTGGAAGTTCCTTCCACCTTAGTCGTACATAAAGCTGATCCTCAGAAGGCATACCTGGGTACACAAACAGGTCGCCTCGGTCTCCACAAGCGACCGCCTCGCTTTGCAGTCCTCTAAATCAGCGCACAGAATACCCAAACACAGTGCCGAATTATACCAGTCGAGCATTGTAAAATAATGCAAAAAAGCATGAAGGAGCCGTGATGACGCGTTAACGGCCATGCCGTGAGTCACTTAGGCTTCGGGGAACGGGCAGGACAAAAGTAATACCAGCATCTAGTTCCGGAAATCGCACATTGTTTTACAAAAGGACAAAGCGCAATGGGCCCCCACAGTCGCCTGGCATGAGCCCGCCAGACATATTTGCAAGTCATGCAAGCAAGTATTAAAGAGATTGGCTGACGGAAAGACTACTTTTGGGTGGAGCCAGGGCATCACTCTGCCGCTTCATCATTAGGGAAATGAGGGCATTGATGGTGGGCTCCCAGCCCCGTCCGCGAGACCTGGCCGCTAAGCAGAAGATGCCGGCCAGCTCGTACACACACCAAACGTCCATTGTCAGAAAAGGCCTGAAATATATCATGTAAGCCTGACCTATATACAGTATAGGTCAGCAAAGATCTGATATATAATAGCCGAGAGCCTCCGAAGATTCTGCAGGACTGAGTATTCATTACAGAGGGATTTGGGATGCTCGCGTCTGACATGAGGCTTAGTCTCCGATGTCTCGCATGCCTGCGCAAGGAGTGCACTACGTGCTAAGTGATATACATCACTTGAAGGCGTGGTCATCGCTGCGCAATTTCCAAATGTAGCTTGACATTAGCGGCGAACAAAATCACGCCGTTTTCAGTCCAACAAGCATTTAAGTTTCGAAATGCGCTTGGCTGAATGATAGATACCTATCAACACTACAGAGCGTTGCCGAAAAATTTGCCGATTCGTGCCCATGTTGAATTTAGGCGCCATCGCAGGCTTTTGTTTGCAATAATTGGGCCCTTTTTTGGGAGCGGTCCTTGCTTCGACTTTAATGTGGGCCCGTCAACAGCGGTCAGCCAATGCAGGTTCTATCATTGTTGGAGGACTGCACTGGAGCTAATAGGTGATGAAAAAGCTGCAAAGCTGACAGCATTTTCATTGTAAGGGATTGTGGAGGAAACCTTTTTTGGGATTGCAAAAGTTGTCCGTTCTTTAAAGCAAACATTTTGAAATTATTTTGTAAAGCATAACTAATTTAAGATCTCGAAAATAGCTTGCATGCGATCTTGCGCCGAAAGGCACCCAAGAGCACTGCATGCAGATATCTGCAGATTTCATTAGAGTTCGCGAAAAATTTGAATGCAAATCGTGTGCTTGGCATATCAACATGCGCTTTTCAGGCACATCATACTGTGCTACGTAAATGCTAACAATGGCAAAGCTGCAAAACGAATGCATTTTATCAAAACGATGACACATAGCACAATGGAGACTACCATGCTAGAGTTAAATGGATCAGGCATCTTTCCGCGCATGTGTTAACACGATTTGAGACCGCTATTGGGTACCTTTTCCACTTTTGTCCCGGCAATCTCAGTTTGTGTATGAAACCTGTCTACTGGGACCTTTCACAGTGTATTTTCCCACGAACTTGATAAGCTTATCGCAGTTCGCTTTCCAACGAGCTTGATAAGGATCACCACATTCCCTCATTTGTAGCATCCCAAACAAATTGCATATTGAAGGAGCCAGAACATGACGTGAAAACGGCATGGCCGGGAGGGGGGGGGGAAGGGAGGGGGGGGGGGGCACGACCCACTCCTTTGCTGTGAAAGTTTGACGTCACCAGCATGGTGATGGATGGAAAGCACTGATTGGAAGCCCGGATTTGGCTCATCCATCGTGGGAGTCGAAGATGCTAACCATCGGCCATCAATCCCCCCCTTCCCCCCATCTGACAATGTCCAGTGAAACTCCAGTAACCGCCCATCAATCGTTTAATATATGGCTTTTCGCATACACCGTCGCATGAGATAGGGTTTACTGGACATTCTTTGGACGTAGGCGTCACTTATTTGATATCTAGTTGTAATTCACGAGTGACATCCCGGCCGGTAAGAATGTCTGTACGATGCGAAGCAAATATAAAGCAACGCAATGCTAAGTAGAACCAGAGTTGGCATTTCAGCCTGCTGTACCTAGTTTTTGTCACTTTCTGGATTTTCATTTCTCTTTTTTTAGTAGGTTTTTCATACGCTTGCTCAGACAATCGTGTTTGGCTTCCCTACAAACAGTGCACGACCTTGTCCTGCACGTTTGAACGTAAGTTTTTCGTCCCCAAAATAACGCATTCATTCTACAGTATATTTTTGCTAGGTGGTGGTCATCACGGCATTGCAAGTCAATCGACGTGTCCCATTATCAATACCAGTCAATATCGCCAATATACCAACATGCAAAAACTCAATCAGTATGTTCGACTAGCGCGAGAAATTAACAGTTCTGCTGGTTTCACTGTCATTAGCTTCTGCCGGCTTGTTTTCCTCGACTGATTAGTTATACTTGGTGTCTTCCTTGGTCAAAGTTGCTGTTAAGTGCCCGGGGTTTGCAGCTCCACTCCCGCTTCAAAGATCATGTCACGTGTTCATTTGAAGTTTTAGTTCACGTCGACTGCAAATGGTCGTGCAGCGTCCATAACTCATATCATAGTGAATGATGATAATGCTTTTTGTTCCTTGCTTCATACAAATTGCAGTCTTCCAAGATTTGGATATCTTGCAATTTTAGTCGTCATCGTTATTTGGGGCTTTACGAAGCACTCAGTTGCTGGGGCTATATGGCGTCGCCTGCCTCTCACCTTGGCAGGATGGGCGGGCACCGCGTGGAATCAAACCCCGCCCCCCCCCCCCCCCCTTCCTCCGGTTTCCCAGACGCGCGGTGGTAAACTCGAACGCGTCCACCACTGCCTATAGCCACCCTTTTCAATGTTTGTCGGCCTTTACTACTGTTTACTGCTGTTTTTCAGTACTGAATACACCCACGCTAACACTAGCAGTACTGAACATACATTTCATTTTGTTAGCTTGCCATTCTGCTCTGTTGCAATGGCCCGTACGTTTCTGCAGTACTTAAGTTTCTGCCAGCTTCCGCCAGTTTGTGTCATTAGTAACTTCTGTCAGTCGCTTCAGTCAGCGCAAACGCACTGACACTATTTAACACGGTTGCTGTCAACTTTGAGCAGTGAAACTAAAACAGATTATTCATACCTCCGATACTTTTTCACACAAAAACTGCGGAGGCAGCATGCACGAGCCGCTTGTATTAGTTGTTACATGTTTCAGTTGCCATTATGGTTTACGTGGTGTGTAACGAAGTTTGAAATGAAAGTTAACGCGATGGACATGTACGTAACGTAAGACTCAACCACACCACAGTGAGGCACAAAAATATGCCACTGAGTACTTATTCTTTCAATTTCGGAGGTGAATTTTTCACCTGAGCAGCGCCTTCACTGCTGCTGCCCAGACTCAGCAGCTTCTAGATGCAATACGTCCGTAACGAGTGTGGGCCAATAATTCCGTAGGAGCGCAGTCGGTCTCCAGCGTGCAACAGGCTCTGCCCAGCGAACAGATGAGCAGACCTGTTGCTCTCGCACCGACCCACCACCTGTGTGGCGCGTTCCAGTTCGACGGACGACCTGGCCCCCGCAGTCTCTGTCAACATGAACCGCTGACGGACTTTTTCGCCCAATACCGCACTGAAACATGGCCGTTCCGCACCAGACCGACCCTCCGCCATTTTGCGCGATAGCCACTATGTGCGGTCGAGCCAAACAATTCGCCTCGCTTTGTGACTCGAAGCTAGGCGCTAATGAACCAATATTTTTTCAATCCACTCCCACGGCCACAGAGATGGAAATGCTGACGAAATCTGGGCAAAATTGTCAAAATAACCTCATGTTTCTGCGGTACCATTTATGGAGTGTCGTCAGGCTGGAATCCCCAAGCGAGAATATCAATACACCCATCTGTGAACCAATATCCATATGTCGATACTTCCGGCTTTCGTCATCGGTGCCGTCCATAGTTTAAATATATGGCATCTAGAACCCTCCTGGGTTCCCGTTTCTAGCCAAAACTGGACCAGGGGTCAAACGAAAATAAAACCAGGCGCCGGACCGTACCGACCGGACCGGACCGGACCGGACCGGACCGGAACCGGACCGGACCGGACCCGGACCGGACCGGACCGGACCCGGACCGGATCGGACCGGATCGGATCGGATCGGATCGGATCGGATCGGATCGGATCGGATCGGACCGGATAGGACCGGACCGAAACCGAACCGGACCGGACCAGACCGGACCGGACCGGACCGGACCGGACCGGACCGGACCGGACCGGACCGGACCGGACCAGGGCAGACAGGCTCGACACGGCACGGCACGGTCCGAACACCGCGACAAGATAACTCGGCATCATAGCCGGGGTCATCAGCCGTGCATCAAAGCCACGCCGACTCCGGCAGACAACTGCCGCCGCCACGGCATCGTATGCAAACTTTACCTGGACTGGGTGGGCCCAATGATCTGTTACGGCCGGGAAGGTGACCTTCGCCGAGTCCGTTTTGCATTCGAAAAGAAATAACCCTTGACAGGTCTTCAAATTCTGGTTTTTCGGCATCATGAGATCAAAGTTCTTGTGGTGAGTTAACGACCTTCAGTATACCAGGAAGCCATGGTTGAAACGACGTTGCAGTGCTACGTAACGGCTTCATTGACGGTCGCGAGGTTGGCTCACCATCAATAGTGGCAAGGTTCAAAAGGGTTCAGGCAAAATATTACGCTTCAAAAATAAGACACGTGAAAGCAGAAAATCTGTTCAATCTGGGCGGACGCTGTCACTCAAAGATACCGCCATAAATCGCCCACGCTTTCAACACCCCGCATGCATTTCAACGTTAAAGGCTGTGAAAAACAGGCGGGTAAGGCGTAACGTTTACAAAACCCGATGCAGAGTAACAGATAAGAATGCTACCGCGATCGTGAGCCCGTCGGGTTATCCAGAAACAACGCCCGCACCAAGGCTATGTGTCGCCACGACCCAGGACCACAACAGACGCGCTGCACTCCAGCAGCGCACGCCTCGCGCCCCACCCACACGAGACCCCCCCCCCCCCCCCTCCCCACGCCATAAGAATACCACCACCGCCGCTTCTCTGCCCCAGTCGCCGCGGCTGGTATCATCCTCCGTTATAGATCGGAGCCCGTAACGCAGCCGATCTGCGCTTGTGCGCGACCGGGAGGCAGTCGCGAAGACCTGTAGCAGCACAGCTGCAGTTTCGTCTGTCGTCTTAACACCGGCGTGGGAGTTCCCGGCGCAAATGACGGTCCCGGGACGAGCCAGTGGGCCCCGGAACAATGACAGTATTAGTGCCTTCCCCGTCACGTAGCCTTTGTCGTCCCTTCAGCCACGAGCTCCGAACTCCCCCGAGCTGTCGCCGGTCCTGCCAAGCTGCCATTCTCGCAGGGGAGCTTCATCAGCTCCGGTTGGCCGGAGGCTCATATCTCCTGGCCCCGTCCGAGAACGGCAGCGCCGCTGGTCGGCCAGCCCTGGCCCCCCGCCGTAACGGTACGCGCGCTGGCGCGGGCCGCGCGGACCGGACCGGCGGCAGGTACGGCGCCGGCGGCGGCCCGGCCCCGAGCCCGGCCGGCCTGCCTCAAGCTCGCCGGCTGCAGCGCCGGCCAAATGTCAAAGGGTAACGGCCAGAGCGGCTGCGCGCCGCCGCCGGCGCGCCTGGAGCGGCGGCTGCCGCCGCCACCGCGGCCCCGGGCCGACGCAACCTGATCTGGCGCCGGCGGCCGCGACCTGACCCGACCTGACCTGGCGCGCTGCCAGCTGGGCCCGCCGCGGTGCTCACGGTCCAGTCAGACACCGTCCAGCTGTGACTTGGCACGGGCCATCGCCACCCCCCGACCGGCCGGCTGTGCTGAGGCACGCGCGGCGCCACCGAGGAGACGAGCTCCTCCGCGGCGGCTGTCAACTTGTCAGCGACCGACTCCTGCTCCCTCGCACCGCGAACGGCCACCGCAGGACATCACCTCTGCCTGAGCGCCCGCCTGCACGCACCCCACACACCGCCGCACACCACGCATACAAAACACACATACAAACACACACACACACACAAACGGTGCGCGGGAGATCGAGCGAGCGAACGAGCGAGCGTGGGCCGGGCCGGAGCGCGTCCCGGCGCCCGGAGAGCAGCCGGCCAGACCGGCTCCGCCTAACCTGCGGTCGGCGGGGCGCGGACGCTTCTCGGCCCGGCTGAGGGCGCATCAGGCGAAGGCGGCCGGCACACTGGCGGCCGCGCCGCTGCGGCCTGCTCGGGGGCGGCGGCGGCCCGGCCCGGACTGCCGCTCGGGAGTCGATCGATGGCCGGCGGGGCGGCCGCGCGCGCCGGCCGCCCCGTCGGCCGGGGGCTCGGCAGCGCCGACCAACGGCGCCGCCGCCCAGCCGGGCCCACACGCACCCGGACGCAACGGGACGCGAGGCTATGCGAATACTGCGATCCGCCCGCGGGCAGGGAGAGAGAAGAGGCCCGTGTAGCACGCGGAATGCGTCAGCTGACAAGCGGGGGACGTCCCGCCGCCCGTGGCGGTGGGCCGCGAGGACCCGCTCCGGTTGCGGGGAAGCCGACCGCCGGGCGAAGATCCACCCTCCCGGCGCCGGACGAGGACCACCCGCCGGCGCCGGACGAGGACCACCCGCCGGCGCCGGGCGAGGACCACGCGCCGGCACGCTGGTGGTCGGCGCCAGGGTCCAGCGGCGGGAGTTCGCATGGGGTTCGAACGGCTGATAGCTTCTGCGTAATAGGATGGCGGTGAGACTGGTAAGACGGCTCACAGCGTAGGAAAACTCGTAAAAAGAAAAAAGTCGGGTAATACAACGACATGACGGCGCATAGTTAGCGCGCTTACAAGGCTTTTGAGAACAGTAATGAAAGGTACGCTCCCATGTAAAGCGAATACAGGAATACGCCATACAATGCGCAACAGCTGATACCGAGCAGGACATCTGGAGGACCACAGCTCCAACCGTCAACTGCGCACCGCCATCACCAAACGCGTAAAAAGCCAGCAAGGCCCGGCGGACGAAACACAGCAACAGATGGGCGCGCAGGGAGCGACCGCCGCGAATAAACTCGGCGGCTGCACACTCAAACCCAAACTACAGTGGCTTTACTCCCTTTGCTGGGATGGCACCTCGCGTCAGTGTCAGTGTCAGCATCAGTGTCAGTGTCAATGTGAGTGTCAGTGTCAGTGTCGCCACCTGAGTCGTGCGCAAAGCTCCGCTGACGTGTTCCGCCATCATCAAAGGGACACCTTCGGTGAGGCAGACCGCAAACACCCAGCGCGACAAGATCAGATCATTTGTGCCCATTCAAACGGCAAGGTGGGCTTCGTAAAAACTGCAGCGGCCAATCCAGGCCTCCAGCTCATGCAGACACCGCGACGGCGGAACAATGCGTACCACGTCAACACACTCATACAAACGCGCAATTGCTGGCTGGAGCACGGTCGTTAGCGCCGCGTTCTAAGTCCCGCTCCAGCGGGGAACGGGGCCTGGCACAGCCGACACTGAGCCTCCAGGCTGCGACACCGAGCCTCCACTGGGTCGCGGCAACGGCGCACTTCCACGCCAGGGGCGCTGCGACGGCGCTCTCGCACGGACCGGATTCGGAGAGGTGACGCGGCTAGGAGCAACAAATAGTGGCCACACCAAAAACCGACCGGTCAGCGTGGCTAGCCGGTTCAACCCGCGGACCGCCTGCACCTGAGCGTTGTCAAAAAAGAACTGCTGCCGAGACAGACGCTTCCATAAGTTGCGAGCTATGCCGTGTGCTGTGTGAAGTCAAAGCCAGCAAGGGGATTCAAAATGACAGCCTGTAGATAAGCCACTGCGCACGCGCTCACCCAGGCCAGCGATCGTCTCCGACCAGTCAGCCTGCGAGCACATGTAAACATATTTCGCGCCGAAGCGGCTGTTCCCCAAATGTCCCGTTGATTGATTGTTGTTTATTTTCCATTATGGACACGAAGCAGTAGATGTTATGATGACAGGATTGACGCATAAGCAGAACGCCTAAGTCTGAGCGTCTCTCCTAACAATAACAAAATATAGTCATCGCCGCTAGGAAACCCACGACCCACCGTCTACGCGTCCGACCAGCAAGCCGAGACGGGCCAGGCGTCCGCCGCCGCTCCGGTTTACACATGTAGCCGTCGGCCGGCGGCGGACGCCCGGCCCGGCAACGCCACCCAATAACCCGTCTGCTGCCCGCGCCCGCCGGAAATTTTTAGGTGAACCGTTTGGTATGTAAAAATGCTAGGGAAATTTTTGTAATCTGCTGCCCGATGCAATTTTGTTACCCGTTACCTCCGAGATAGATCTTGAGTTGTTCGTTGTGAGTGAGCTCAGAAAAAAGTTTGGAAAGATGCGATCTGTTTAGTGCAGCGGTGAATTCTGATTTCACGTTAGCGAGGACAGTTAAGTACAAAGCGTTTAGGGTCTTATATGGATAGTCACGCAAGCAAGAGGTGTAGTCGGACTTTGGTTTTGAACATGTGAGCATTAAGGTCCGCCATTCCCGATATCAGCCCAGCATTTAGGATGTTACCGTGCCTGGCTCTGACGTTGTAATACATTGGGGGCGCAGCCACACTGCAACGCTGGCATATTTCCCGTTTGACGGAACGAGAAGACTGGAGAGATGACACGCCAAACGGGAGTTGGTTCTATCTCTTCATAGTTGATGGAAATAGGAGTTCTGGTGTGTTGAGGTTATGTTCGGTGGTAGAATGTCGTTGCATTGCGTAGTGTACGTCCTGTTGCAAGTGCCCATATATCACAATACCCAAATGCAGGACCTAGATTCTAACCTTCCAAAATATACAACATATCCCGGGCTTTCCACTCTGTGCTGATCCCAACTCTTCAGGGCGCCAAGCGGCGTGCGTGTGTTTGCGTGTGTGTGTGGTGTGTGTGTGTGTGTGTGTTAAAGCGTTTTTTGTCGTCGTCCCGTCCCAACCTCACAGAACAGCAGACGGTCTACAAACTGCCTTCCCATCCAGCAGCCCATCCCGCACCGGCGGGCCTCAGCCGGCGCCTGCCCTCCCGCTGGCGGTCGTTGCGTCACGAGCGGCGCCGCTCTCCGCCCCAGGCCCCGCCTCTGACCCAGACCGGACCGGGCCGGGCGCGCGCACCGGGCTGTCGCTCGCAGAGCAGGACCGTCGCGTCGCCTCTCCGGCTAACTCCGCGTGGTGGACGGGGTCGCGGCGGTGTTGACTACAGCGCTGCAGGGAGCCGCAGGAGGCCGGCGCGGACCTGACCACCGCGCTGCAATCGCCTGGAGAACACGGGGCAGAAGCCCGTCGCCAGGCCCTGAGCGCCGCAGGTAGCGCACCGCGGAGCACCGATCCCAGCCCGTCGGCTCCGGGTCAGCGGTCTGTCAGGTGACCTCGCCGCCCTTCCGCGCAGCAAGGCCAAGGTCGCTGGGAGCCCAGCGCGGCTCCGGACGCCTCCGGCGGCCGGCGAGGACGCGCCGCCTAGGAGCGCCGCGAACGCCGCGCGTCACACCGACCCGCGCGCCGCACGGCATCGGCCGCGCCCGGCACCGGCGCCGGTCAGAGGCTCCGCCGAAAGCACGGCTCACCACGGCGGTCGGGTCCAACAGTCGACAGGAGACAAACTTTCCGGAGTCTGGCCACCCGGGGATCTTAAACATGCACTTTCTTCGACGGCTAACATGGCTTTTTATTCAAGTTTTTTTGTCCATGTCTACCGTATCTATTCGCAGTCTACCCACAACACCGTTGCAGTTTTTCTTATCCTGTTTTATATCTCTTAATAGCTGAGCTCATGGCCAATACCCGCCCGGGAAAACAAAACAAAGTGTACCTGTTGCAGGATACAACCGGGTTCCAGCCACTGCTCCGGCTGATCCCCACCAGCCTAGGGTTAATTGGATGGCTACCACAAACGAAGCGGCCAGAACGTTCCGCCCGCGTAAAAATGGCCGCCTGCTACCGGGTCTAGAAACAAAAGATTGCTTCGAACGACTGCTCAGTAATCATTTCAGAAAGGCTGAATCCGTCGGCTTTGTGGTCTTTCCACAGACCCTACGCTGCGAGGTTTGTGAACCAAAATTGGACGTGAAACGAGCTAATCTTCGTTTTCTCGGCGGCTTGACGAGTGTATCTCTAATCTCGTCCCCTCCAATACAAGATGCAAGTCAGGATGATTTTGACCTTTGTTGTAGGGCTCTCGCACCCGCTCGCGTTCCCTAGGCGTTCGTGACTGGAGTGTGCGGGGCGGCCCAGTGGTCGCAGGCCAATGGGCCGCACATCCTCTGACAGCGTCATATTGTGCTGAGCATTCATGCTTACAAATAAATGCACCATGTTTTGCGTAACGAAGGGATAACATGCATACGCATATTCGCGTGGGGAAATCGGTGCAAGTACCGTAACACCTGCACCTTGAACAAATCTCGGGTTTCCAACAACGCGTTATTTAAGTTTCAGTCATTGGGCGGTGGTTTTCAAACATATGCCTCTCTCTGACCGTCCAGCAAATGGTGAACGTAAAGCGGCGAGGGCGATCAGCCCGAAAACCGCAGAGACACGAAGCCACGGCTTCGAGACCGCGACACGGCCTTGCACCAGCCACGATCGTGCTCCACACTGGGCTGTTTTCGTTGTAACAGGAAAACGCCATTGTTGAACATACGATGGCGGGCCCGGATGGCAGCCACTGAATGGAACGAAGCATGAAAACGACCTTATCAACGCCAATGCAGGGAGACCTGACGTATGCAACACACCTTGAATGGCGCAAACCCAATTTAAGACAATTCATCGACAGATTTACACGACAAACTGCTTCAGACTCGTAGAGCGTTCAGTCCTCGTGCAGGGCGCGCTCCGGCTCGTCAACCTTCTGCTGGCCTCCAATGGGACGCGGGCAGCCACTGTGCCGAGATCTTATCAGCGCCCGCCATAAACTGAACGTCCAAACTTTATCCACCCATATCACGTGCTAACCACACATAATCATAACCGCACTTCCTACTTAAGCTAACGCACACAATTGCGTGACAAGGACTTTCGCACTCGCTGGGTTGTAAGGTCTAGCCTTAAGCCTCGTGAACGAACCAACAACATTCTCGCACGCAAAATGCGACTCCAGCGGAATGACGTATAGTCCCAGAACACGCACACTGTTTGGCTCGACCGGTTGATAAACGACATGGCATCTGGCTTTGGGAAGGACCAGTACCTCGCGCAGGCAGCCATGCCACAGACCTGTACGGCACAGCACATACTCAAGGTCTTATCTAGTCCCAAAGCCAGAAATAAATTAATGCACTTGAGACGGGCGCTTGAGTTTTTGTGGTCCACTATGGCTGCGCGCAACAGATGCACCCGTAAATTAGATAAAATAGCAGTTTGGGTCTTTGTGAACGTACCTTGGTCCTTCGCTTTACAAAACTATGCCTCAGCCTAGCTGCCAACGTACCGTTTTTACAATCTCGAATAATGCTTAGATATGCATGAACACATGCATGTGTAATCCCATCAGACGACCATGAATCCGTCAGCGTGCGATTCGCCGAAGCACGCCAATGACATAATGCTTAAAAAAAGATTATGGGTAACATTTTCATACAGCTTCAATGAAAGCTGTTCGACCAGGTCATCGCGTTCTGCAACGTTGGTTTTGAGTAATATTTGCATACAGCTTCGATGAAAGCTGTTAGATAAGGTCGTTACCTTCTGCAAGGTTTCAACGTCAAACTTTTACCACATTCGATTAGCATGGGAGACGTCACAGTTTCAGCACGTCAGACCGTCGATGAGCGCGGGTCAGAGTTAGGTCACGACCTCGGCGACCCGGCGACCCAGCGAGGTCAGAACAGCCCATCGAACTCATCCGGCGGAGCAGAACGCAGACCCTCGACTGGGAACAGTGTGGGCCAGCATGTGAAGACTCGCAAGCGCAATAGCACGCGAGCCATGAATCCACCCGTTTTCGGCACGCGTTTTAGGGGCAGATGTCACATATCCGCAACCACAACAGGCAGAGATCTGGAGCCTGTGTACTACGTGGGCGAACGTGACGTCTTCAAGTCATTCAGAGATCTGAACAGCTGTCCGACGTAAAGGCGGGCCAGTTACAGACCAGTTTTTCAGAACTGGTCCTGAATACTGCCTACGGTTGTATTGTAAACCAGTACAGATCGGATCATACAAACTACATAGGCGTGCCGTTCAGTTAACTAGGACTCATATCCATCCAAAATGTTAGCGTTGTTTAATGTTCTGATAAGTCACCAAAAACGCAACCTCTTTCGAAATTCATTCGCTTACCAGGGAGACATCAGTCCGTTATTTCAACAGCCCGAGATACCCAGTCCACGGACGTCACACATCATTGTCCCTCCGCACACTAAACTCATGAGGGCAGAACATTCTGACGCATTAAAAATTGTTGTTGATATGGGCACGAAGAGGTGGCGAGCTCCATTTGCCTATATAAGTAATCATCTCCCTAGTGATAATCGCGTCTGTTATCCTATCGCTGGTACGTTTCGCTCATTATCGTATCGCGGTATGCCCGGCGCAGCAAACAGTTCCTTGCTTTCAGTCATCTACACTTTACTTGCTTACAGTTATAATTATCTTGGTAAGTTAATAATTTTAATTTACCATTTAGCATTTACTACGCGCGGGTTACCCATCCCGCCCTATCCCTGCATTTTTCGGAAGAACGGGAAACGGTGCATAATAGTGTCTGGAAGTCTTGTCAAGCCAGCGATACACTCGTTGTGAGAGTTTTTGCTACGACAAAATGGAAACCAAGAATCTTTCCAGGTCGTGCAAGATGCATGGGCGGTAAGCTATGACTTTCCGGGCTTTCGGAAGCCTTTGGGCCGGATGGAACCGCTACCGCTTCCGCTCGCAATAGCCACGCTCGAGAGACGGGATGAGAAGTACTGAGGCGAGTGGTTGGGCAAGACTGCAGCCATCTGGGAATCCCACTACCGAGACTTGGCCCGAGCAGGGAGCCTTCTGTTGGCTTCGGCCGAGCGCTGGGATGGGTCGCGCGCCCGGGGAGCACTGAAGCCCACCCATGGCTGAGGCAGGCGCGCGGCTTGCGCGGAGACACGGGCGGTGCGCGCACTCCGAGTGACACACTGAATGAGGGAAGGAGGGCGGATGCTTTCGAGGGCAACTCTTATCTAAAACAATGAAACATTTTTTCCCTGCTAGCCTGTGATAAATTGCTGACACAAAATTGGCGTGTAATGGTAGTCTCCACAGCGTTGACACAGTTCAAGTTCAAGGTAAGTGAACCTCCGAGGTTCGCATCACGGCCGTCCATAAATTACGCTACGCATGGAGAGAGGGGAAGGTCCTGATGGAGCGTAACAGAAGCGTGACACGAGAGGGAGGAGAAGCATATCCACAACGTGACGTCGCGCTCAGGGGTCGTTGCAGAAATGAAACAATATTAAAAAACGCCAACCTCAAAGCCTGTTATCGTTGGCATCCTAACATTAAAAAAACACACCCGTTAGTTATCTCGCACCTCTAGCCCAAGAAAAGGCAAAACAGACATTTTTGGGCGTTGCGCTTAACACAGCATGCCCAGGGGAGAACGAGGGGGGGGGGGGGCAACGTAGCCGCTGCATAACCAAGGAAAGGGCGGGGATTAAAAATGTACAAAATGCGAAACGTTATTTCTGGATGGCCCGATTCTTCTCCCTCCGTTAAGCCAGCAGCATAAGCCAAAATCATTCCTTTGTAAACGGAAACACGACGCACGTCGTCTCTTATGGAGCGCGGGTGAGTAAATTTGCCAGATAAGCCCCCAGGGACAATGAGGAATCGGGGTTCGAGCCCCCCCCCCCCCCCCCCCTCCTCCTCCTCCACGTGGAAGGCCAAAATGCCAACCACTGGGATGTCACACGCCATCAAAATCGTATCTACCACAGCAAGATAACTATTGACCACCAACACAACTCTTGCTGTTTTTTTCCTGGCTTGCATTGTTATCAGAACATCAACAGTAAGTGCAAGGGAGCCAAGCCTGCTGGAATGGATGGATACAGGTGTTGGTGCAGGGATGCTGGTGTCAGTCAGATAGATCCTGGAAGCATCAAACCAACAAACTCTGCAAAAATGATAACATTTGATTCTGTTTCAATGGATTTCCATTCACCAAATTGCAAGTGGGCAGGCTGGACGCACATGACACAAGTCTTGCTTCTTTGCTAAACCATGGCATGATGGTCATCAAGGTCACTGTGCATCTGTCACCACTGCATGATGGCAATGCATTATTTCACATTACAACCCAGGCAAAACTGAACATTGCTGACAGCCAATATAGCATGAATAACAATACATGTTGAAACTTTGAAGAGATTTTACCTGTTGAAGGCCAGTAATTGAGTACCTGAGCACAGCATTGTATGGTGAAACCTTGTCATCATATGGCAGGGCATATCATGTAACATGGGGCTCCTGAACCAAATAACATGCGTGATGGGGACGTGGCCGATTCAGCAGCTTATAACTGAAAAGGGCACAAAGTGGCTGTGCTGATCACCACCTTCAACTTTGTCTTGTTTTGTCCGTGGAACATGCCACTAGTCTGACTAGGGGCTGTACACCTAGTCTAAACATACTCAGGCAGCCAAGCCTCCAATGAACATCACATTGAATTTGATGGGCTGTGCCTGAAAGTCTCAGTGACTGAGACAATGGAGTGGATAACTGGAATTCCAGAGGACAGGTTTGAATCCAAGATGTGGCTGAGCAGGCTGATGACATGCCCAATCAAACAGTCTGCTGGCAGCTGACCAGGGATCAACTTGACACAGGGCAGCACGGTGATAGCATTAATGGCAATGATTCTGTTTGACAATAGAGCTTCAGCGACCAGTCTGTGAATCATGGTAATTCTTGTTGAGATCCCAATTAAGTGGAGATGGGACACAGCTTCCAGTTTATGGGTAGCATATCCAAATTTTGTAGCAGAAAGTATTGCACTGGAGCATGAGGTTCATCACGGTGTGTTTTATAACACACAAACTGACAGAATCACAGAAAATAGCCAGATCTGATGGTAGATCATGCTCAGGGGAAGGGTTAACAAAATCTGCTTGAAGTGAGCAGCAAAGCCCCCAAGTTTAAACAAAAAGTAGGCACAATTCGTGAAGAACCCAGTTTGGTGGCATCTTTAAAGACATTTTGACTCATTTTTTACTGGGCAGCCCCCTTCCCAATCTCACTACCGAAACTAAGCCTCCGAAGGGTACAGTTTAATTTTCTTGCCATAGCTTTATTGACTACAGCTTTTCCATTTTACTAAGATAAGACGCAACCAATGTTCTGCATTAACAAAGCTTTAAATGTCAATATAGTTGGGATTTATCGGGCTGTCGGCTCATAAGCATCGTCTTGATTCCAAGCGAAGAAACGTTGACCATATTACGCCCATGCCAGACAAATCTTACCAACATAACCACATGACTAAATTAGAGTGGGCTTTGAACATATAATATTAACCAGGTTACGGTACCTGTTCCATTGGTGTCCTGACCCTTGAGCGCCTTACAGCCAGGGGCGCCGGATCCCGCCCTCACGCACACCACCGCCAAGCCCCACGCTCAAGACTGGCGGATCTCGATTTTTGTTTACTCTTTAAAAATGTATCCAGTGCGTCAATTACGTCTCTTGGATTAGGTGCTGCTATCTAGTAGAGAACTTATAAGCTCACGTACGTTCTTCAAGCTCTAGATGTCGAGGGCATGAACATAAAGCCAATACATCAAAAACAGACCTTTGCCGAGTTGCATCTTCTTTATAGCCATGCTTGGGCTTACCTCCGGCTGGTGCATGCATCGCCGCGGGAGGGTAAAGGGCTGGGGAGCACCACAGATTTTGGTTGGAAGGGACAGGATGTTGTAAGTTGTTCAGTGCATTGGCGAGGAACGTTATTCACATAGATAAAGCAGTAATATTAGCCTTATTTCTCGGAAAATCCAGGAAAACCTCTGCTTTTGCTTCGATAAGACATGTCGCCGAAATATCAACCTAATACCATTTCCATTCTCCTGGTTTTTCCGAGGCATAACGCTAATACTGCTGTCTTATCTATGAGGCAGGATTATCCAGGAGGTCTGCTGGACAAAAAGTGCCCGCCTCGCAGGGTCCCTGCGGGTAATGTTGCATTCAGCGGAAGGCGGGTGCAAGTATTGCGCCCCGGGGCGCCTGGACATGTACTCCCTTATTTCAACGTTACATTATTATTATCCATGTAAAGAAGTGTCCACAATAACACAACTCAGGAATGGCGAATTTCCGATTCATGGTTTTGTATTCAGTAAATGACCTCCCCGTCCAAGGCAGGTCCTGTGCCAGGACGGGGGGTCATAGTGCATAGCGAGACCTACTTATCAGGAGTCCCTTGAATCCTATTCAGAATATTGTCCTTCCGAATCTTAAAAGGGCCTCAAAGCCTAACAAAGGGCCTAAATATCCCAAAATAAGGCATTCTGACTGGGAGCTGCGATTATCTGAAAAAGGTTTCCTGGCCAGGCGGGTGCACTGGACGCCCGTACATCCCTGGAATTTTAGCGTGCCACCAGCATCGTGTTATGCTGCCGCTCAGGGGCTGCACGACGATTAGGTGGAAACCTTCCATGTGCTGAGATCTGCAACAATCGTAACGTTACGATTGTGTGATGAGCAAAGTTTGTTATAAATATCAAACCCTGTGTTATTTGTCGCAGTTGCGTTTCGAGGGAATGCCTAAGCTTTTGCGTTGGCGGAAGATTCTTTTCCGCCTAGAGTGTTGCAAATTCCTTAGCAGCCCGGCGATATTGAAATGGTTAGATATCAATTGGCAGCAATCGAATGTTCCGTGCGATGCGCACCCGCTAGATTACAATCGGATATCACATGTCATGTCAAATGTCAGGGGTGTTGGGTTGGGTTCAGGGGAATCAGGGGGTCAAAACCGGCTTCAGCTTCGGCTTCGTCAAGGCGTAATTTTCCGTCCATACTTCGGACTGGGGATTCCAGCTATGACATTTGCACGACTGGCTTCGGCTTTGAGTCATTTTTACACCTGGCCGTAACGTCGGCTTTAAACAACGTTTTGATTATGGGTCAGGCTTACCCCCCCCCCTTTCCTCTCCCCCTGCCTGCGTCCCTGCTGCTTTCGGCCTCATGTCATGTTTAACTATTGCCTTCGGTTTCGTCGCGCTGTTTTTGTCACCGCAGTCCTAATTTTAATCCCCAAAACGCATGCTATGTCCAGTCATCCAGTACATATGTCACACAGCTCCGCGATGTTGTGACACGCATGCGCTTGCGTAGGCTGCGCGTGCTAGCCCACAAGACCAGGACGTTAGTCCGAGTGATTTTTCGATCCGTACCCAACGCTAACACGTCGTCTCAATCTTTCGGCAAAAGCCTGATGGCATATTGTGTTCCCATAGAGTTAAAGCAGACGGCATAATAGCCGTGGGTTCACATAACATAGACATTTATTAGAGTCGGCTCTGGCTCCGGCCTCGTGATTTTAAACTGATGTGTCGGCTTTGGCTCGTGTTTCCTACGTTCGAAACTGCTGGCTTGCGTTCCGCTTAAAGTTTGAAGCCACTGGCTTCGGACTTGCTTAACTTGTTAAATCTCGAGGGCATTGGCCATCATAGCAATTGAACAGGGGTGCCCCTCCGCAGAAAATTACAAAATTTATGGATGGTAAGAATTCAGTTGTTTTTCGTAATTCGCTCCCACGTAGTTCTCGGCACCAAAATCGACGAAATTAAAATCAACAAGTTTGCTTTCGAATACGTGACCAATTACTGTCTTGATATGCAGGTAACGTTGGTGCCAAGCTGACAACCAAGTGTGAGTGTGCACTCAATATTCAGTATATCTGAGTGTACGCATTGCATGCTATCAAATTTTGCCAGCGCAAGCATGTGCCCATACCTTTCCTCAGGAGGAATGCTATATTTTTTCCAAATCATGCAATTTACAAGAAGTTTCTCAAAAATTGCCTAGTATGTAGTTTCTTCTTGTGGCGACTGCGCCCTGCAAAAAGTATACATCACGAACTCGAAGTTCACATCATAAAGAGACTCCAGCCGTTGTTCGGAGATTGGCGCCTGGCGTCTGTTGCTATAGCAGCCCGCCTACATGCCTATCGCTATACAAACATGAGCTTGGGAGCTCTCGTGGCACACTGGAATGATGTCGAACAATGTGCCCTGTTTTGAACAACGACTGTTATTGAAGAATTGTTTGGTACCATAATATCTTACCAACACCTACAGGCGCAAATGCTTTCCAAGGATTTTGAGAGCATATCGCCTGTTCTGTGGGCCCTAGACGCTGCCCGGCGCCTACTTTGGTCTACAGCAACAGTGTAAAATTCGCCAACAGGTCTGGTTACGTTGGCGTGGGCTGTGAGGGCAAAGGTTAGATGCCGCAGAGTAGCGGCGGCTAGTACTTGTAACAGGGAACTAGAGCATCGGTGGTACGCTTGCATCACTTATCACGACAGCATTGACTGAGGCCAGCTGGTCTTTGGGTCGACGGCAAACCTACCCGTGACCGGCGGCTGACCGGCTCTCCGATATTATGATCAGCTAATGTTATTGACCAAAAAATGGCCCATAATTGGTTTCGCTTTTGGTTCTGGGATGGGCATTGCACGCGTTCGCATTTATATTGTATCTAATGACCATTTGAAAATGTATTTGCACCTGATGCGATTAGGCTATGTTCATTCATGAATCCCAACAACAAAGCCGGTTTCACAAGATCCAGTAAATTTGCCAGAGCCTGCAGGTCTTGAGAAATATTTTAACGTGTTGCCCGCCAGCGCGATGGCTGCTCAAATTAGGCCGGAGAGTAGGCCCTTTTTGCTAAAACAAACTACGACATGAATGCAAACATACACATGAATTTGGATGCACGTGACCCATGTTTGTATCAGGGGCGGATGCAGAAGTGTGGGGGAGCGCTGGAAGAAGAGAACGGTTTATCTGGTTGGGGGTCCTTCCTTTTATTCTGTTTACTTTGCCTAGAAACTGTCCGAAACAATACGTAAGTGTAGTCAGAAGTAGGGTTGTACAAAGCTGAGCGATTTTGAGATGAAGCGTCGGATTTGAGTCTGCTGACCAGCACTTAGCTTTTATTAGTTATTAAGTCAGTGCTAACAGGGGCGGATCCAGGGAAGGGGGGGGGGCACGGGACCATGCTTACTTAGGCCCCGAATTAGCCCTTAGGCTCCAAAGGGGCCCACAGTCGGTCGAACAGACGCAGTTTTTTTTGTTTGTTTTTTTATTAGACAAAACGTAACAAAATCGGATGTATTTGGGCTTCCAGGCAACCATGAACGGATGCAGGCGAAATCGAAGGGCCCACAAGTAGACAACAATATTCTTCGCTGATTGAGAGTGGTGACTGGGAGATTCTACAGCTCATTACGCTGTCCAGAGGCCTTACGCTGTTTGTGAGGGCCCTACATGTCCACTTGGAGGGTCAATCCGACCGCTAAGAAGCTTTCTGCGTTGCCCTTCATTTATTCGCATTCAGAGAACCCTGAGCTCTTACTGAGACCTTCGTGCTAGCGTGCCTGGACACTCTTGTCAATCAGGGACCTTTCACGGATTCTTTCCGTTTGCCGGAAAGCCTCTATGCGCTATAGCCAGGGGGCCCATATGTTAACCTGCCGGGGTTCTCGGTTGCCTAAGGGCCCTTCACGCTGGTCTCGGTTAACCTACCGACACACTCACGGTATGCTCATGGGCCCTCTTCTTTGGTCTAGGGGCCTTCCAATTTGCTGTCTTTTGCTCAGAGCCCTACGCTCTTGTCGGGGCCCATCTGTTAACGTGATTGGGAACACTCGGTCGTTCGGCGGCCATCCACATTGGGTCCCGGGTGCTTCTCATTTGAATGGAGGGCCCTATGCCGTTGTCGGGGGTCCTTTCTGTAACCTGCTCTGGCCCATTCCATTGTGTGGGGACCCTCCACATTGTTTCTTGGGTATATTGTATTTGAATGGATGACCCAACGCAATTGTCGGGGGCCCACCTGTTCATCTTTTGAAGTAACTGAATTGTTCAGGGGCCCTGCACATTGGATCTTGGTATTGGAATGTGGGGCCCTACGCTTCTGGCGGGGACCACCTGATAGCCTGCTTGGGTGCACTCGATCTTTCGAGGGGCCCTCCAGGCTGGATCTTAGGTACTCCTTATCTGACTGAAGGGCCCTACGCTTTTGTCGGGGCCTCTTCTGGTAACCTAATCGGGCACACTCGATCGTTAGACGGCCCTCTGCATTGTGTTTCGCGTACTTTCTTTTTGAGTGCAGGGCCCTATGTTCTCGTCAGGGCTCCATCCACCAGGCTGCTCGGGCCAGTGGCGGATCCAGAGCCATGATTGAACTACGACTATGGAACCAGAACCGCGAACCAAAACCACAGAACCATGCCCCCACCCCACCCCCTGCGTCTCAAGAGGACCCATACGCTCCGAAGGGCACGTGACCGGCCGAACGGACGCAGTTTTCTAACACAAAACACAACAAAATTGGGCGTCTTTGGGCCTTCAGACGACCAAGAACAGTCGCAAGCGAAAGCAAAGAGCCCGTGAGCAGACAAAGTTAAGTCTTTACTGATTGAGAGGGTGGCGATGGGAGGACAGTTTGAGGCTCATTACGCCGTCCAGTGGTGTTACGCTATTGCAAGGGCCCTATATGTCCGCTTGCCGGTCAATCTGATCGCTAAGAAGCCTTCCACGTTACCCTGGATCTCTTTGGATCTTCTCGTGTGGCCTTATGCTGCTGCTGGGCACTATCCGCTTACATACCGCGGCACCTCAGAAACTAGACGGATGTGTCAAAAAGCTCTTCAATGCTGAGTCAGTAATCATTTTTAATCCAATAGATGTATATATATATATATATATATATATATATATATATATATATATATATACACAACGACACTCTCACGACGCCTGACAATGCACTTATGTGGCGGGGCACCTCTGGACCACATGCGACACGAACACGACAGGGTGTTGCCACGAGAACAACTGACAGACGGCACTGGCTTTTTACGGACTTACAATGACAGAAGACGCCTTCAAATTATTTGGGAAATTATATTCATTGACAAACTCTCGCCAACCCAATACAGAAAAAAACAAATTCTTATACAACCCTTGACATACCAGGAGGTGTGCGGTGAGCACTAATGATGTGATTGTGACCAAAGTGTCCTTTCCCATTTTGTTTTTGTGGCGTTCCCATTATGAGTGTATTTGATATGCATCGAAGCGAAATTAGGATTTTGTCTTACTTCAATAACTTATGCTTCATTTGCGTTCTCCGTACCAAAAGATTGTTTCCAAGAGTAGTGCACAATTTTTTATTCTTTAACGTTCAAAATTATTTTGCCATTCATTCCTCTCCGACGATGAGGTAGTATCTCGAAACGTTAGGGTGTAATGAGCGACGAATATATGAGTACTTTTGCGCAAACCATCTTTAAATCTAAACGAAAATACCAAGTGAAAAGTCCGTAAACTAAAACAATGCTTACAAAGCTCGTCAATGCTCTTAGTCAGCGATTGTTTTTTAATCGAACGTGTATGAAAGAAATGATTCTGCCAAAATTTTCCAGAATATATATATATTATATATATATATATATATATATTATTATATAATTTATATATATAGTAGCTTAACCCATCTGGAGTTACCGGATAACATGCGCTCGGGCGGGGGACAAACTGACCCTCAGAATCTAAAAAACTTAGAGAGCTCGAGGCACCACATTTATATAACATACAGGCCTACATGTGCCCTCACTTGTGTGATTTCAGGTCCATAAATTATGGACTTCGGCTCAAAATGGGCACGCAAGGTTCAACTCCAGCTCGTTGTCCAAAATACCCTTAAACCCTCTCATGCAACTACTATTAATCTAAATGGCCGTATTGAGCAAAGTTCACTAGCGAGTAATACTTGTCGTTCAGAATGGCACGGCGAATACAACTCCTGGATCATCCTGTTTGATTTTCTAATTTGATGGAGTTCAGGGATTACGCGAGGTCGTATGTTTACAAAAAGGTAAGTCGAGGTCATTTTAGGTCAGTGAACTCCTTTCACCGCTATGGAGGTGATATCACACATCTTTTGAAGTCTCCGTGAACAAGAAACGCGAAATGAACGTCAAAATACCTCCCCACAAAGCAAGGCCTGCAGAAAAAGTAACTTGGTGTTCACCTCGGTCTGACTGCTCTACCTGGCCTAAGATCAGTTTAATCTGTCGTAAAACGTAATCCAAAGTTAAGTCGTCTAAGTGTCTACAAAAACGTCCCAAAGATGTATGGCCTTGTGTGTCTAGGTCAGATTAAAACAGATTCAGATTCAGACTGCATCAGATTAAAGGCTTCCCAAGGAATTGCTGTCGCTCACAGCCGTGGCCTGATCTTGATTCACCATTGGTTAGCGACTATACAAGGTACATCTAAGCTGCTGTATCAATAGACCGGCTATTGAAGGACCTGTAGCTAAGAATGGCACGAATACATTGCGCTACTCGGATGTTATCTTAAAAAACTTTGGAGATGGTGATAAAACTGATCCTTCGTTGGAACACCTGTTTATTCAAAAGACGTTGTCAATCAGACATTGGCTATCTTGTCAAAAATGAGCTTTTACAGCATAACCATGTTTGCTTGATACAGTCGTTTATTACCTCCTCTTATATTAAAGTTCGATCATTGTAGAGACGATAACTTCAACTCTCAAAGCCTCAAATCGCTAAAACCACCAGAAGATAAAATACTGTGTTGCTTGTATCAAACTATTCTGATAAGCCGCTTACATCGGCTGCTATGACAAGCTGTTTGCTAACTACTTTTAAACTCTCTTACACGTTTGGGATGTTTGCATGCACCACACAAGCTTAAATACTAAGAGTGTGCTAGAACTTTCTGTCGCATAAGAGCGGCTGGCTTTAGTGAAAGAGCTGCGAATGGAACATTCGCTTAAAAGGAATCAGGTTCATCCTATCACGCGTCCTACAAACTTTGTTGGTATCGCTTTCGATGATGCGGGATATCTATATTTTCTGCAGGAAGGTAAAAAGATGCTCTGGAAATTTCATGAAAATCTGAAAATTGCAGTTTTAGCGGCATGAAATGCAACAGAATATATAGTGTACTAACCTGATTCAGGAAGAAGGTCAGCTTAAAGTGAACCGCGCATGTTCCAAATTTAATTTAAGCGTCACCTGCTCAGAATATTATTGCACTGTGAAACATTTAACGTGAGCTGGCTGTCTGCCCATTTGCATCCATATGTGTACAAATGGTACGATAGGGAATACTGCGGAATTCTACTTCATACATGCATGAAGCAGGGGTGGAACTTTGCCTTTTCATTGGGTTCCGAACCCATGGACCTTGCTCATCTTATTTCCGAGACGCATTTCCTTTACTAACTTTGCCTACTTCCCTCTATGATCATAATTTAGACTTGATATAGGAGAGGAAGTCTTTAAGCTCCCGGTATTTCGACATAATGAGCACAAAGGTCTTACACTGAGTGAACGACCTTTGATCAGGAGGGACTAGTTGAACGGCACTGCAGTGCTTAACGACGGATGTATTGACCGTACTCAATACTTCCAGCTGCTCTCACCCTCAATAGCTCATCTCTTGGGAATGGCCCAGGGAGAGCGCATGGACGTTTGCATTTTAGCAATGTTTTTCATTGGCGTCTAATAGTTCCGAAAAATTGATATGTCGATTTTACACCCTATTTTGGTTCGAAGACAGATGATTTACTGGAGAGGAGCTAGCCACTAAGTGACCACAGCATCTGTGTGTCGTAGTGCATACCGCACGCGCCCACAAATGGTGGCGCGTCGAGACCGTTTAAGGAGGCTGCGGAAGGCAGCGATTTTGAATGGCTGTTGGGCTTCTCCCGAAAGAACCTGCCTCTGGGACTACATAAAATACGTCATCGAATGACGCGATAATAATGCTTTACAACTGTCCAAATTTGATGCTTGTAATCGAACAATGCAGACAGGGGCGTATCCTAAGGGTGGGGGGAGGAGAGCATCGAGCCATGCCACCCAACCACTTAGCCACTCATGATGTTTTCTTGCTCCTTTGTGGCACCATAATTTCGTGGTGAAGGAATGCTAAACCCTTAATTTTGAAATCATACAGCCTTTTAAGAGGCACAAAATTCCAGCGACACCACAAGCGGTCTCAAATTTCCTTTTCGGCAGGCACCGAATTCCGGAGGCACTACATCACATGTGCCTTGTCCATTCAGCAAAATCATAGATTGGCCCATTCTGCAAAGCGGCGCTACAACCCTTTTCCCAACGGGCCAACCTTGATTTCCAACAGTAATTTGTGTGCATTTCATCTTGACGAAACTCAGTTCTTCCACCTTCGGCAAAGTGGCACCCACATCTCTTTTTTTAATCATCATAACCATCATTTTCCAGAAACGCCCAACCTATGGGGCACCTCAGAGGGTCCCAAAACCTTTATTTTAGTAGACTACGAACTTTGGGGAAATTGCAATACACGTGGCGCTCCACTGACGAAATCATGGTCCAGCTCATTGGGTGGACGGTCATGAAAACCGTCATTTTAAAGCACCTCAACATTTGATTTATAGGGGCAAGAAGTCCAAGCGGGCTATTGAAAGGGTCCCAAAATCTTCTTTTAAAGGACACCACGATTTCATCGCTCACCATCCTGACCAAATTCTAGATTGACTACTTCCGCAAAGAGGTACCTTAAAACCGTCATAGCGCAATATCATACACAATATGCAAGCAGTCACCTCATCCCAGGGGGCACAACGATGAATGTCAAAACGTTGCTTTCTAAGAGACAACAAATTTCAGCAGCGCCGTAATGTTCGTACCTCCCATCGCGAAATTCGAGTCCGCCCATCCAGCGATGGATCACCAATTTCTAATTTTGGGGTACCATAACCTTTATTCTTTAAAACTCATAAAACCTGAACTGGCCATTTCAACACCAATACATTCATTTTCAAAGGGCACCGAAATCAGGGGTAGAGCACACCTTCTGTTCCTCCCACCCTGACGAAATCCTAAGCCGGATCTCTCGACGAAGAGATATCCGATGCCTTCATTTCGGGCATCACGATCTGCACTTTGAAGACACCCACTGCCGAGGAGGTCCCACGAAGACACCCACTACTAAGGAGGTCCCACGAAGTCCCCTAAACCTTTGAAGACACCCCAAGCTAGGGAGGTCCCACGAAGTCCTCCAAGCCTTTGGAGACACCCCCTGCTAGGGAGGTCCCACGAAGTCTTCCAAACCCTTTAATTCCAACTGGTGTCAAACTCCAGAGGACATCAAAAATTGCCCTTTCTATTTTTACGAGCAACCAAGCGCGCCACTATCTGTGGGACAAGAACACGTGAACTACCGTAGGTCTTCAGGTCCCGATGGTCTCGAGGAGGCCTTGAGCTCCGAGGGGATGAAGATCAAGGGTCCGATTGAAGGGTCCGAAGGGCAAGCCGGCAGATGAAGGAATCTCAGTCAGTAGGTATTACCGAACACTCGGTCCCGCGCCGGTCTTGGCACAGGGGCCTCTTTCCCAAGCTGGGGCAAGGCCGGGCTTGCAAATGCTAATCCGAAAGATCGTGCATTGGTCGAGCTCTTGAGCCGATCAGAGGCTCATAAATTCCAACAAGGAGCCGCGTGTCGCCAATAAGCCCAAAGTCGGCCATTGACACATTCTCTGAACAGGGACTGGAGCCGGACCTCAAAGATCGAAAGGCCTCTTGCGTTGGTCAGGGCCATCTTGACAATGACAGGAGACATGAGGAGTGATGATGCAACGGTTCGCACTCACAATGAGACGGCGACCTGTGCTAATTAGAGGTAGTGGGGCTGAACGAGGACCCCGCGCCGTTTCAACCAGGAGGCAATGGCTGATAAACCGAATTGGTGTCTCGCTGCCAAATAAGCAATGGACTCTTTGTTCCGGTAAGGAATCATTTTGCGTCACTGACGTGTCGCTGCGTCGATCCTGTGCCAGCTGCCCAGGTCAGAGTGTCTGTCGCATCATGGATCGGACCGGCGCATCATGTATCCCTCTGGAGAACTCCGGATCGACCAGGGCACCGTGGTCCCCACATCGCCAGAATAGCAGTTGCTGGGTGCCCTGGGCTGGGATGAAAGGGGCCTTCAGCTCCTTGCCTTGAACATCCACCTGTGCGATTTTAATTTAGATTCTCTCAACGAAATGAGCAATTACAGCAGCACTAGCAATCGAGATTACGCCATCACGTCATGAGTTCGTGGCGTTGTACATGCTGAAAAGATATGAAAATACGTAGGCGTTGTGTACAAAATATGAACGCATTACACATGTGTTTTATTTATGATACATATTACTAGACCTTTTTTGCAAGGTGCCTGTATGTTATACCACAATTATCCTCAAGTTCGAATACAGAACGATTTGAACGATTTGCGGGGGTGCCGGTAGTGTAGTGGTTAACGTGTCTACTGCGCGTCTGGGAAACCCGAGGTACGGGGTTCGATTCCCCGCGGTGCCCGCCCTTCCTGCCAGGGTGAGAGGCAGGCGACGCCATATAGCCTCAGCAGCTGAGCGCGTCGTAAAGCCCCAATGACACACACACACACACACACACACACACACACACACACACACACACACACACACACACACACACACACACACACACACACACACACACACACACACACACACACACACACACACACACACACACACACAGAACGATTTGAGGTGCCGGGGGGCGCAGTATACCTAATATCCTTGTTTTGGTATCTGGAACGCATGTTGTGTGTGCATCGCTCGTGTCACCTTCCTCATTAATATTTGTTTTAATCGTACTCCTTTAAGATACTCCAAACATTCAGCACAATACTTGAATATCTTGATGTTGACGATACAAATTGCATCACATCATCCAAGGAGCTGGCCGCATGTTCTCATTCAAGAAAGAACATCGCGTCAAAAAACCAGAAATTTTGATAGTTTCAACAATTTCTGCTACCACCAAACTTTCAGCATTTGCGTCAGAACATGTCACTAGAGTGGCATTACGAGTTAGACAGCGTGTGCAAGTTGTTGCGTTTGCGTCTGACCACTCATTCTGGGGTTTGGTTCCCGCGGCGTCCGCCCTGTCTGCCTCGATGAGAGGCAGGCGTCGCCATATCGTCTCAAAACCCTGTCTGCCCCGATGAGAGGCAGGCGTCGCCATATCGTCTCAAAACCCTGTCTGCCTCGATGAGAGGCAGGCGTCGCCATATCATCTCAAAACCCTGTCTGCCTCGATGAGAGGCAGGCGTCGCCATATCGTCTCAAAACCCTGTCCGCCTCGATGAGAGGCAGGCGTCGCCATATCGTCTCAAAACCCGTCTGCCTCGAGGGGCAGGCGTCGCCATATCGTCTCAAAAACCCTGTCTGCCTCGATGAGAGGCAGGCGTCGCCATATCATCTCAAAACCCTGTCTGCCTCGATGAGAGGCAGGCGTCGCCATATCATCTCAAAACCCTGTCTGCCTCGATGAGAGGCAGGCGTCGCCATATCGTCCCAAAACCTTATCTGCCTCGATGAGAGGCAGGCGTCACCATATCATCTCAAAACCCTGTCTGCCTCGATGAGAGGCAGGCGTCGCCATAGCGTCTCAAAACCCTGTCTGCCTCGATGAGAGGCAGGCGTCGCCATAGCGTCTCAAAACCCTGTCTGCCTCGCTGAGAGTCAGGCGTGCCATAGCGTCTCAAAAGCGTCGTAAGACTCCAATGGCGCCCAAGCATTCACTTCGAGATTAGCAACTTGTAAAATGCGACTTTTTGCCGGTTTCGTTTGCCAATGTATTATGCAATGAGCTACATGAGTGTCTACCTTTAAAACCAAACTGTCAGTCCCTATGACATCTCAACTAATATTCACTTTAAATAACTGATCGGGTATAGGGAGCCAAATTCCACATTGTGAAGGCCCAGCCAAAGTCAGCGGGGGCTCAACCCAATATTGGGGGGGGGGGGGGGGCAGCTCGACATGGGGCATGGCCCCCCAAAGACATACAAAGTTTTACCCCTGGTATGAAATAAGATACCATGTGTATATATAGCATGTATATATATATATATATATATATATATATATATATAACACCAGCCCAAGTGTAAGCACATGTCAGACCTGGGAAGGACAATATTGTTAGAGTAGCTACGCCATACGCTGGGATGTAAAGAGCAACTCAGCGCGCATCAAAAATGAGAATGGCAATTTCGCTTTTAGAGATACATTTTGTCTCAAGCCTCCAAACTGGTACACACAAATACTACACTTGCCTTTTCCCTCCGCCGTTTTGTCCACGGTTGACTCAGCAGTCTCTTTAGGCATTGCGCAACCTCGCTCACCACACCAGCTGGTTCCCCAAGCGTTCTACCCGCCTTCTGGCTGAGTTTCACCCTCCCCCCCCCCCTGTTCGAATGCTATCCACTATGGTGTACATAGCGAAAAGCATCTATGTATACCATACCGCCTTGCACTATGCAGAATTTATCAAAGGGTGGTATCCGTCCCTGCGTAAAAGAACGCTCAATGAGTGTAGGAAAAACGGCACAATATTACCACTGCTTTATATGTTAACCGACTGTACCTTCACATGCTCAGATGACACCGTTCCTGAGACCTCTCACTGTCCTACTGTAAAGGTAAATTTATTTAAACAGCTCAGTGATGATGACGTTGCGAAACATCAAAAAGTATGTTAAAACACACCTTTCAACCGCATGATGGCAATTGTATGGTCAGACTTGGAGGCGAGGTTGAACAGCTTTCTGTAATTTATCTTCAAACCAGGTAACCATGAAAGCTAGTATACACAAAACATCAACATACATGGTTACTCACGTCCTGCAATAATTATGGCAATCCAAACAATAATACACACATTGTACCCTTGCACTTGCGAGTGGATGCGGTAATCTAGCACGCATTGCTACCTTTCGTTGCTTGTAAGATGCAGTTTACAGATAAAACAATTACCAATACATACTGCTGTGAAGTTGCACATCAAGTCATGCGGACTTTGAACAGGACGACAAAATAAAAATGCACTGCAACAGATGGCGACCATGGCCAATCTCACTGAACATGTTTTGGTTTGGCATGATCCAAGGCTGCTCGAGTATGCCCTGTCAATCCTTCAGCGTTATCCTAGAAAAATAAACCTTATGGTTCGGAACATCGACGTACCAACTGCCAAAGTAATTCCGACCCGCCTCTCACTCCCGCACGTCTGTACAGTTACACACACAAGGCCCCATGCGCACGATTGTCCCATAGTTTTGAACTCGGCGTGGCTCCCTTCGAACCGGCGTGCGTTGCCCGTCACAGCTTGTGACTGCGGGTGGCGGCCGAGGAACACAGAAGACGAGGCACCATCTGCACTGAAGCCGGCCATCGCAGGCCGACAGGCCCACTGTGCGCTCAGCACCGGCCCGGCCGGCACGACTGGTCCACTGTGCGCTCAGCAGCCACCTGAACCGGCACGGCTGCTTCACGTGCGCTCTGCAGCTGTTCGACCCGGCGCCCGACGCGACTGGTTCACTGTGCGCCCAGCAGCTGTCCGACTCCCATGACTTGCCCACTGAGCGTTAAGCTTCGGCCCGACCTGGCGCGACTGGCTCACTGTGCGCTCAGCAGCTGCGCGACCTGGCGCGACTGGTCCACTGTGCGCTCAGCAGCTACGCGACCTCGGACCACTGGCTCACTGCGCGCTCAGCAGTTGTGTTCCGTACGGATCAGGCAGATCTTGACAGAAACGAAGCGCGGCAGAGTTTTAGCCAACCTTCACAAATGACATCACGAAACCTGCAGCAGCTTTCCAACAGAAGTGACTGAGCTCCAGCTGAGCTCATTGCGCCCCGGCAGGTGTCACCCGGCCCCACAAGTCGTTACCGAGCTCCGGCAGACGGCACCGTGCTCCAAGGGGAGTCAAAGCACTCCTGCATGTGTCAACGCATTCCAGCAAGGATCGAATCACTGAAATCGGGATCAAAACGCTCCATAGTAGTCAACACATGCCATGGGAGACAACGCAGTTCAGTAGGAGTAACCGCACTCCAACAGGAGTCGCCACTTTCAGCAGGAGGAACCACGCTCCAGCAGGCATCACTCCTTCAGGAGTCACCAAGCTCCCGTGGGAGTCCCGCGCGCCGGCGGGAGACCGCCCGGCCGCCGCGCTCTCACCACACGGTGCACTTGTGGTGGGGTTCATGCGGCTGCCGACCGGGCAGCGGTTAGGAGCGGCGAAGTCTTCCGAGTTGGAGAGCGGCCCCAGGATACGGATGGGGCCGGGCGCGTGCACCGACGACATGATCTTTGTCTCGGCGTCCTCGGGTCGCATCGAGCCGCACCAAATTTGCGCGTAGTTGAGGAAGAAGAGTTGGTCGTGCGTCAGATCAATGCCAGGCAGCAGGTCCTCCTCGCCGTTCCTCGTCACCCACTTGCGGTACGCCTACGGGGGGGGGGGGGGCAGAAACAGGAGCGGAG
>NW_023597034.1:38417884-38448948 GCF_011947565.3 Pollicipes pollicipes | reverse complement strand
GACCGGACCGGACCGACCGGACCGGACCGGACCGGACCGGACCGGACCAGGGCAGGACGACAGGCTCGACACGGCACGGCACGGTCCGAACCACCGCGACAAGATAACTCGGCCATCATAGCCGGGGTCATCAGCCGTGCATCAAAGCCACGCCGACTCCGGCAGACAACTGCCGCCGCCACGGCATCGTATGCAAACTTTACCTGGACTGGGTGGGCCCAATGATCTGTTACGGCCGGGAAGGTGACCTTCGCCGAGTCCGTTTTGCATTCGAAAAGAAATAACCCTTGACAGGTCTTCAAATTCTGGTTTTTCGGCATCATGAGATCAAAGTTCTTGTGGTGAGTTAACGACCTTCAGTATACCAGGAAGCCATGGTTAAACGACGTTGCAGTGCTACGTAACGGCTTCATTGACGGTCGCGAGGTTGGCTCACCATCAATAGTGGCAAGGTTCAAAAAGGGTTCAGCAAAATATTACGCTTCAAAAATAAGACACGTGAAAGCAGAAAATCTGTTCAATCTGGGCGGACGCTGTCACTCAAAGATACCGCCATAAATCGCCCACGCTTTCAACACCCCGCATGCATTTCAACGTTAAAGGCTGTGAAAAACAGGCGGGTAAGGCGTAACGTTTACAAAACCCGATGCAGAGTAACAGATAAGAATGCTACCGCGATCGTGAGCCCGTCGGGTTATCCAGAAACAACGCCCGCACCAAGGCTATGTGTCGCCACGACCCAGGACCACAACAGACGCGCTGCACTCCAGCAGCGCACGCCTCGCGCCCCACCCACACGAGACCCCCCCCCCCCCTCCCCACGCCATAAGAATACCACCACCGCCGCTTCTCTGCCCCAGTCGCCGCGGCTGGTATCATCCTCCGTTATAGATCGGAGCCCGTAACGCAGCCGATCTGCGCTTGTGCGCGACCGGGAGGCAGTCGCGAAGACCTGTAGCAGCACAGCTGCAGTTTCGTCTGTCGTCTTAACACCGGCGTGGGAGTTCCCGGCGCAATGACGGTCCCGGGACGAGCCAGTGGGCCCCGGAACAATGACAGTATTAGTGCCTTCCCCGTCACGTAGCCTTTGTCGTCCTTCAGCCACGAGCTCCGAACTCCCCCGAGCTGTCGCCGGTCCTGCCAAGCTGCCATTCTCGCAGGGGAGCTTCATCAGCTCCGGTTGGCCGGAGGCTCATATCTCCTGGCCCCGTCAGAACGGCAGCGCCGCTGGCCGGCCAGCCCTGGCCCCCGCCGTAACGGTACGCGCGCTGGCGCGGGCCGCGCGGACCGGACCGGCGGCAGGTACGGCGCCGGCGGCGGCCCGGCCCCGAGCCCGGCCGGCCTGCCTCAAGCTCGCCGGCTGCAGCGCCCCAAATGTCAAAGGTAACGGCCAGAGCGGCTGCGCGCCGCCGCCGGGCTCCTGGAGCGGCGGCTGCCGCCGCCACCGCGGCCCCGGGCCGACGCAACCTGATCTGGCGCCGGCGGCCGCGACCTGACTCGACCTGACCTGGCGCGCTGCCAGCTGGGCCCGCCGCGGTGCTCACGGTCCAGTCAGACACCGTCCAGCTGTGACTTGGCACGGGCCATCGCCACCCCCACCGGCCGGCCTGGGCTGTGCTGAGGCACGCGCGGCGCACCGAGGAGACGAGCTCCTCCGCGGCGGCTGTCAACTTGTCAGCGACCGACTCCTGCTCCCTCGCACCGCGAACGGCCACCGCAGGACATCACCTCTGCCTGAGCGCCCGCCTGCACGCACCCCACACACCGCCGCACACCACGCATACAACACACATACAAACACACACACACACACAAACGGTGCGCGGGAGATCGAGCGAGCGAACGAGCGAGCGTGGCCGGGCCGGAGCGCGTCCCGGCGCCCGGAGAGCAGCCGGCCAGACCGGCTCCGCCTCACCTGCGGTCGGCGGGGCGCGGACGCTTCTCGGCCCGGCTGAGGGCGCATCAGCGAGGCGGCCGGCACACTGGCGGCCGCGCCGCTGCGGCCTGCTCGGGGCGCGGCGGCCCGGCCCGGACTGCCGCTCGGGAGTCGATCGATGGCCGGCGGGGCGGCCGCGCGCGCCGGCCGCCCCGTCGGCCGGGGCTCGGCAGCGCCGACCAACGGCGCCGCCGCCCAGCCGGGCCCACACGCACCCGGACGCAACGGGACGCGAGGCTATGCGAATACTGCGATCCGCCGCGGGCAGGGAGAGAGAAGCAGGCCCGTGTAGCACGCGAATGCGTCAGCTGACAAGCGGGGGACGTCCCGCCGCCCGTGCGGTGCCGCGAGGACCGCTCCGGTTCGGGGAAGCCGACGCCGGGCGAAGATCACCCCCGGCGCCGGACGAGGACCACCCCGCCCGGACGAGGACCACCCGCCGGCGCCGGGCGAGGACCACGCGCCGGCACGCTGGTGGTCGGCGCCAGGGTCCAGCGGCGGGAGTTCGCATGGGGTTCGAACGGCTGATAGCTTCTGCGTAATAGGATGGCGGTGAGACTGGTAAGACGGCTCACAGCGTAGGAAAACTCGTAAAAAGAAGAAAAAGTCGGGTAATACAACGACATGACGGCGCATAGTTAGCGCGCTTACAAGGCTTTTGAAACAGTAATGAAAGGTACGCTCCCATGTAAAGCGAATACAGGAATACGCCATACAATGCGCAACAGCTGATACCGAGCAGGACACTGGAGGACCACAGCTCCAACCGTCAACTGCGCACCGCCATCACCAAACGCGTAAAAAGCCAGCAAGGCCCGGCGGACGAAACACAGCAACAGATGGGCGCGCAGGGAGCGACCGCCGCGAATAAACTCGGCGGCTGCACACTCAAACCCAAACTAAGTGGCTTTACTCCCTTTGCTGGATGGCACCCCTACGCGTCAGTGTCAGTGTCAGCATCAGTGTCAGTGTCAATGTGAGTGTCAGTGTCAGTGTCGCCACCTGAGTCGTGCGCAAAGCTCCGCTGACGTGTTCCGCCATCATCAAAGGGACACCTTCGGTGAGGCAGACCGCAAACACCCAGCGCGACAAGATCAGATCATTTGTGCCCATTCAACGGCAAGGTGGGCTTCGTAAAAACTGCAGCGGCCAATCCAGGCCTCCGCTCATGCAGACACCGCGACGGCGGAACAATGCGTACCACGTCAACACACTCATACAAACGCGCAATTGCTGGCTGGAGCACGGTCGTTAGCGCCGCGTTCTAAGTCCCGCTCCAGCGGGGAACGGGGCCTGGCACAGCCGACACTGAGCCTCCAGGCTGCGACACCGAGCCTCCACTGGGTCGCGGCAGCGCGGCGCACTTCCACGCCAGGGGCGCTGCGACGGCGCTCTCGCACGGACCGGATTCGGAGAGGTGACGCGGCTAGGAGCAACAAATAGTGACCACACACCAATAACCGACCGGTCAGCGTGGCTAGCCGGTTCAACCCGCGAACCGCCTGCACCTGAGCGTTGTCAAAAAAAGAACTGCTGCCGAGACAGACGCTTCCATAAGTTGCGAGCTATGCCGTGTGCTGTGTGAAGTCAAAGCCAGCAAGGGGATTCAAAATGACAGCCTGTAGATAAGCCACTGCGCACGCGCTCACCCAGGCCAGCGATCGTCTCCGACCAGTCAGCCTGCGAGCACATGTAAACATATTTCGCGACGAAGCGGCTGTTCCCCAAATGTCCCGTTGATTGATTGATGTTTAGTTTCGATTATGGACATGAATCAGTAGATGTTATGATGACTGGTTTGGCGCATAAGCGGAACGCCTAAATCTGAGCGCCGCTCCTAGCAATAACAAAATATAATCATCGCCGCTAGGAAACCCACGACCCACCCTCTACGCGTCCGACCAGCAAGCCGAGACGGGCCAGGCGTCCGCCGCCGCTCCGGTTTACACATGTAGCCGTCGGCCGGCGGCGGACGCCCGGCCCGGCAACGCCACCCAATAACCCGTCTGCTGCCCGCGCCCGCCGGAAATTTTTAGGTGAACCGTTTGGTATGTAAAAATGCTAGGGAAATTTTTGTAATCTGCTGCCCGATGCAATTTTGTTACCCGTTACCTCCGAGATAGATCTTGAGTTGTTCGTTGTGAGTGAGCTCAGAAAAAAGTTTGGAAAGATGCGATCTGTTTAGTGCAGCGGTGAATTCTGATTTCACGTTAGCGAGGACAGTTAAGTATAAAGCGTTTAGGGTCTTCACATGGATAGTCACGCAAGCAAGAGGTGTAGTCGGATTTTGGGTTTTGAACATGTGAGCATTAAGGTCCGCCATTCCCGATATCAGCCCAGCATTTAGGATGTTACCGTGCCCGGCTCTGACGTTGTAATACATCGGGGGCGCAGCCACACTGCAACGCTGGCATATTTCCCGTTTGAAGGAACGAGAAGACTGGAGAGATGACACGCCAAACGGGAGTTGGTTCTATCTCTTCATAGTTGATGGAATGCAGGAGTTCTGGTATGTTGAGGTTATGTTCGGTGGTAGAATGTCGTTGCATTGCGTAGTGGACGTCCTGTTGCAAGTGCCCATATATCACAATACCCTAATGCAGGACCTAGATTCTAACCTCCCAAAATATACAACATATCCCGGGCTTTCCACTCTGTGCTGATCCCAACTCTTCAGGGCACCAAGCGGCGTGCGTGTGTTTGCGTGTGCGTGCGTGTGTATGTGTACGTGTGTAAAACGTTTTTGTCGTCGTCTCGTCCGAACCTCACGGGACAGCAGACGGTCTACAAACTGCCTTTCCATCCAGCAGCCCATCCCGCACCGGCGGGCCTCAGCCGGCGCCTGCCCTCCCGCTGGCGGTCGTTGCGTCACGAGCGGCGCCGCTCTCCGCCCCAGGCCCCGCCTCTGACCCAGACCGGACCGGGCCGGGCGCGCGCACCGGGCTGTCGCTCGCAGAGCAGGACCGTCGCGTCGCCTCTCCGGCTAACTCCGGCGTGGTGGACGGGGTCGCGGCGGTGTTGGCCACTGCGCTGCGGGGAGCCGCAGGAGACCGGCGCGGGCCTGACCACGCTGCGGGCGGCGGCAGTCGCATGGAGACCTCGGGGCAGAAGCCCGTCACCAGGCCCTGAGCGCCGCAGGTACTGCGCACCGCGGAGCACCGATCCCAGCCCGTCGGCTCCGGGTCAGCGGTCTGTCAGGTGACCTCGCCGCCCTTCCGTGCAGCAAGGCCAAGGTCGCTGGGAGCCCAGCGCGGCTCCGGACGCCTCCGGCGGCCGGCGAGGACGCGCCGCCCAAGGCGCGCCGCGAACGCCGCGCGTCACGCCGACCCGCGCCGCCGCGCGGCATCGGCCGCGCCCGGCACCGGCCGCCGGTCCGAGGCTCCGCCGAAAGCACGGCTCACCACGGCCGGTCCGGTCCAACAGTCGACAGGAGACAAACTTTCCGGAGTCTGGCCACCCGGGGATCTTAAACATGCACTTTCTTCGACAGTTGACATGGCTTTTTATTCAAGTTTTTTTTTGTCCATGTCTACCGTGTTCTATTCGCAGTCTTACCCACAACGCCGTTGCAGTTTTTTCTTATCCTGTTTTATATCTCTTAATAGCTGAGCTCATGGCCAATACCCGCCCGGGGAAAACAAAACAAAGTGTACCTGTTGCAGGATACAACCGGGCTCCAGCCACTGCTCCGGCTGATCCCCACCAGCCTAGGGTTAATTGGATGGCTACCACAAACGAAGCAACCAGAACGTTCCGCCCGCGTAAAAATGGCCGCCTGCTACCGGGTCTAGAAACAAAAGATTGCTTCGAACGACTGTTCGGTAATCATTTCAGAAAGGCTGAATCCGTCGGCTTTGTGGTCTTTTCCACAGACCCTACGCTGCGAGGTTCTGTGAACCAAAATTGGACGTGAAACGAGCTAAATCTTCGTTTTCTTCGACGCGGCTTGACGAGTGTATCCTCTAATCTCGTCCCCTCCAATACTAAGATGCAAGTCAGGATGATTATTGACCTTTGTTGTAGGGCTCTCGCACCCGCTCGCGTTCCCTAGCCGTTCGTGACTGGAGTGTGCAGGGGCGGCCCAGTGGTCGCAGGCCAATGGGCCGCACATCCTCTGACAGCGTCATATTGTGCTGAGCATTCATGCCTACAAAATAAATGCACCATGTTTTGCGTAACGAAGGGATAACATGCATACGCATATTCACGTGGGGAAATCGGTGCAAGTACCGTAACACCTGCACCTTGAACAAATCTCGGGTTTCCAACAACGCGTTATTTAAGTTTCGGTCATTGGGCGGTGGTTTTCAAACATATGCCTCTCTCTGACCGTCCAGCAAATGGTGAACGTAAAGCGGCGAGGGCGATCAGCCCGAAAACCGCAGAGACACGAAGCCACGGCTTCGAGACCGCGACACGGCCTTGCGCCAGCCACGATCGTGCTCCACACTGGGCTGTTTTCGTTGTAACAGGAAAACGCCATTGTTGAACATACGATGGCGGGCCCGGATGGCAGCCACTGAATGGAACGAAGCATGAAAACGACCTTATCAACGCCAATGCAGGGAGACCTGACGTATGCAACACACCTTGAATGGCGCAAACCCAATTTAAGACAATTCATCGACAGATTTACACGACAAACTGCTTCAGACTCGTAGAGCGTTCAGTCCTCGTGCAGGGCGCGCTCCGGCTCGTCAACCTTCTGCTGGCCTCCAATGGGACGCGGGCAGCCACTGTGCCGAGATCTTATCAGCGCCCGCCATAAACTGAACGTCCAAACTTTATCCACCCATATCACGTGCTAACCACACATAATCATAACCGCACTTCCTACTTAAGCTAACGCACACAATTGCGTGACAAGGACTTTCGCACTCGCTGGGTTGTAAGGTCTAGCCTTAAGCCTCGTGAACGAACCAACAACATTCTCGCACGCAAAATGCGACTCCAGCGGAATGACGTATAGTCCCAGAACACGCACACTGTTTGGCTCGACCGGTTGATAAACGACATGGCATCTGGCTTTGGGAAGGACCAGTACCTCGCGCAGGCAGCCATGCCACAGACCTGTACGGCACAGCACATACTCAAGGTCTTATCTAGTCCCAAAGCCAGAAATAAATTAATGCACTTGAGACGGGCGCTTGAGTTTTTGTGGTCCACTATGGCTGCGCGCAACAGATGCACCCGTAAATTAGATAAAATAGCAGTTTGGGTCTTTGTGAACGTACCTTGGTCCTTCGCTTTACAAACTATGCCTCAGCCTAGCTGCCAACGTACCGTTTTTACAATCTCGAATAATGCTTAGATATGCATGAACACATGCATGTGTAATCCCATCAGACGACCATGAATCCGTCAGCGTGCGATTCGCCGAAGCACGCCAATGACATAATGCTTAAAAAAAGATTATGGGTAACATTTTCATACAGCTTCAATGAAAGCTGTTCGACCAGGTCATCGCGTTCTGCAACGTTGGTTTTGAGTAATATTTGCATACAGCTTCGATGAAAGCTGTTAGATAAGGTCGTTACCTTCTGCAAGGTTTCAACGTCAAACTTTTACCACATTCGATTAGCATGGGAGACGTCACAGTTTCAGCACGTCAGACCGTCGATGAGCGCGGGTCAGAGTTAGGTCACGACCTCGGCGACCCGGCGACCCAGCGAGGTCAGAACAGCCCATCGAACTCATCCGGCGGAGCAGAACGCAGACCCTCGACTGGGAACAGTGTGGGCCAGCATGTGAAGACTCGCAAGCGCAATAGCACGCGAGCCATGAATCCACCCGTTTTCGGCACGCGTTTTAGGGGCAGATGTCACATATCCGCAACCACAACAGGCAGAGATCTGGAGCCTGTGTACTACGTGGGCGAACGTGACGTCTTCAAGTCATTCAGAGATCTGAACAGCTGTCCGACGTAAAGGCGGGCCAGTTACAGACCAGTTTTTCAGAACTGGTCCTGAATACTGCCTACGGTTGTATTGTAAACCAGTACAGATCGGATCATACAAACTACATAGGCGTGCCGTTCAGTTAACTAGGACTCATATCCATCCAAAATGTTAGCGTTGTTTAATGTTCTGATAAGTCACCAAAAACGCAACCTCTTTCGAAATTCATTCGCTTACCAGGGAGACATCAGTCCGTTATTTCAACGGCCCGAGATACCCAGTCCACGGACGTCACACATCATTGTCCCTCCGCACACTAAACTCATGAGGGCAGAACATTCTGACGCATTAAAAATTGTTGTTGATATGGGCACGAAGAGGTGGCGAGCTCCATTTGCCTATATAAGTCATCATCTCCCTAGTGATAATCGCGTCTGTTATCCTATCGCTGGTACGTTTCGCTCATTATCGTATCGCGGTATGCCCGGCGCAGCAAACAGTTCCTTGCTTTCAGTCATCTACACTTTACTTGCTTACAGTTATAATTATCTTGGTAAGTTAAGAATTTTAATTTACCATTTAGCATTTACTACGCGCGGGTTACCCATCCCGCCCCATCCCTGCATTTTTCGGAAGAACGGGAAACGGTGCATAATAGTGTCTGGAAGTCTTGTCAAGCCAGCGATACACCCGTTGTGAGAGTTTTTGCTACGACAAAATGGAAACCAAGAATCTTTCCAGGTCGTGCAAGATGCATGGGCGGTAAGCTATGACTTTCCGGGCTTTCGGAAGCCTTTGGGCCTGGATGGAACCGCTACCGCTTCCGCTCGCAATAGCCACGCTCGAGAGACGGGATGAAGTACTGAGGCGAGTGGTTGGGCAAGACTGCAGCCATCTGGGAATCCCCACTACCGAGACTTGGCCCGAGCAGGGAGCCTTCTGTTGGCTTCGGCCGAGCGCTGGGATGGGTCGCGCGCCCGGGGAGCAGAGAAGCCCACCCATGGCTGAGGCAGGCGAGGGGCTTGCGCGGAGACACGGGCGGTGCGCGCACTCCGAGTGACACACTGAATGAGGGAAGGAGGGCGGATGCTTTCGAGGGCAACTCTTATCTAAAACAATGAAACATTTTTTCCCTGCTAGCCTGTGATAAATTGCTGACACAAAATTGGCGTGTAATGGTAGTCTCCACACCGTTGACACAGTTCAAGTTCAAGGTACGTGAACCTTCAAGGCTCGCATCACGGCCGTCCATAAATTACGCTACGCATGGAGAGAGGGGAAGGTCCTGATGGAGCGTAACAGAAGCGTGACACGAGAGGGAGGAGAAGCATATGCACAACGTGACGTCGCGCTCAGGGGTCGTTGCAAAAATGAAACAATATTAAAAAAACGCCAACCTCAAAGCCAGTTATCGTTGGCATCCTAACATTAAAAGAAACACACCCGTTAGTTATCTCGCACCTCTAGCCCAAGAAAAGGCAAAACAGACATTTTTGGGCGTTGCGCTTAACACAGCATGCCCAAGGAGGAGAACGAGGGGGGGGGGGGAGGCAACGTAGGCGCTGCATAACCAAGGAAAGGGCGGGGATTAAAAATGTACAAAATGTGAAACGTTATTTCTGGATGGCCCGATTCTTCTCCCTCCGTTAAGCCAGCAGCATAAGTCAAAATCATTCCTTTGTAAACGGAAACACGACGCACGTCGTCTCTCTTATGGAGCGCGAGTGAGTGAATTTGCCAGATAAGCGCCCAGGGACAATGAGGAATCGGGGTTCGAGGCCCCCCCCCCCCCCCCCCCCCCCCCTCCTCCTCCTCCACGTGGAAGGCCAAAATGCCAACCACTGGGATGTCACACGCCCATCAAAATCGCTCTTACCTATCACCAGCCAAGATAACTATTGGCCACCAACACAACTCTTGCTGTTTTTTTCTGGCTTGCATTGTTATCAGAACATCAACAGTAAGTGCAAGGGAGCCAAGCCTGCTGGAATGGATGGATACAGGTGTTGGTGCGGGGATGCTGGTGTCATGTCAGATAGATCCTGGAAGCATCAAACCAACAAACTCTGTCAAAAATGATAACATTTGATTCTGTTTCAATGGATTTCTATTCACCAAATTGCAAGTGGGCAGGCTGGATGTGCATGACACAAGTCTTGCTTCTTTGCTAAACTCATGGCATGATGGTCATCAAGGTCACTGTGCATCTGTCACCACTGCATGATGGCAATGCATTAATTTCACATTACAACCCAGGCAAAACTGAACATTGCTGACAACCAAATATAGCATGAATTACAATACATGTTGAAACTTTGAAGAGATTTTACCTGTTGAAGGCCAGTAATTGAGTACCTGAGCACAGCATTGTATGGTGTAACCTTGTCATCATATGGCAGGGCATATCACGTAACATGGGGCTCCTGAACCAAATAACATGCGTGATGGGGACGTGGCTGATTCAGCAGATTATAACTGAAAAGGGCACGAAGTGGCTGTGCTGATCACCACCTTCAACTTTGTCTTGTTTTGTCCGTGGAACATGCCACTAGTCTGACTAGGGGCTGTACACTTAGTCTAAACATACTCAGGCAGCCAAGCCTCCGATGAACATCACATTGAATTTGATGGGCTGTGCCTGAAAGTCTCAGTGATTGAGACAATGGAGCGGATAACTGGAATTCCAGAGGACAGGTTTGAATCCAAGATGTGGCTGAGCAGGCTGATGACATGCCCAATCAAACAGTCTGCTGGCAGCTGACCAGAGGATCAACTTGACACAGGGCAGCACGGTGATAGCATTAAATGGCAATGATTCTGTTTGACAATAGAGCTTCAGCGACCAGTCTGTGAATCATGGTAATTCTTGTTGAGATCCCAATTAAGTGGAGATGGGACACAGCTTCCAGTTTATGGGTAGCATATCCAAATTTTGTAGCAGAAAGTATTGCACTGGAGCAATGAGGTTCATCACGGTGTGTTTTATAACACACAAAACTGACAGAATCACAGAAAATAGCCAGATCTGATGGTAGATCATGCTCAGGGGAGGAGCTACCAAAATCTGCTTGAAGTGAGCAGCAAAGCCCCCAAGTTTAAACAAAAAGTAGGCACAATTTGTGAAGAACCCAGTTTGGTGGCATCTTTTAGGACATTTTGATTCATTTTTTACTGGGCAGCCCCCTTCCCAATCTCACTACCGAAACTAAGCCTCCGAAGGGTACAGTTTAATTTTCTTGCCATAGATTTATTAACTACAGCTTTTCCATTTTACTAAGATAAGACGCAACCAATGTTCTGCATTAACAAAGCTTTAAATGTCAATATAGTTGGGATTTATCGAGCTGTCGGCTCATGAGCATCGTCTTGATTCCAAGCGAAGAAACGTTGACCATATTACGCCCATGCCAGACAAATCTTACCAACATAACCACATGACTAAATCAGAGTGGGCTTTGAACATCTAATATTAACCAGGTTACGGTACCTGTTCCATTGGTGTCCTGACCCTTGAGCGCCTTACAGCCAGGGGCGCCGGATCCCGCCCTCACGCACACCACCGCCAAGCCCCACGCTCAAGACTGGCGGATCTCGATTTTTGTTTACTCTTTAAAAATGTATCCGGTGCGTCAATTACGTCTCTTGGATTAGGTGCTGCTATCTAGTAGAGAAACTTATAAGCTCACGTACGTTCTTCAAGCTCTAGATGTCGAGGGCATGAACATAAAGCCAATACATCAAAAACAGACCTTTGCCTAGTTGCATCTTCTTAATAGCCATGCTTGGGCTTACCTCCGGCTGGTGCATGCATCGCCGCGGGAGGGTAAAGGGCTGGGGAGCGCCACAGATTTTCGGTTGGAAGGGACAGGATGTTGTAAGTTGTTCAGTGCATTGGCGAGGAACGTTATTCACATAGATAAAGCAATAATATTAGCCTTATTCCTCGGAAAATCCAGGAAAACCTCTGCTTTTGCTTCGATAAAGACATGTCGCCGAAATATCAACCTAATATCATTTCCATTCTCCTGGTTTTTCCGAGGCATAACGCTAATACTGCTGTCTTATCTATGAGGCAGGATAATCCAGGAGGTCTGCTGGACAAAAAGTGCCCGCCTCGCAGGGTCCCTGCGGGTAATGTTGCATTCAGCGGAAGGCGGGTGCAAGTATTGCGCCCCGGGGCGCCTGGACATGTACTCCCCTATTTCAACGTTACATTATTATTATCCATGTAAAGAAGTGTCCACAATAACACAACTCAGGAATGGCGAATTTCCGATTCATGCAGGTTTTGTATTCAGTAAATGACCTCCCCGTCCAAGGCAGGTCTTCCTGTGCCAGGACAGGGGGGTCATAGTGCATAGCGAGACCTACTTATCAGGAGTCCCTTGAATCCTATTCAGAATATTGTCCTTCCGAATCTTAAAAGGGCCTCAAAGCCTAACAAAGGGCCTAAATATCCCAAAATAAGGCATTCTGACTGGGAGCTGCGATTATCTGAAAAAGCAGTTTCCTGGCCAGGCGGGTGCACTGGACGCCCGTACATCCCTGGAATTTTAGCGTGCCACCAGCATCGTGTTATGCTGCCGCTCAGGGGCTGCACGACGATTAGGTGGAAACCTTCCATGTGCTGAGATCTGCAACAATCGTAACGTTACGATTGTGTGATGAGCAAAGTTTGTAATAAATATCAAACCCTGTATTATTTGTCGCAGTTGCGTTTCGAGGGAATGCCTAAGCTTTTGCGTTGGCGGAAGATTCTTTTCCGCCTAGAGTGTTTCCAAATTCCTTAGCAGCCCGGCGATATTGAAATGGTTAGATATCAATTGGCAGCAATCGAATATTCCGTGCGATGCGCACTCGCTAGATTACAATCGGACATTCACATGTCATGTCAAATGTCAGGGGTGTTGGGTTGGGTTCAGGGGAATCAGGGGGTCAAAACCGGCTTCAGCTTCGGCTTCGTCAAGGCGTAATTTTCCGTCCATACTTCGGACTGGGGATTCCAGCTATGACATTTGCACGACTGGCTTCGGCTTTGAGTCATTTTTTACACCTGGCCGTAACGTCGGCTTTAAACAACGTTTTGATTATGGGTCAGGTTTACCCCCCCCCCCCCCTTTCCTCTCCCCCTGCCTGCGTCCCTGCTGCTTTCGGCCTCATGTCATGTTTAACTATTGCCTTCGGTTTCGTCGCGCTGTTTTTGTCACCGCAGTCCTAATTTTAATCCCCAAAACGCATGCTATGTCCAGTCATCCAGTACATATGTCACACAGCTCCGCGATGTTGTGACACGCATGCGCTTGCGTAGGCTGCGCGTGCTAGCCCACAAGACCAGGACGTTAGTCCGAGTGATTTTTCGATCTGTACCCAACGCTAACACGTCGTCTCAATCTTTCGGCAAAAGCCTGATGGCATATTGTGTTCCCATAGAGTTAAAGCAGACGGCATAATAGCCGTGGGTTCACATAACATAGACATTTATTAGAGTCGGCTCTGGCTCCGGCCTCGTGATTTTAAACTGATGTGTCGGCTTTGGCTCGTGTTTCCTACGTTCGAAACTGCTGGCTTGCGTTCCGCTTAAAGTTTGAAGCCACTGGCTTCGGACTTGCTTAACTTGTTAAATCTCGAGGGCATTGGCCATCATAGCAATTGAACAGGGGTGCCCCTCCGCAGAAAATTACAAAATTTATGGATGGTAAAAATTCAGTTGTTTTTCGTAATTCGCTCCCACGTAGTTCTCGGCACCAAAATCGACAAAATTAAAATCAACAAGTTTGCTTTCGAATACGTGACCAATTACTGTCTTGATATGCAGGTAACGTTGGTGCCAAGCTGACAACCAAGTGTTAGTGTGCACTCAATATTCAGTATATCTGAGTGTACGCATTGCATGCTATCAAATTTTGCCAGCGCAAGCATGTGCCCATACCTTTCCTCAGGGGGAATGCTATATTTTTTCCAAATCATGCAATTTACAAGAAGTTTCTCAAAAATTGCCTAGTATGTAGTTTCTTCTTGTGGCGATTGCGCCCTGCAAAAAGTATACATCACGAACTCGAAGTTCACATCATAAAGGGACGCCAGCCGTTGTTCGGAGATTGGCGCCTGGCGTCTGTTGCTATAGCAGCCCGCCTACATGCCTATCGCTATACAAACATGAGCTTGGGAGCTCTCGTGGCACACTGGAATGATGTCGAACAATGTGCCCTGTTTTGAACAACGACTGTTATTGAAGAATTGTTTGGTACCATAATATCTTACCAACACCCACAGGCGCAAATGCTTTCCAAGGATTTTGAGAGCATATCGCCTGTTCTGTGGGCCCTAGACGCTTCCCGGCGCCTACTTTGGTCTACAGCAACAGTGTAAAATTCGCCAACAGGTCTGGTTACGTTGGCGTGGGCTGTGAGGGCAAAGGTTAGATGCCGCAGAGTAGCGGCGGCTAGTACTTGTAACAGGGAACTAGAGCATCGGTGGTACGCTTGCATCATTTATCACGACAGGATTGACTGAGGCCAGCTGGTCTTTGGGTCGACGGCAAACCTACCCGTGACCGGCGGCTGACCGGCTCTCCGATATTATGATCAGCTAATGTTATTGACCAAAAAATGGCCCATAATTGGTTTCGCTTTTGGTTCTGGGATGGGCATTGCACGCGTTCGCATTTATATTGTATCTAATGACCATTTGAAAATGTATTTGCACCTGATGCGATTAGGCTATGTTCATTCATGAATCCCAACAACAAAGCCGGTTTCACAAGATCCAGTAAATTTGCCAGAGCCTGGCAGGTCTTGAGAAATATTTTAACGTGTTGCCCGCCAGCGCGATGGCTGCTCAAATTAGGCCGGAGAGTAGGCCCTTTTTGCTAAAACAAACTACGACATGAATGCAAACATACACATGAATTTGGATGCACGTGACCCATGTTTGTATCAGGGGCGGATGTAGAAGTGTGGGGGAGCGCTGGAGAGAAGAGAACGGTTTATCTGGTTGGGGGTCCTTCCTTTTATTCTGTTTACTTTGCCTAGAAACTGTCCGAAACAATACGTAAGTGTAGTCAGAAGTAAGGGTTGTACAAAGCTGAGCGATTTTGAGATGAAGCGTCGGATTTGAGTCTGCTGACCAGCACTTGGCTTTTATTAGTTATTAAGTCAGTGCTAACAGGGGCGGATCCAGGGAAGGGGGGGGGGCACGGGACCATGCTTACTTAGGCCCCGAATTAGCCCTTAGGCTCCAAAGGGGCCCACAGTCGGTCGAACAGACGCAGTTTTTTATTTGTTTGTTTTTTTATTAGACAAAACGTAACAAAATCGGATGTATTTGGGCTTCCAGGCAACCATGAACGGATGCAGGCGAAATCGAAGGGCCCACAAGTAGACAACAAATATTCTTCGCTGATTGAGAGTGGTGACTGGGAGATTCTACAGCTCATTACGCTGTCCAGAGGCCTTACGCTGTTTGTGAGGGCCCTACATGTCCACTTGGAGGGTCAATCCGACCGCTAAGAAGCTTTCTGCGTTGCCCTTCATTTATTCGCATTCAGAGAACCCTGAGCTCTTACTGAGACCCTTCGTGCTAGCGTGCCTGGACACTCTTGTCAATCAGGGACCTTTCACGGATTCGTTCCGTTTGCCGGAAAGCCTCTATGCGCTATAGCCAGGGGGCCCATATGTTAACCTGCCGGGGTATTCTCGGTTGCTTAAGGGCCCTTCACGCTGGTCTCGGTTAACCTACCGACACACTCGCGGTATGCTCATGGGCCCTCTTCTTTGGTCTAGGGGCCTTCCAATTTGCTGTCTTTTGCTCAGAGCCCTACGCTCTTGTCGGGGCCCATCTGTTAACCTGATTGGGAACACTCGGTCGTTCGGCGGCCATCCACATTGGGTCCCGGGTGCTTCTCATTTGAATGGAGGGCCCTATGCCGTTGTCGGGGGTCCTTTCTGTAACCTGCTCTGGCCCATTCCATTGTGTGGGGACCCTCCACATTGTTTCTTGGGTATATTGTATTTGAATGGATGACCCAACGCAATTGTCGGGGGCCCACCTGTTCATCTTTTGAAGTAACTGAATTGTTCAGGGGCCCTGCACATTGGATCTTGGTATTGGAATGTGGGGCCCTACGCTTCTGGCGGGGACCGCCTGATAGCCTGCTCGGGTGCACTCGATCTTTCGAGGGGCCCTCCAGGCTGGATCTTAGGTACTCCTTATCTGACTGAAGGGCCCTACGCTTTTGTCGGGGCCTCTTCTGGTAACCTAATCGGGCACACTCGATCGTTAGACGGCCCTCTGCATTGTGTTTCGCGTACTTTCTTTTTGAGTGCAGGGCCCTATGTTCTCGTCAGGGCTCCATCCACCAGGCTGCTCGGGCCAGTGGCGGATCCAGAGCCATGATTGAACTACGACTATGGAACCAGAACCGCGAACCAAAACCACAGAACCATGCCCCCACCCCACCCCCTGCGTCTCAAGAGGACCCATACGCTCCGAAGGGCACGTGACCGGCCGAACGGACGCAGTTTTCTAACACAAAACACAACAAAATTGGGCGTCTTTGGGCCTTCAGACGACCAAGAACAGTCGGAAGCGAAAGCGAAGAGCCCGTGAGCAGACAAAGTTAAGTCTTTACTGATTGAGAGGGTGGCGATGGGAGGACAGTTTGAGGCTCATTACGCCGTCCAGTGGTGTTACGCTATTGCAAGGGCCCTATATGTCCGCTTGCCGGATCAATCTGATCGCTAAGAAGCCTTCCACGTTACCCTGGATCTCTTTGGATCTTCTCGTGTGGCCTTATGCTGCTGCTGGGGCACTATCCGCTTACATACCGCGGCACCTCAGAAACTAGACGGATGTGTCAAAAAGCTCTTCAATGCTGAGTCAGTAATCATTTTTAATCCAATAGATGTATATATATATATATATATATATATATATATATATATATATATATACACAACGACACTCTCACGACGCCTGACAATGCACTTATGTGGCGGGGCACCTCTGGACCACATGCGACACGAACACGACAGGGTGTTGCCACGAGAACAACTGACAGACGGCACTGGCTTTTTACGGACTTGCAATGACAGAAGACGCCTTCAAATTAGTTGGGAAATTATATTCATTAACGAGCTCTCGCCAACCCAATACAGAAAAAAACAAATTCTTATACAACCCTTGACATACTAGGAGGTGTGCGGTGAGCACTAATGATGTGATTGTGACCAAAGTGTCCTTTCCCATTTTGTTTTTGTGGTGTTCCCATTATGAGTGTATTTGATATGCATCGAAGCGAAATTAGGATTTTGTCTTACTTCAATAACTTATGCTTCATTTGCGTTCTCCGTACCAAAAGATTGTTTCCAATAGTAGTGCACAATTTTTTATTCTTTAACATTCAAAATTATTTTGCCATTCATTCCTCTCCGACGATGAGATAGTATCTCGAAACGTTAGGGTGTGATGAGCGACGAATATATGAGTACTTTTGCGCAAACCATCTTTAGATCTAAACGAAAATACCAAGTGAAAAGTCCGTAAACTAAAACAATGCTTAAAAAACTCGTCAATGCTCTTAGTCAGCGATTGTTTTTTAATCGAACGTGTATGAAAGAAATGATTCTGCCAAAATTTTCCAGAATATATATATATATAGTATATATGTATATATATATATATATTTATATATATATAGTAGCTTAACCCATCTGGAGTTACCGGATAACATGCGCTCGGGCGGGGGACAAACTGACAACCTCAGAATCTAAAAAACTTAGAGAGCTCGAGGCACCACATTTATATAACATACAGGCCTACATGTGCCCTCACTTGTGTGATTTTTTCAGGTCCATAAATTATGGACTTCGGCTCAAAAATGGTCACGCAAGGTTCAACTCCAGCTCGTTGTGCAAAATACCTTAAACTCTCTCATGCAACTACTATTAATCTAAATGCCCGTATTGAGCAAAGTTCACTAGCGAGTAATACTTGTCGTTCAGAATGGCACGGCGAATACAACTCCTGGATCATCCTGTTTGATTTTCTAATTTGATGGAGTTTAGGGATTACGCGAGGTCGTATTTTTACAAAAAGGTAAGTCCAGGTCATTTTAGATCAGTGAACTCCTTTCACCGCTATGGAGGTGATATCACACATCTTTTGAAGTCTCCGTGAACAAGAAACGCGAAATGAACGTCAAAATACCTCCCCACAAAGCAAGGCCTGCAGAAAAAGTAACTTGGTGTTCACCTCGGTCTGACTGCTCTACTTGGCCTAAGATCAGTTTAATCTGTCGTAAAACGTAATCCAAAGTTAAGTCGTCTAAGTGTCTACAAAAACGTCCCAAAGATGCATGGCCTTGTGTGTCTAGGTCAGATTAAAACAGATTCAGATTCAGACTGCATCAGATTAAAGGCTTCCCAAGGAATTGCCGTCGCTCACAGCCGTGGCCTGATCTTGATTCACCATTGGTTAGCGACTATACAAGGTACATCTAAGCTGCTGTATCAATAGACCGGCTATTGAAGGACCTGTAGCTAAGAATGGCACGAATACATTGCGCTACTCGGATGTTATCTTAAAAAACTTTGGAGATGGTGATAAAACTGATCCTTCGTTGGAACACGTGTTTATTCAAAAGACGTTGTCAATCAGACATTGGCTATCTTGTCAAAAATGAGCTTTTACAGCATAACCATGTTTGCTTGATACAGTCGTTTATTACCTTCTCTTATATTAAAGTTCGATCATTGTAGAGACGATAACTTCAACTCTCAAAGCCTCAAATCGCTAAAACCACCAGAAGATAAAATACTGTGTTGCTTGTATCAAACTATTCTGATAAGCCGCTTACATCGGCTGCTATGACAAGCTGTTTGCTAACTACTTTTAAACTCTCTTACACGTTTGGGATGTTTACATGCACCACACAAGCTTAAATGCAGCCACACGTGACACTAAGAGTGTGCTAGAACTTTCTGTCGCATAAGAGCGGCTGGCTTTAGTGAAAGAGCTGCGAATGGAACATTCGCTTAAAATGAATCAGGTTCATCCTATCACGCGTCCTACAAACTTTGTTGGTATCGCTTTCGATGATGCGGGATATCTATATTTTCTGCAGGAAGGTAAAAAGATGCTCTGGAAATTTCATGAAAATCTGAAAATTGCAGTTTTAGCGGCATGAAATGCAACAGAATATATAGTGTACTAACCTGATTCAGGAAGAAGGTCAGCTTAAAGTGAACCGCGCATGTTCCAAATTTAATTTAAGCGTCACCTGCTCAGAATATTATTGCACTGTGAAACATTTAACGTGAGCTGGCTGTCTGCCCATTTGTATCCATATGTGTACAAATGGTACGATAGGGAAGACTGCGGAATTCTACTTCATACATGCATGAAGCAGGGGTGGAACTTTGCCTTTTCATTGGGTTCCGAACCCATGGACTTTGCTCATCTTATTTCCGAGACGCATTTCCTTTACTAACTTTGCCTACTTCACTCTATGATCATAATTTAGACTTGATATAGGAGAGGAAGTCTTTAAGCTCCCGGTATTTCGACATAATGAGCACAAAGGTCTTACGCTGAGTGAACGACCTTTGATCAGGAGGGACTAGTTGAACGGCACTGCAGTGCTTAACGACGGATGTATTGACCGTACTCAATACTTCCAGCTGCTCTCACCCTCAATAGCTCATCTCTTGGGAATGGCCCAGGGAGAGCGCATGGACGTTTGCATTTTAGCAATGTTTTTCATTGGCGTCTAATAGTTCCGAAAAATTGATATGTCGATTTTACACCCTATTTTGGTTCGAAGACAGATGATTTACTGGAGAGGAGCTAGCCACTAAGTGACCACAGCGTCTGTGTGTCGTAGTGCATACCGCACGCGCCCACAAATGGTGGCGCGTCGAGACCGTTTAAGGAGACTGCGGAAGGCAGCGATTTTGAATGGCTGTTGGGCTTCTCCCGAAAGAACCTGCCTCTGGGACTACATAAAATACGTCATCGAATGACGCGATAATAATGCTTTACAACTGTCCAAATTTGATGCTTGTAATCGAACAATGCAGACAGGGGCGTATCCTAAGGGTGGGGGGAGGAGAGCATCGAGCCATGCCACCCAACCACTTAGCCACTCATGATGTTTTCTTGCTCCTTCGTGGCACCATAATTTCGTGGTGAAGGAATGCTAAACCCTTAATTTTGAAATCATATAGCCTTTTAAGAGGCACAAAATTCCAGCGACACCACAAGCGGTCTCAAATTTCCTTTTCGGCAGGCACCGAATTCCAGAGGCACTACATCACATGTGCCTTGTCCATTCAGCAAAATCATAGATTGGCCCATTCTGCAAAGCGGCGCTACATCCCTTTTCCCAACGGGCCAACCTTGATTTCCAACAGTAATTTGTGTGCATTTCATCTTGACGAAACTCAGTTCTTCCACCTTCGGCAAAGTGGCACCCACATCTCTTTTTTTAATCATCATAACCATCATTTTCCAGAAACGCCCAACCTATGGGGCACCTCAGAGGGTCCCAAAACCTTTATTTCAGTAGACTACGAACTTTGGGGAAATTGCAATACACGTGGCGCTCCACTGACGAAATCATGGTCCAGCTCATTGGGTGGATGGTCATGAAAACCGTCATTTTAAAGCACCTCAACATTTGATTTATAGGGGCAAGAAGTCCAAGCGGGCTATTGAAAGGGTCCCAAAATCTTCTTTTAAAGGACAACACGATTTCATCGCTCACCATCCTGACCAAATTCTAGATTGACTACTTCCGCAAAGAGGTACCTTAAAACCGTCATAGCGCAATATCATACACAATATGCAAGCAGTCACCTCATCCCAGGGGGCACAACGATGAATGTCAAAACGTTGCTTTCTAAGAGACAACAAATTTCAGCAGCGCCGTAATGTTCGTACCTCCCATCGACGAAATTCTGAGTCCGCCCATCCAGCGATGGATCACCAATTTCTAATTTTGGGGTACCATAACCTTTATTCTTTAGAACTCATAAAACCCGAACTGGCCATTTCAACACCAATACATTCATTTTCAAAGGGCCCCGAAATCAGGGGTAGACCACACCTTCTGTTCCTCCCACCCTGACGAAATCCTAAGCCGGATCTCTCGACGAAGAGATATCCGATGCCTTCATTTCGGGCATCACGATCTGCACTTTGAAGACACCCACTGCCGAGGAGGTCCCACGAAGACACCCACTACTAGGGAGGTCCCACGAAGTCCCCTAAACCTTTGAAGACACCCCAAGCTAGGGAGGTCCCACGAAGTCCTCCAAGCCTTTGGAGACACCCCCTGCTAGGGAGGTCCCACGAAGTCTTCCAAACCCTTTAATTCCAACTGGTGTCAAACTCCAGAGGACATCAAAAATTGCCCTTTCTATTTTTACGAGTAACCAAGCGCGCCACTATCTGTGGGACAAGAACACGTGAACTACCGTAGGTCTTCAGGCCCCGATGGTCTCGAGGAGGCCTTGAGCTCCGAGGGGATGAAGATCAAGGGTCCGATTGAAGGGTCTGAAGGGCAAGCCGGCAGATGAAGGAATCTCAGTCAGTAGGTATTACCGAACACTCGGTCCCGCGCCGGTCTTGGCACAGGGGCCTCTTTCCCAAGCCGGGGCAAGGCCGGGCTTGCAAATGCTAATCCGAAAGATCGCGCATTGGTCGAGCTCTTGAGCCGATCAGAGGCTCATAAATTCCAACAAGGAGCCGCGTGTCGCCAATAAGCCCAAAGTCGGCCATTGACACATTCTCTGAACAGGGACTGGAGCCGGACCTCAAAGATCGAAAGGCCTCTTGCGTTGGTCAGGGCCATCTTGACAATGACAGGAGACATGAGGAGTGATGATGCAACGGTTCGCACTCACAATGAGACGGCGACCTGTGCTAATTAGAGGTAGTGGGGCTGAACGAGGACCCCGCGCCGTTTCAACCAGGAGGCAATGGCTGATAAACCGAATTGGTGTCTCGCTGCCAAATAAGCAATGGACTCTTTGTTCCGGTAAGGAATCATTTTGCGTCACTGACGTGTCGCTGCGTCGATCCTGTGCCAGCTGCCCAGGTCAGAGTGTCTGTCGCATCATGGATCGGACCGGCGCATCATGTATCCCTCTGGAGAACTCCGGATCGACCAGGGCACCGTGGTCCCCACATCGCCAGAATAGCAGTTGCTGGGTGCCCTGGGCTGGGATGAAAGGGGTCTTCAGCTCCTTGCCTTGAACATTCACCTGTGCGATTTTAGTTTAGATTCTCTCAACGAAATGAGCAATTACAGCAGCACTAGCAATCGAGATTACGCCATCACGTCATGAGTTCGTTGCGTTGTACATGCTGAAAAGATATGAAAATACGTAGGCGTTGTGTACAAAATATGAACGCATTACACAATGTGTTTTATTTATGATACATATTACTAGACCTTTTTTGCAAGGTGCCTGTATGTTATACCACAATTATCCTCAAGTTCGAATACAGAACGATTTGAAAGATTTGCGGGGGTGCCGGTAGTGTAGTGGTTAACGTGTCTGCTGCGCGTCTGGGAAACCCGAGGTACGGGGTTCGATTCCCCGCGGTGCCCGCCCTTCCTGCCAGGGTGAGAGGCAGGCGACGCCATATAGCCTCAGCAGCTGAGCGCGTCGTAAAGCCCCAATGACACACACACACACACACACACACACACACACACACACACACACACACACACACACACACACACACACACACACACACACACACACAGAACGATTTGAGGTGCCGGGGGGCGCAGTATACCTAATATCCTTGTTTTGGTATCTAGAACGCATGTTGTGTGTGCATCGCTCGTGTCACATTCCTCATTAATATTTGTTTTAATCGTACTCCTTTAAGATACTCCAAACATTCAGCACAATACTTGAATATCTTGATGTTGACGATACAAATCGCATCGCATCATCCAAGGAGCTGGCCGCATGTTTTCATTCAAGAAAGAATATCGCGTCAAAAAAACAGAAATTTTGATAGTTTCAACGATTTCTGCTACCACCAAACTTTCAGCATTTGCGTCAGAACATGTCATTAGAGTGGCATTACGAGTTAGATAGCGTGTGCAAGTTGTTGCGTTTGCGTCTGACCACTCATTCTGGGGTTTGGTTCCCGCGGCGTCCGCCCTGTCTGCCTCGATGAGAGGCAGGCGTCGCCATATCATCTCAAAACCCTGTCTGCCTCGATGAGAGGCAGGCGTCGCCATATCATCTCAAAACCCTGTCTGCCTCGATGAGAGGCAGGCGTCGTCATATCGTCCCAAAACCTTATCTGCCTCGATGAGAGGCAGGCGTCACCATATCATCTCAAAACCCTGTCTGCCTCGATGAGAGGCAGGCGTCGCCATAGCGTCTCAAAACCCTGTCTGCCTCGATGAGAGGCAGGCGTCGCCATAGCGTCTCAAAACCCTGTCTGCCTCGCTGAGAGTCAGGCGTCGCCATAGCGTCTCAAAAGCGTCGTAAGACTCCAATGGCGCCCAAGCATTCACTTCGAGATTAGCAACTTGTAAAATGCGACTTTTTGCCGGTTTCGTTTGCCAATGTATTATGCAATGAGCTACATAAGTGTCTACCTTTAAAACCAAACTGTCAGTCCCTATGACATCTCAACTAATATTCACTTTAAATAACTGATCGGGTATAGGGAGCCAAATTCCACATTGTGAAGGCCCAGCCAAAGTCAGCGGGGGCTCAACCCAATATTGGGGGGGGGGGGGGGGCAGCTCGACATGGGGCATGGCCCCCCAAAGACATACAAAGTTTTACCCCTGGTATGAAATAAGATACCATATGTATATATATATATATATATATATATATATATATATATAACACCAGCCCAAGTGTAAGCACATGTCAGACCTGGGAAGGACAATATTGTTAGAGTAGCTACGCCATACGCTGGGATGTAAAGAGCAACTCAGCGCGCATCAAAAATGAGAATGGCAATATCGCTTTTAGAGATACATTTTGCCTCAAGCCTCCAAACTGGTACACACAAATACTACACTTGCCTTTTCCCTCCGCCGTTTTGTCCACGGTTAACTCAGCAGTCTCTTTAGGCATTGCGCAACCTCGCTCACCACACCAGCTGGTTCCCCAAGCGTTCTACCCGCCTTCTGGCTGAGTTTCACCCTCCCCCCCCCCCCTGTTTGAATGCTATCCACTATGGTATACATAGCGGAAAGCATCTATGTATACCATACCGTCTTGCACTATGCAGAATTTATCAAAGGGTGGTATCCGTCCCTGCGTAAAAGAACGGCTCAATGAGTGTAGGAAAAACGGCACAATATTACCACTGCTTTATATGTTAACCGACTGTACCTTCACATGCTCAGATGACACCGTTCCTGAGACCTCTCACTGTCCTACTGTAAAGGTAAATTTATTTAAACAGCTCAGTGATGATGACGTTGCGAAACATCAAAAAGTATGTTAAAACACACCTTTCAACCGCATGATGGCAATTGTATGGTCAGACTTGGAGGCGAGGTTGAACAGCTTTCTGTAATTTATCTTCAAACCAGGTAACCATGAAAGCTAGTATACACAAAACATCAACATACATGGTTACTCACGTCCTGCAATAATTATGGCAATCCAAACATTAATACACACATTGTACCCTTGCACTTGCGAGTGGATGCGGTAATCTAGCACGCATTGCTACCTTTCGTTGCTTGTAAGATGCAGTTTACGGATAAAACAATTACCAATACATACTGCTGTGAAGTTGCACATCAAGTCATGCGGACTTTGAACAGGACGACAAAATAAAAATGCACTGCAACAGATGGCCAATCTCACTGAACATGTTTTGGTTTGGCATGATCCAAGGCTGCTCGAGTATGCCCTGTCAATCCTTCAGCGTTATCCTAGAAAAATAAACCTTATGGTTCGGAACATCGACGTACCAACTGCCAAAGTAATTCCGACCCGCCTCTCACTCCCGCACGTCTGTACAGTTACACACACAAGGCCCCATGCGCACGATTGTCCCATAGTTTTGAACTCGGCGTGGCTCCCTTCGAACCGGCGTGCGTTGCCCGTCACAGCTTGTGACTGCGGGTGGCGGCCGAGGAACACAGAAGACGAGGCACCATCTGCACTGAAGCCGGCCATCGCAGGCCGACAGGCCCACTGTGCGCTCAGCACCGGCCCGGCCGGCACGACTGGTCCACTGTGCGCTCAGCAGCCACCTGAACCGGCACGGCTGCTTCACGTGCGCTCTGCAGCTGTTCGACCCGGCGCCCGACGCGACTGGTTCACTGTGCGCCCAGCAGCTGTCCGACTCCCATAACTGGCCCACTGAGCGTTAAGCTTCGGCCCGACCTGGCGCGACTGGCTCACTGTGCGCTCAGCAGCTGCGCGACCTGGCGCGACTGGTCCACTGTGCGCTCAGCAGCTACGCGACCTCGGACCACTGGCTCACTGCGCGCTCAGCAGTTGTGTTCCGTACGGATCAGGCAGATCTTGACAGAAACGAAGCGCGGCAGAGTTTTAGCCAACCTTCACAAATGACATCACGAAACCTGCAGCAGCTTTCCAACAGAAGTGACTGAGCTCCAGCTGAGCTCATTGCGCCCCGGCAGGTGTCACCCGGCCCCACAAGTCGCTACCGAGCTCCGGCAGACGGCACCGTGCTCCAAGGGGAGTCAAAGCACTCCTGCATGTGTCAACGCATTCCAGCAAGGATCGAATCACTGAAATCGGGATCAAAACTCTCTAGTAGTCAACACATGCCATGGGAGACAACGTAGTTCAGTAGGAGTAACCGCACTCCAACAGGAGTCGCCACTTTCAGCAGGAGGAACCACGCTCCAGCAGGCATCACCGCGCTCCTTCAGGAGTCACCAAGCTCCCGTGGGAGTCCCGCGCGCCGGCGGCGAGACCGCCCGGCCGCCGCGCCTCTCACCACACGGTGCACTTGTGGCTGGGGTTCATGCGGCTGCCGACCGGGCAGCGGTAGGAGCGAGCGAAGTCTTCCGAGTTGGAGAGCGGCCCCAGGATACGGATGGGGCCGGGCGCGTGCACCGACGACATGATCTTTGTCTCGGCGTCCTCGGGTCGCATCGAGCCGCACCAAATTTGCGCGTAGTTGAGGAAGAAGAGTTGGTCGTGCGTCAGATCAATGCCAGGCAGCAGGTCCTCCTCGCCGTTCCTCGTCACCCACTTGCGGTACGCCTACGGGGGGGGGGGGGGGCAGAAACAGGAGCAGAGCGTCAGGGCGGGACCACTCTGTCGGGGCAGGGGGAAGCGGGGGGGGGGGGGGGGGGGGGCGCGCCTGCCAGCAAGCTGACCGTACCGACGCAGCTCAACCATGTCTGGCGATAACAAATTTACGAATGCAGCCTAAAGTCGAATAACACATATGGAAGTGAAGCGTTACTGACTGCTGACGGGGACCTTACAAGCTTCAGCACTCTATGAATAAGCTTGCTGACCTCCGGCACGACTGGTGGTCATTAACAACTCAGCACGCTTGCAGGCAAACCACTGGTTAACAACACGTCGGATATGTTTAAGCAGCGCTCATTTGCCCAGAAAGATCAGCGTTGGTGTTTTGACATCGGAAACTGCACTGATTGCTGCCCTTGTCATAACCACCTCATTAGCGTTCTTCATGGAATTATTGGTGCCCACAAAGCTGGTCATAATTATCTACTGCGTGTGGCAAATGAGCCGTGGCTTGCAGCACATTTTTGCGGGTCCACTGACCTTTGCACATTAGCGCTATGTCCGGGTACATTATGAACGGTCCCAAAATAGCCCTTCAGTGGCTGCCTGCCACGAGAGCGGACAGCTATAACAAATGGCGCCAGCTCAGAACAACAGCTAATGGCCTCTGTTCCACCGCGGTGATCAGAACGGATGGCCGGCCCGGCTCGGCAGGTCGCTGAGGGAACACTAGTCATCAGGACCGTCATGTATCCTGCCGACTGGAGCAACGATCCGACATACGCGTCCGACATGGTTTTGTTGCAGTAACGGTGAGAAAAAGACATCGGTAAAAAGCTCTTTGAGACCATGTTTTATCGATGTGAGTTCTGAATATGGGCAACGTTCTTGGATGGTCGAAAAATGAAGACTATGTGTTTCGAGAAGCAAAATTCGTACTTTTTTAGTTCGATGTCGGATACAGGTAATCAAATGCAGAACAGATAGAGGTATGTAAAGCCTGTTTGTTAACTCGGGTTCGATACAAACAACCCCTATCTGAAAGTTGTTTGAAATCAAGACGTTCCTGGCACCCCATCCGAACGTTGTATGAAGTCATAGATGTTCCTGGCATTTTTGGCAATCAAGAGCATGAAGTTTGCCGATAATTCCAAACTACGGCCACGTGAACATAGTTGATGTAGCCATCAGTGAATTAATTTTGTAAGCTTAACATGGTCACTACCCGACAACAAATATCCCGGAAAGACCAACAAACATTATTCAGTGACTGAAACACAAATTTGCAGCTCTTCATTTAAAAACGAGATACCACTTAAAACATCATCAGAGAAATATCATGACTTCTCGTTTGCCTACCTGCATCACTCGTGATCACCATATGCTGTGAATCAATCATGTGGGCCCTCGAGACCCACCCTCTAAGCCTGCTTGAGACCGCCAATGTCACACGTGACCTACCCCCAAGGCCTGCTTGAGGCCGTCGCTGTCACACGTGACCCAGCCCCATGGCCTGCTTGAGGCGGTCGCTATCACACGCGACCCACCCCCAAGGCTTGCTTGAGGCCGCCGCTGTCACACATGACCCACTCTGAAGGCCTGCTTGAGGCCGCCGCTGTCACACGTGACCCACCCTGAAGGCTTGCTTGAGCCCGCCACTGTCACACATGACCCACCCTGAAGGCCTGCTTGAGGCCGCCGTTGTCGGCGATGTTCTCTCCGCGGGTCATCTTGCCGTTGACGTGGCGGCCGATCTGCTCCAGCCGGTACGATGAGTACTGCTTCACTATGCACTCAGTCTGCTTCTGGAACGCCTGAATGGTCGCGTTGTCCCACCACTGCTTCAAATTGCCGTTCTTGTCGAACTGTCGTCCTACGGGCAGCGACGGCCGAGGGCGTCTCCTTCACCGCAGAAGAGGGTCCCGAGAGCGCGAGCTCACCAGCGGAGAGCAAACATCCTTTCAGAAAGTCCTCCGGTGGAGATCACTCCACAAAATGGCCCGTGTGAGGAAACACTCCTAAGAAGTGGTTGTCAGAAGAGAGCCACTCTGTGCGTGCACTGCATACAAATGGTCGTGCCAGCTGTGTAAAAGCACACTACATGTAACACTCATCGGGGTTGTCCGCCCAAGTAACGCAGTTCATTGAACAGGTAGTTTAACACGCGCCCGGGTGGCCGGCTAGATACCCTTCGCTCGAGTGGGGGCGGTCAATTTGACCCCACTAAGATCTCGGGAACTTAGAAAGCTAGAGTCACCAAATTTACAGGGTGTCTTGACCTGTATTTGAACTTACGTTTCAGCTCCCTAGATCATGATCTTCAGGTCAAATAAGGTCAAACAAGGTAAAATTCCAGATTGGTCTCCGAAGTGCCCCCAGAACATAGAACACTGTATCTAAGAAAAGGATCACAAGCCCATTGGAGGTTAGTGACCTTGTTTGACCTTTTGAAGGTCATGGTGACCAAAATCGTACAAGACTGCTCTCAGTTTTGCATTTGAATAAGCGACAAAAATTACGCTAGGCAGTAGGTTCCTAAAACAAAATGTCGACCCGGGTCATCTTAGATAAATGACCTGTTATGACCTCCAAGAAGTCAATGGAAGATATATAATGCGGTTCCTGTCGTCAATAAATTGAAATACGCACCAGAAACTATCCCATACAGCAAGTCCTAGAGTAATAAATCAGGTTGCTTTTGACCTTGGTCTGACCTTCATACCTGACCTTTGGTCAATGCAATTTGCTCATTCAATATTTGTGGTGCCTAAGAAAGCATCTCAGAGATGTATGGCTTCGTCAAACACTCCGTTGTTGTATCAGAATGAACGATTCCCTAGACATTGTCTTCGCTGAAACCATGGCCTGACTTTGACCTGCCATAGCTCAGCGAACTTACAAGGCGCATCTAAATTGGTTATGCCGAACGATCCGCTATTAAATTGTCTACAGCTACGCAAAATTTGGCGCGACTACGCCGCGCCGTTCGGAAACCATTTTGGAAAAACCTTTGGGGAGACAATTTGACCCGCCCCACTCGAGCGCGTGTTAAGTAACGCAGTTACTGATAGATCAAGGTCCTGGACTAAAGGACTAAATGTACCTGTCGGTACATTTGGTCTTCCTACTTAGTTCAGTTCGGATCTGCCTATTTTAGCTTTGCTCAGCTCACGTCATCACAGATCAGCTCATCTCAGCTCAGTTTAGCTCAGCCTAGCATATTCCAGCTTAGCTCCAGCGAAGTGAGGTAAGCAACCAAACGGACCGAGGTGGATACCTTTGTCGTCAAAACCATGTGTGATCTCGTGTCCTATGACGACGCCGATTCCACCGTAGTTGAGTGACTTCGGGAAATACTGGCTGTAGAATAGCGGCTGTAGGATACCAGCGGGGAAGACTGGAACAAAGCGCCATTGCCAGGTCAGGCGTCGGGAGGCAGGGCGGCGCCACTGCACGCGGATCACGCAGGCAGTGCGGCACTGTCCAGTGAGGAGACATGGAAACACGACTGCTCGAGCCGAGCAGCGAAATCACAAGAGTTGAGGACTCGAGAAGCGAGCGGTTATGTGGTGTACAAAAGGGAAAAAGTGATATTATCATTATGCTTGCATCATTTGTTGTTACTAACTAAGAGTTCACCATGCATGCCTTGTAGCTGATAATGCATAATTATGGCGCTATTATGATGACAAATACACTGATATGATGTTCGAAAGTCAATACATCAGACAGTCTGTCACTTTATCCTGATCGCTGATGTCATACGATGCGGAGACGATAAAGCCTTGAGAGTACTGCACACACGTATACACATGTATGCACGGACACACGGACGCACGCATGCATGCACACACATACGCACATGCATACGCACGCGCGCGCACACACACACACACACACACACACACACACACACACACACACACACACACACACACACACACACCACACACACACACACACACACACACACACACACACACACACACACACACACACACACACACACACACACACACACACCACACACACACACACACACACACACACACACACACACACACACACACACACACACATACACACAATATATAGCCATACGCATGGTTTCCAACGTTGCACTCATATGAGAAATATCGACTCACCAATGTCGTTTTTGTTAGGGTTATAGAAGGCGTTGACAACCACCACTGGCGGCTCGGTAGACCACTTGTTCTTTGTCACCGGCTTCCGTAGCTTGCTCAGGTTCCGTTGTGCCTTGTACTTAAGCATGCGGAAGATGTTCAACAGGAACGAACTGTTGCTCACATCGATCTGAAAGCAGTCAGTGGCAAGTTATAAAATACTATGAAGCCGACGGGTGGAACAACAATGTCGAACGGTAAATTATGGCACAAACGGAGTAAACCACACATACATAGGTCCCCCAAAACAGACACACCCACCTCCAGGTGCTAATGACCCGTTAACACTGGATGGACATAAGTAAAAAACATGTTTATGCTGTGCGAGGTTCTGATAATGCTGCACACCATCTAGGAAGCTGTGTGCCGCCGACCTGGTCTGCAGTATCGCGTTCCGGTGGGAGCCAACGGGCAAAGCCCTCAGGGTTTGACCTAGATCGCCATGGCAACAGGGTCGACCTGGACTTGGCCTTCTACAGCATAGCATAGCAACAAGGACGCTGCAGTCTCCTGCGCTCTCTCTCTCTCTCTCTCTCGCTCTCTCTCATGCCTCCTCTCTCTCCCTTCTCTCTCTTCTCTCTCTCTCTCTCTCTCTCTCTCTCTCTCTCTCTCTCTCTCTATCCTCTCTCTCTCTCTCGCTATCTATCTCTCTCTCTCTTATCTCTCTCTCTCTATCTCTCTCTCTCTCTCTCTTCTCTCTCTCCTCTCTCTCTCTCTGTTTCTCTCCCCTCCCCCCACTGTCACACTCGTTTATTACTCTCCTCTCTATCTCTTCACCCCTCTACCAAAAAATGCCTCTCTGGCTTCG
>NW_023597034.1:38400840-38416884 GCF_011947565.3 Pollicipes pollicipes | reverse complement strand
TAGACATACAAAGTTTTACCCTGGTATGAAATAGATACCGTATGTGATATATATACATGTATATATATATATATATATATATATATATATATATATATATAACACCAGCCCAAGTGTAAGCACATGTCAGACCTGGGAAGGACAATATTGTTAGAGTAGCTACGCCATACGCTGGGATGTAAAGAGCAACTCAGCGCGCATCAAAAATGAGAATGGCAATTCGCTTTTAGAGATACATTTTGTCTCAAGCCTCCAAACTGGTACACACAAATACTACACTTGCCTTTTCCCTCCGCCGTTTTGTCCACGGTTACTCAGCAGTCTCTTTAGGCATTGCGCAACCTCGCTCACCACACCAGCTGGTTCCCCAAGCGTTCTACCCGCCTTCTGGCTGAGTTTCACCCTCCCCCCCCCCCCTGTTGAATGCTATCCACTATGGTGTACATAGCGAAAAGCATCTATGTATACCATACCGCCTTGCACTATGCAGAATTTATCAAAGGGTGGTATCCGTCCCTGCGTAAAAGAACTGCTCAATGAGTGTAGGAAAAACGGTACAATATTACCACTGCTTTATATGTTAACCGACTGTACCTTCACATGCTCAGATGACACCGTTCCTGAGACCTCTCACTGTCCTACTGTAAAGGTAAATTTATTTAAACAGCTCAGTGATGATGACGTTGCGAAACATCAAAAAGTATGTTAAAACATACCTTTCAACCGCATGATGGCAATTGTATGGTCAGACTTGGAGGCGAGGTTGAACAGCTTTCTGTAATTTATCTTCAAACCAGGTAACCATGAAAGCTAGTATACACAAAACATCAACATACATGGTTACTCACGTCCTGCAATAATTATGGCAATCCAAACATTAATACACACATTGTACCCTTGCACTTGCGAGTGGATGCGGTAATCTAGCACGCATTGCTACCTTTCGTTGCTTGTAAGATGCAGTTTACGGATAAAACAATTACCAATACATACTGCTGTGAAGTTGCACATCAAGTCATGCGGACTTTGAACAGGACGACAAAATAAAAATGCACTGCAACAGATGGCCAATCTCACTGAACATGTTTTGGTTTGGCATGATCCAAGGCTGCTCGAGTATGCCCTGTCAATCCTTCAGCGTTATCCTAGAAAAATAAACCTTATGGTTCGGAACATCGACGTACCAACTGCCAAAGTAATTCCGACCCGCCTCTCACTCCCGCACGTCTGTACAGTTACACACACAAGGCCCCATGCGCACGATTGTCCCATAGTTTTGAACTCGGCGTGGCTCCCTTCGAACCGGCGTGCGTTGCCCGTCACAGCTTGTGACTGCGGGTGGCGGCCGAGGAACACAGAAGACGAGGCACCATCTGCACTGAAGCCGGCCATCGCAGGCCGACAGGCCCACTGTGCGCTCAGCACCGGCCCGGCCGGCACGACTGGTCCACTGTGCGCTCAGCAGCCACCTGAACCGGCACGGCTGCTTCACGTGCGCTCTGCAGCTGTTCGACCCGGCGCCCGACGCGACTGGTTCACTGTGCGCCCAGCAGCTGTCCGACTCCCATAACTGGCCCACTGAGCGTTAAGCTTCGGCCCGACCTGGCGCGACTGGCTCACTGTGCGCTCAGCAGCTGCGCGACCTGGCGCGACTGGTCCACTGTGCGCTCAGCAGCTACGCGACCTCGGACCACTGGCTCACTGCGCGCTCAGCAGTTGTGTTCCGTACGGATCAGGCAGATCTTGACAGAAACGAAGCGCGGCAGAGTTTTAGCCAACCTTCACAAATGACATCACGAAACCTGCAGCAGCTTTCCAACAGAAGTGACTGAGCTCCAGCTGAGCTCATTGCGCCCCGGCAGGTGTCACCCGGCCCCACAAGTCGTTACCGAGCTCCGGCAGACGGCACCGTGCTCCAAGGGGAGTCAAAGCACTCCTGCATGTGTCAACGCATTCCAGCGAGGATCGAATCACTGAAATCGGGATCAAAACGCTCCAGTAGTCAACACATGCCATGGGAGACAACGCAGTTCAGTAGGAGTAACCGCACTCCAACAGGAGTCGCCACTTTCAGCAGGAGGAACCACGCTCCAGCAGGCATCACCGCACTCCTTCAGGAGTCACCAAGCTCCCCTGGGGAGTCCCGCGCGCCGGCGGCGAGACCGCCCGGCCGCCGCGCATCTCACCACACGGTGCACTTGTGGCTGGGGTTCATGCGGCTGCCGACCGGGCAGCGGTAGGAGCGGGCGAAGTCTTCCGAGTTGGAGAGCGGCCCCAAGATACGGATGGGGCCGGGCGCGTGCACCGACGACATGATCTTTGTCTCGGCGTCCTCGGGTCGCATCGAGCCGCACCAAATTTGCGCGTAGTTGAGGAAGAAGAGTTGGTCGTGCGTCAGATCAATGCCAGGCAGCAGGTCCTCCTCGCCGTTCCTCGTCACCCACTTGCGGTACGCCTACGGGGGGGGGGGGGCAGAAACAGGAGCAGAGCGTCAGGGCGGGACACTCTGTCGGGGCAGGGGGAAGCGGGGGGCGCGCGCCTGCCAGCAAGCTGACCGTACCGACGCAGCTCAACCATGTCTGGCGATAACAAATTTACGAATGCAGCCTAAAGTCGAATAACACATATGGAAGTGAAGCGTTACTGACTGCTGACGGGGACCTTACAAGCTTCAGCACTCTATGAATAAGCTTGCTGACCTCCGGCACGACTGGTGGTCATTAACAACTCAGCACGCTTGCAGGCAAACCACTGGTTAACAACACGTCGGATATGTTTAAGCAGCGCTCATTTGCCCAGAAAGATCAGCGTTGGTGTTTTGACATCGGAAACTGCACTGATTGCTGCCCTTGTCATAACCACCTCATTAGCGTTCTTCATGGAATTATTGGTGCCCACAAAGCTGGTCATAATTATCTACTGCGTGTGGCAAATGAGCCGTGGCTTGCAGCACATTTTTGCGGGTCCACTGACCTTTGCACATTAGCGCTATGTCCGGGTACATTATGAACGGTCCCAAAATAGCCCTTCAGTGGCTGCCTGCCACGAGAGCGGACAGCTATAACAAATGGCGCCAGCTCAGAACAACAGCTAATGGCCTCTGTTCCACCGCGGTGATCAGAACGGATGGCCGGCCCGGCTCGGCAGGTCGCTGAGGGAACACTAGTCATCAGGACCGTCATGTATCCTGCCGACTGGAGCAACGATCCGACATACGCGTCCGACATGGTTTTGTTGCAGTAACGGTGAGAAAAAGACATCGGTAAAAAGCTCTTTGAGACCATGTTTTATCGATGTGAGTTCTGAATATGGGCAACGTTCTTGGATGGTCGAAAAATGAAGACTATGTGTTTCGAGAAGCAAAATTCGTACTTTTTTAGTTCGATGTCGGATACAGGTAATCAAATGCAGAACAGATAGAGGTATGTAAAGCCTGTTTGTTAACTCGGGTTCGATACAAACAACCCCTATCTGAAAGTTGTTTGAAATCAAGACGTTCCTGGCACCCCATCCGAACGTTGTATGAAGTCATAGATGTTCCTGGCATTTTTGGCAATCAAGAGCATGAAGTTTGCCGATAATTCCAAACTACGGCCACGTGAACATAGTTGATGTAGCCATCAGTGAATTAATTTTGTAAGCTTAACATGGTCACTACCCGACAACAAATATCCCGGAAAGACCAACAAACATTATTCAGTGACTGAAACACAAATTTGCAGCTCTTCATTTAAAAACGAGATACCACTTAAAACATCATCAGAGAAATATCATGACTTCTCGTTTGCCTACCTGCATCACTCGTGATCACCATATGCTGTGAATCAATCATGTGGGCCCTCGAGACCCACCCTCTAAGCCTGCTTGAGACCGCCAATGTCACACGTGACCTACCCCCAAGGCCTGCTTGAGGCCGTCGCTGTCACACGTGACCCAGCCCCATGGCCTGCTTGAGGCGGTCGCTATCACACGCGACCCACCCCCAAGGCTTGCTTGAGGCCGCCGCTGTCACACATGACCCACTCTGAAGGCCTGCTTGAGGCCGCCGCTGTCACACGTGACCCACCCTGAAGGCTTGCTTGAGCCCGCCACTGTCACACATGACCCACCCTGAAGGCCTGCTTGAGGCCGCCGTTGTCGGCGATGTTCTCTCCGCGGGTCATCTTGCCGTTGACGTGGCGGCCGATCTGCTCCAGCCGGTACGATGAGTACTGCTTCACTATGCACTCAGTCTGCTTCTGGAACGCCTGAATGGTCGCGTTGTCCCACCACTGCTTCAAATTGCCGTTCTTGTCGAACTGTCGTCCTACGGGCAGCGACGGCCGAGGGCGTCTCCTTCACCGCAGAAGAGGGTCCCGAGAGCGCGAGCTCACCAGCGGAGAGCAAACATCCTTTCAGAAAGTCCTCCGGTGGATATCACTCCACAAAATGGCCCGTGTGAGGAAACACTCCTAAGAAGTGGTTGTCAGAAGAGGGCCACTCTGTGCGTGCACTGCATACAAATGGTCGTGCCAGCTGTGTAAAAGCACACTACATGTAACACTCATCGGGGTTGTCCGCCCAAGTAACGCAGTTCATTGAACAGGTAGTTTAACACGCGCCCGGGTGGCCGGCTAGATACCCTTCGCTCGAGTGGGGGCGGTCAATTTGACCCCACTAAGATCTCGGGAACTTAGAAAGCTAGAGTCACCAAATTTACAGGGTGTCTTGACCTGTATTTGAACTTACGTTTCAGCTCCCTAGATCATGATCTTCAGGTCAAATAAGGTCAAACAAGGTAAAATTCCAGATTGGTCTCCGAAGTGCCCCCAGAACATAGAACACTGTATCTAAGAAAAGGATCACAAGCCCATTGGAGGTTAGTGACCTTGTTTGACCTTTTGAAGGTCATGGTGACCAAAATCGTACAAGACTGCTCTCAGTTTTGCATTTGAATAAGCGACAAAAATTACGCTAGGCAGTAGGTTCCTAAAACAAAATGTCGACCCGGGTCATCTTAGATAAATGACCTGTTATGACCTCCAAGAAGTCAATGGAAGATATATAATGCGGTTCCTGTCGTCAATAAATTGAAATACGCACCAGAAACTATCCCATACAGCAAGTCCTAGAGTAATAAATCAGGTTGCTTTTGACCTTGGTCTGACCTTCATACCTGACCTTTGGTCAATGCAATTTGCTCATTCAATATTTGTGGTGCCTAAGAAAGCATCTCAGAGATGTATGGCTTCGTCAAACACTCCGTTGTTGTATCAGAATGAACGATTCCCTAGACATTGTCTTCGCTGAAACCATGGCCTGACTTTGACCTGCCATAGCTCAGCGAACTTACAAGGCGCATCTAAATTGGTTATGCCGAACGATCCGCTATTAAATTGTCTACAGCTACGCAAAATTTGGCGCGACTACGCCGCGCCGTTCGGAAACCATTTTGGAAAAACCTTTGGGGAGACAATTTGACCCGCCCCACTCGAGCGCGTGTTAAGTAACGCAGTTACTGATAGATCAAGGTCCTGGACTAAAGGACTAAATGTACCTGTCGGTACATTTGGTCTTCCTACTTAGTTCAGTTCGGATCTGCCTATTTTAGCTTTGCTCAGCTCACGTCATCACAGATCAGCTCATCTCAGCTCAGTTTAGCTCAGCCTAGCATATTCCAGCTTAGCTCCAGCGAAGTGAGGTAAGCAACCAAACGGACCGAGGTGGATACCTTTGTCGTCAAAACCATGTGTGATCTCGTGTCCTATGACGACGCCGATTCCACCGTAGTTGAGTGACTTCGGGAAATACTGGCTGTAGAATAGCGGCTGTAGGATACCAGCGGGGAAGACTGGAACAAAGCGCCATTGCCAGGTCAGGCGTCGGGAGGCAGGGCGGCGCCACTGCACGCGGATCACGCAGGCAGTGCGGCACTGTCCAGTGAGGAGACATGGAAACACGACTGCTCGAGCCGAGCAGCGAAATCACAAGAGTTGAGGACTCGAGAAGCGAGCGGTTATGTGGTGTACAAGAGAGAAAAAGTGATATTATCATTATGCTTGCATCATTTGTTGTCACTAAGAGTTCACCATGCATGCCTTGTAGCTGATAATGCATAATTATGGCACTATTATGATGACAAATACACTGATATGATGTTCGAAAGTCAATACATCAGACAGTCTGTCACTTTATCCTGATCGCTGATGTCATACGATGCGGAGACGATAAAGCCTTGAGAGTACTACACACACGTATACACATGCATGCACGGACACACGGACGCACGCATGCATGCACACACATACGCACATGCATACGCACGCGCACACACACACACACACACACACACACACACACACACACCACACACACACACACACACCACAAACACACCACACACCACCACACCACACACACACACACACACCCACACACCACACACACACACCACACACACACACACAACACACCACACACACACACACACATACACACACAATATATATATATAGCCATACGCATGGTTTCCAACGTTGCACTCTTATGAGAAATATCGACTCACCAATGTCGTTTTTGTTAGGGTTATAGAAGGCGTTGACAACCACCACTGGCGGCTCGGTAGACCACTTGTTCTTTGTCACCGGCTTCCGTAGCTTGCTCAGGTTCCGTTGTGCCTTGTACTTAAGCATGCGGAAGATGTTCAACAGGAACGAACTGTTGCTCACATCGATCTGAAAGCAGTCAGTGGCAAGTTATAAAATACTATGAAGCCGACGGGTGGAACAACAATGTCGAACGGTAAATTATGGCACAAACGAAGTAAACCACACATACATAGGTCCCCAAAACAGACACCCACCTCCTGGTGCTAATGACCCGTTAACACTGGATGGACATAAGTAAAAAACATGTTTATGCTGTGCGAGGTTCTGATAATGCTGCACACCATCTAGGAAGCTGTGTGCCGCCGACCTGGTCTGCAGTATCGCGTTCCGGTGGGAGCCAACGGGCAAAGCCCTCAGGGTTTGACCTAGATCGCCATGGCAACAGGGTCGACCTGGACTTGGCCTTCTACAGCATAGCATAGCAACAAGGACGCTGCAGTCTCATGCGCGCCTCTAGAGAGAGGAGCGTATGAGCGCGAGAGAGCGATAGGAGAGAGCGAGAGCGAGAGAGAGCTAGAGATAGAGCCTCTCTCTCTCTCTATTCTCTCTTCTATCTCTCATCTCTCTCTCTCTCTCTATCTCTCTATCTCTCTCTTCTCTCTCTCTCTCTATCTCTCTCTCTCTCTCTCTCTCTCTCTCTCTCTCTCTCTCTCTCTCTCTGTTTCTCTCCCTCTCCCCCCACTGTCACACTCGTCGATTTATTACTCTCCCTCTCTCTATCTCTTCAGCCCTCTACCAAAAAATGCCTCTCCCTGGCTTCGCCTCCCTGCCTCTAACTTCCCTTCTTCATTCCCCTCTATCCCCCCTCTGCCTGGATTCAATCGAGCGCGCAGCTCTACCCCCATCCGCATGCCGCTCGGAGCAGAGCCGGCGGCTGTCGTTGCTGTGATCGTTCGGCTGGTCCCTTCACAGTCGTTCCCGTGGTCGTTTAGGCAGCTGGCAGTGTGGCCTGGGACTGGACCAGCCTCCACAGCCGGACCGGGCGAACACGACGACCCTGGCTCTCGCCGGCCGGCCAGCGGCGTCGCTCCTCCCGTCGTCCCAAAGCACGCCGGCACTCAACCCGACAGACACGCTGTTACTCACGTCCTCATGCACGCACGTACGCATACACGCACGCACCTCCGTCCGCACGTCCGCTAAGCACGCGGGGGGGGGGACGGGCCCGGCCAGGACCGCCCTCGGGGTCAAGGTCACTTCCTGGTCGATAGTCGATCTCCTATGCATAGCGTGTTTGGATTGTCTGACAGAGATGCCGGCTCCCGGGGCTCACCGTCCGGTCAGGGCTCGGGCAGAGCACTGTCGACCACGGCGCGGACGCACCGACAGAGGATCAGGGGCTCCTCAACCGCTGGCGGCGGATGAGGAGTCCCGGGTCAGGGGACGCCCCAACCGCCGCCAGCAGCCGCAGTGAACTGTCTGGTCGTTTCGCTCGCCGCCATCGCTCTTCCCCGGTTGCCTTGTAAATGTGTGGCAGTTCATGCTATGACTTATTTTAAGTTGATCGTTCCGTTTTCGCCTGCAGGATAATTCGAATTGTTGCGCTCGTAATTCAGTCACGTGTCTTTAGGTCGCGCCGGGAAGCATACGAATGAGCTAAACACTGGGATTCGGTGCTGTTTTGGGGGTAAACATGCCTCGAACCGTCTGAGGTTTCTAATAAATAAACTGTTTTTGTGTGGTTATAAAGTTCGCGAAGATGAGATGGCCTGCCTTAGGACCAGATTCATGAGATTAGTGCCACACAATTAAACGATAGTTAATGCACACACGAATCTTCTAAACAGATGAGACACAAACACGGCCCGTACCGCAGGGTTCCTCATGCGGGGGGCCACATTAAATAGCAACCAAAAACCAAGCTAAGGTCTTAGTTTGGCTTTGCAAGCGCACATTACATTTGGGTGTCATAAAAACATTACTGCATGTTCTCGATCTGAATGATAAAAGCATTACTGAATGTATTTTAAAATGTCTTCCTGAAATTGTTAGCCGTCAACAATGAATTATGTGCATACCCATGCCCCACGGGTCCATCTTACGTCCTAAACCGACGAGGGGCCTTATGTCACGCCCCTATTAACGCTCGGGCTACGGGAGAGCATCGCGGAAAACACCAGGTGCTGCTCGCCGTCCAAGCTATCCGCGTATATCCAGTTTTGTAGCTTCAGGCCAGCACGTGACCTTTCAGGTCAAGGTTATGACTTTGAACAGGCTGTATCCTAACTGGGACGAAAGATATTTGCCGGTATTGAGTGCACGATATTTAGTCCACCACCGGTAGTTGCCATACTGTACAATGTGGAGTCACGGGGGTCGACCGATGTGTTGATCACCGCCTAAGCTCCAGAACTGTACTTCTTTTCTTTCTTAATCGATCTATGATCTCTGATGCCAATCTAAGCCATTAAGGTCATGCCAACTTTATATTGTGTTGTGATGCAGACAGGTGTGCTATCATCGTCGGACACACGTCACCATATTTTGAAACATGTTTTACTCGAGAATAGCTCGGGTCATATGCTTTTGACCTTTCACAGGCCAAACCAGCTTATCAGAGGAAATCCCTCCACTATACATCACATGGCAATCAACCGTGTTACGACGACGCAATACGCGACAGTCGGCTTGGTACGCATTAAACCGCCATATGGTGAGCCGGTTCAGATAACTAACGCTTCAAAACTATCTGGGCGACCTGTGCAAGGTCAAAGAGGGCCGCCGAGCCTTCCACGATATTGTAACACTGATCATTATATCTACGCCTATGCCGTATCACCTAATAAGACCAAGGGTGATCAGGCGTGCTCTAGCTGTACTATTCACATATTGCAACTGCCATCATAGGTTTGGGCATGGTAGCTCTCATGCCGCATGGAGCTACCGCCAATTCAAGGTCATGACCTTGCTTGAACTCTGGAAGGTCAATACCCCTTGCATGTAATCACCTATAGGGAAATCGAGTTGAACAACTCAAAATTACCGATGCTGCAACAATCAATACGCCAACAATACACATGGGTACTTACTTGTTATACATTGCTCTGAACCAGCGTGGCATTAAACCGATTAATTGTTTTAAATTTGTCACCCAGACGTTGTTCAAAATGTTTGGAAGATAGTAGATCGTGAAAACGTATTCGGAAAATGCAGTTTTCATCAAATTCATGTAAAGAGACGGTTTGACATGTCTGACCCAGCTTAATGAGCGTTCCACATTTGAAGATGCTGAGTAAAGTACCAGATATTGGGGAAAGAAGTCACTTCTGAATATAAGTATGCTTCTCAGTGCAAAAGACGGTACTAATTTGCAAAAAAAGTCTGCTTAGTCAATTTGTTCTTCAAAATGTCATTGTTTTGATCACGCCAAGTAACGTTCCTATGACCACAGAGTGGCTGCCAGATGGACCACGCCAGAATTGCCCTTGTAGCGGACGACGGAATCACTTTTGCTACTTAAAGTAGCACAACACAACGCTAGTGTTTGTCGTTTAGGTTTATTTTATTCGCGGCATGTGCCTGTGTTTTGGTTTTCTCGCGTGTTGTTTTTGTATATTTTTCTGTGATGACATATTTGCCACTTGCAGCTGCATTCTCTGTTGCGGCGCTATTCTCAAATCATTTGATCCTCACCTTCATGTCTGTAATAACTAGAAGTGCTGCCTAAATGTCTATGTTATGCATCACAAAACGCCGTTCGTCATCGAGGCATACAATCAGCAGCTTTAACTGGAAGCTAGTCGGACTGCTGTCTGTCGATGCAACGAATCGGGCTGACAAACTCCAGCCACGAATATTCCGATGGTCTACCATTCTTGACCAATGGCCAACATGATCGCTGAGGTACGGGCGCCCGTGTCACGTTTCTATGACGTCCTATATATTGAGATCACTTTCAATCAGGCGGCACAAAATGGTCAACGCAAATTCGCGTGCGTTTAGTTCCGTGACAAGAGAATTTGGTATCTTAAAAAGAGCATGCTGTGACCTGCCGGCAATTATCTTGAAATGACTATCCCAGTTCAGACACCATACAATCGTGGAACAGTACATTCAACCTCTGATGACCTTACTCTTCGTCCTTGACAATATGACACTTGACATCACTGACGTGAAACCCAATTAAATGTTCGTGAAGTCCCCTGTCTACGAGGGCCTCCTGACCTACCCTCGGCACTGCTTGGAGCGCCCGCCTGACCTACCCCTGAAACTCCTTGGAGTGCCCGCCGGACCTACTCCCGGAACTCCTTGGAGCGCCCGCCGGACCTACCCCTGGCACACCTTGGAGCGCCCGCCGGACCTGCCCCCTGGAACTCCTCGGAGCGCCCGCTGATCTACCCCTGGAACTCCTTGGAGCGCCCGCCGGACCTACTCCTGGAACTCCTTGGAGCGCCCGACTGACCTACCCCTGGCACTCCTAGGAGCGCCCGTCGGACGTACCCCCTGGAACTCCTTGTCGACTCGGCCGGCCTGGTGAGGAACTCCGGGTAGCCATGTGCTCGTTCATGGCCATGGCCTTCTCCCGAGCAACAGCTCGCGTAGCGTCGTCCATCCAGATGTTGTCCTCCAGCAGCTCGATAAAGGCCTCCCGCAGCGTGTGAATCATCTCCAGCGCCGTCCGCTGCCCGGAAAGAAGCATGTCGTCAGAACGTGTTTTGGAGCGTGGCGTAGTCCATCACACTTCACGTTAGTACGGCAATAATCGCATCATGGGTCAACCCGGGCACGCGAGTGGCATGAAAGTAAATGCGCCGCCAGGCTATAGTTACCGCCTACTACAATGCGTGGGGGTTTGAGCGACGATAATCACCACGGTAACTGCATGTGTTGATACATAATCTAGCGATCAATCTGCCAAACCCACCAGCAAGCGCCTACAAGGGACCGCGTGTGGCGAGCAAGCGCGCACACAGGATTTTCATTGGAGGGGCCTGACTACAACCGGGGAGAGAGGGACGGGGGGGGGGGGTGTCACATAAAGGCTCTGGTAGCAGATCTCATTTGCCCCGCTGGAGGCAGCCGCTGAAGGCCCGCCACGTCTTTCTCGTTCTTCTGAGCGGCCCTAATGGTTTTGATGCTTTAGATACATTTACTGTGCTGTCGTGAATGATTGAAGGTCTGCTGCTCAGGACCTTTTAATGCGCTGGAGTCATGTTCTTTCCGTAGCTCCACGTTCGTTGTGTGAGGGGAGGTCACCAGCACATGTGTCCTCCTCCCCCTGACTGCGCCTCTTATAGCGCGCCACAGGCGGACCACTGACCGGTAACCACCGCCCGGTTGCCGAGGGACCATTCATCGACACGTTTACACAGTGCCGTCGTTAGCGCTGCCCCCTCTGACGTCGATTATCGAAGGTAAAGGCCGCCACGTGCCATTAGACCGCTGCTAGATCGGGAACGGGCCGCTACGGGCACTGGTACAACAACAACACGCGACACAAAAACAGTCGGGCAAGTGCATAGGTACGCCTCTTATGACAATAAGCCATTAATTAATAAGACTTCAGAAGCACGCCGTCCTTAGATGCATCGGGAGCGTCACAAATGGGCTGAGTCGCGGTCTGCGTAACGAAAAAGCCCACTGGAGATGTAAATTGCTCGTTTGAGCTCAGTTCTAAGACGCCTTAGGCGGTCCTGGACGGTTTTATCCTACCCTATCCTATCTCGCTCGTTGAACGTGGGGGAATGCGTAATATCATCACGAGATTATGCACGGCTTCCTGATTCCTGCACTGGGAGGTGCGATCGACACGGATGGCGCTGCTCCGCCGATGGCGCTGACAGTGTAGCAGGAACACATTACCGGTGTAATTGTAAGGATACTGTGTACGCTCGTGGCTTTGTACTTCAGATGTCAGAGGTCAGGCCGACGGAGGCAAATATGATGCAGCCAAGACCCTCTCATGGCAAGAGAACGGCGACTCTCACTCCGTTGGTCCGTTGGTTGTAGTTATCGCTCTTAGTGCCAGGATACCTTTCACATACTGGCCGCGGTCAAGTCGATGCTTGTGGCCTTGTAAGGTCTCAATTAAACCTTCTCATCTTAAATGCGTGGTTTACAATCATCGCATCGGCCGTTCAGCTTCCGGCTCATTTGCGCATCCCTCATCCCGGCAGATCAATGAAAAACAAAAATAGAGAGACAGATGATACACATGTGGATGGATGACCACGTGAAGTCCATTTATTGTCCATCTATCTATTCATCTATATATATATATATATATATATATATATATATATATATATATATATATCTATCTATCTATCTATCTATCTATCTATCTTTCTATCTTACTTTCTATCAACATATCACTCCATATATGCATGCATCTATATTCATGTATGCATATATATATATATATATATATATATATATATATATATATAGTTTTATGCATGCAATAATGCGTCGGTTAGTCTACCTGCATGTATTATCTTTCGCTACAAACAGATCTCCATTGTCTCGGTGATGTGATGATTCGAAAGTGGTTTCTAGGTCGGTCCAGCAGCCACTGTTTCAGCGCCTACCTTGCTTTCGTGGTTGAAACTTTTTCTTGATAAAAAGTGCGCCGACTGCCATACCGAAGTGTTTGTTGGTCCATTCCACACAGCGGTTCCACCGGTTCCTGTCCGACGGTATACCCAGCAGCACCTGCCAGCACGGTCACCGCAGGTCATCAATCATGACAAGTGGCGTCATGCTCCGAACGTCATCAGACATAGAGCAAAGCTGGCGGGACGGGCGCTTCATAGAAGCATATGTAGACAAAAGCAATACACATCCCAGTGATGGGCACAAATTAACACAAGAGCCCTTCTTACATCATGAATAAGTCAAGGCAGAACATAGCGATAATATTACTTTTAAAACTAAACTCAACCAGAGTTAAACGCTCGCAAAGCAGTGCTTCATTTCATGCTTCTACACATCTATGCAAAATTCGCTCGTCAAATTGTCATGTTGTTAGTGGTGCCCATCGCATCGAGGACCATTCAGTGGGCGCCTATCTTTCCGCCCAAAGTATTCATCCACACATATTGGCATGAGTACATCAAAGCAGTACTCTCCCATGCCAACCGTGACGAAAACAGTGAAGTCATTGAGGGGTATCCTGCTATTCTTACCTTCCTGAACTTTGCCAGGAGTTTCTGGTACGGGGGCGTCATGTACTGTATGGTGTCCTTCACCAGCTTCCACATTATGTAATTGACAATAACCCTGGAACACGTGATTTATATCAAAGCAAATACGAAACTTGTAGTACTGGAACAACATTTGTTTCGCAATGCATTCTACGCATTAACCCCGACACAGCACAAAGATAACGCTAGACCTTACCGTGCGTTAGGGCTTCGTTTAGTTCACTGTATGCGTTTGGCGCGCTGGTGCACTCCACTTTGTTAATAGCATAACACATTCAGGTAATTAAACCCCGTGGTTTGATGAAAATCAGTTGTGGACGGACTTCTGTTGCGAACAATGTAAATAAGGCACAAGGGATACGGTAAAGAAATACAGTTTTTACGTTCTTCTCCTTTGGTAATTCTATTCTGAAGAAGTTTTTAATAAAATAAGTCAATATGACCACTCGCCACCATGAATAGCGCATGACGGAGTTTGTGACGCACGGCTAATTGAATACTGATGTACTTCAAGATCTAAGAATAGCGCAACTGTAATGAACTGAGCTGGTGCATGACTTAAATAATGTGTAACAATGCGGACTTGGCAGAATGAGCGCATATCTAAGTGTCAGCACAAAGTAGGAAGCTTAAACTTTTATGTCACTTCAAAGCGAGTGAGTGGTTTGGCAGCCTGGCAATGATAAAAACAGCAACGCCAGTGGATTTCGCGCAGCAAGGGACTGGTGGCCCTCCTAGCCACAGGGCCCACTTAGGTCGCTGTCGGGACCCGGTTTGTTAAGATTTGGGACCGTTTTTAGATGCGCGTCCCCATCTAAATCCTGAACAACCGGTTTTTTTTAGAACCTCTACCGGACGCCTCAAACTCCCAGACAATGCTGGGGGACTTGGGTCCAGGAGTCCCGCCACCTCCAGGGGAGGTCATGCCCCAAAGATTTGCCCTTAGCTATGTCACTGGTCTAACGTGGCCATTTGTCTGCGAGGGTATTTGACATTTTGCAATAAAGAAGTTGCAGAGGGAAAGCAAGCTTTTGGGTCTCCATTTTCAATACGTTTAAAGCTATGAACCAATGTCTCGGAGATGTCCCCTGCGCAGACTGGACATGTCGCGGGCGAACGGGTTGTACAATTTTCATTTTTCATGTGGATTTATTCAGAACTAAACTCAGCCTTCACATTTAGACGTGTAGAGGGGAAGAGAGGCTGCAGAGGTCAGGCGTAGCGAGTATATCCCACATGGGAAGACCACAGTCGCTGATGAGTGCCATGTTTAGTTTCTGCGATCACGCTGTCAGTGACATAACTTTGGTTGTGCAGGCTGATGATCCATGAATCCTGCATTGATCACGGGATGAAGTGCTTGCAAGCATCAATCATTTAATGTCATGGGTTTGTTGGCGCACGGTAAAGTTTCTCCTCAATCAGTGAATAACATGTTGTTCGCAGCCCCTTTTGCGTTGATATGCGGTTCCAAGTCTTCAAACATTAGACCTGGCGAGCGATGTTTTGAACCGCAGCTTGCTCCTTTTTCTGATGACTTTGTTTCTAATTGCCCCTGAATCACACATGAATCACGTCTGTTGTCAGTCCCGCACAAGAAGCATGCACGCCACCACTGACACCGAGCCGACGGCTGCGGCCCTGACACACCGAGAGTCTGACCTGCGCTCCGTGTTCATCACCACCTGGCCAACGGCCCGGATGTACGGCATCGAGTACACCACCACCGGCTCGTTGCCGTTGATGGGCACGTGCAGCAGACTCTGCAGGTACTCGCGCCAGTTGAAGCCCGGCACGGAGTTGGTGAGGATGTGCAGCGGCATCCGCGTGTAGATGGCGCCCGTGTCCTGGCGGTCAGCCTCCGGCACGGACGCCTGCCGCACAGGAGCGGAGTCTGTCAGCCGGCGCCCAGTCCCGGACGGCCGCGCCCTGGCCGTACCGTCCATCAATACACATCCCGCAGAAGCGTCCTGTGGCGATAACGTCCGTCAGCGCACCGATTATTGGCAGAGTGGTCGATAGACCCGCTGAGAGTAATGTGGACACCGTGCCACCGAGGGTCTCACCGATAGTCTCCCATGGTGGGAGAGCGCGGCTGATATAGATATAGATATAGATATATATGTATAGAGAGAGAGAGAGAGAGAGAGAGAGAGAGAGAGATAGAGAGAGAGAGAGAGAGAGAGAGAGAGAGAGAGAGAGAGAGAGAAGAGAGAGAGAGAGATAGAGAGAGAGAGAGAGAGAGAGAGAGA